>NC_133772.1:11244755-11418907 GCF_003597395.2 Chelonoidis abingdonii
TCTTTCTTTGAAATTCATATAGGCTTCCAGAGCCTAACTACAAAAAGGTAATTAAAAATAAATAAGTATTTAAACTTTATGTTTTTAAGACGACTTTGAAAATTGGTTTTGTTTTCTGAAGATGAAAACTGGGTGGCAGTTTGCATGCTCCTCAGAGACAGAAAGTTGCTATTTTCAGATAAATGTTCTATAAATACTGCTAAATCAGATTGATCTCCAAATCAGCTCTACAATACATGAATTTATATTCTAGAGAACTACTTCTACTTAACAGAAAAGAAAAAAAAAACAACTCACTAAGTCTGTGGAAATCAGGACTCTACAATGGAATTGCTTCAATTTAGCCATAGCATCAAGACGCTGGTTCTGATTCATACTTCCTGAAGAAACAAAAATGAATATTTAGAAACTGAAAGAGTATTTAGGTTATTTAGCCTTGTGCTGCTCAAACCCAGGGAAAAACAGGACTCAATAAATTCTATTCCTGAAAGCTCGTGAAGTGGCATCCATCCTTCAGGCACTAATTCTAAGGCATGTTGTATCTACACCAGGAAATGGGGCTGACTGGAAAGTAGACAAATTTGAAAACATGATTAACAAAGTAGGGTATAAAATTACTCCCTTTTTGAGAGATTATCCCTTTCTCAAGTGTTTTAGTAACTTGGGTAACATGAAATGCAAAGAAGTTTGACTTACTAACTACCATAAAGATGCAAATATTCTTACAGCCAAGGGAGACTACAGGAAAGGGGATTCGTGTTAATTACAAAATAAACAAAAAAGGATGGTTTGTTATAATTGGGCTGAGCTTTGTTTTATTGGCTTCTAATTGAGAGATATTCTTAATAAGTGCCCAAATGCATCAAATTACTCCACACTTCTGAACATTTCAAACACAAGAGGACTTTCCTTTCCAAATACATCAATCCATTACAGTACTCCAAAGCATAAATGGGATTCCCTAGTACAGACTAGAAAACAAAGTGAAGTAATTGAACCATCTAACCAATAGGAAAAAAATAAAGTTAAGCAAATATTTAAAGATTCTCATTGAACCTGCAAGAAATATGAATGGTGAAACATTACCTGTAAATTATTCATATAAAATGCCCCCAAGTCCCTGCTTATGTCCTGAATACTCCAATGGCTACTTTTCTACTTTGATTTTAGGTCAGTTTTGTACAGAATTCCAATTAACAGAAGCAGTAAGTTCCAAATGCACTTGCCTGAAATGCACTCAGCAGGAAACCCTTTGGATGTCAGTACTTCAGCCAGGTGTTGAGCCCTAACACAACATATACATAAAGATTGTAAATAAAATTATGTGCTTCCAGAGTTTCTTCAAGATGACAGACTGAAAATGACTTAACAGCCTAAGCATTAGGTCTAAAATTTCAACTCTTTTACAGCCAAAGATTAAAATTCCAGCAGTTGTCTCAGCCATTCATCTTGTTAAGTTAGATACAGTGACACTTTGTAATTTTGCCACTGGTGGAACTTTCAGTTTAGACTTCAAAAATCAAGTGTACACAGACATTAGTTCCCACAGCACTCAGGTAAATGCAGAAATTGCCCTGATGTCAAAATTCCCCCTTATCCCTACATTCACTTGGTACTACGTACCACCTGTTCAAGTTGCAGCCCTGTGTACCAGAAACAGTAGCATTTCGGAGTTGAAATTTGCGTGCAGGTTGTGTAGTAATTTGGGCTCTTTATGAAAGGTGCTATAAAAATGAAATACATTATGCCCACTGTTCACAGACATCTGAAAACATCATATTGTTAGTTTTAAGAAGTTCTTGTTACCTGCTATGCAGATTTGAGAAGACCAAGGCCTGATTAAATGGAATCTTGCTGAAGAGCTCCTGCAAGTGCTCCGCCTTCTCCTCAAAAGTCTTATGAGGAAGTGAATGAGAATTCACAATTTTGTAATATTGCTTCAGCCCTGTGCAAGAAATCAAAGCATGGTAAGGTTAACAGTACCAAAAATTCACATAAAACTAGCAATGAATTGGTATTTAAAAGTTGATTCAAATATGTAGTTGTAGCTAGAATAAGGACATTAAAGAACTGGGAAACATTAGTTAACCAGCATCACCACATACTGAATTGAAATTGGAAAGGCTATTTTTGTTTTTTTTTTTTTTATTAAATGCTTTGGAATTCTTTTCTCTTGAAGGTATGAAAAAGCCTAACCCACAACAAGAGAAAAATAACGCACTCTCCTCATCATAGTACTTTGGCTATTGAAAAACGTTTGGGTATAAGCCTGTCTTTTTGAACAAATTCATGTTGATCTATAAATAAGTTATAAACCAAGTATTTTAATCCGTTTTTTTTTTATTATTATAACTCGTAGCTGAATGTTAAATATTCAGATTTTATTTTGCCTAAAAACATTAAAGTTACGCATGTTGAACTATAAATACCTGAGATTCAGTGTCCATTCACAAGTAGTTTCATTACCGTGTGGCAAGCCTTGCAATGATTTCAGGGTGGTAGCAGAAAACAGCGAGCATTGTTTGGCTGCAAAGAAAGAATAATCCAGCTAAGAGGAAAGTAGTATTGAAGTGAATGGTATCCCCACATGAGAGCATGTCTTTAGAGCTAGAAAGATTCTGCATGTTAAACTTACTGCTAGGCTTATGAGAACACGTGCTATTTTTTGCTTACTTACTTGTTCCTGGAAGGCTCTGCTTCTTCCAGAGTTGTCGCTCATAAGTAATGAAAGGGGATACTGGGCTAGTATTTCACAGTCGGTCCATTCTATGAGTTGCTTATTGTCGACTTACAGTGTAAGAGAGAAGTTGAACTTTAGATCCAAAAATTTGAGAAAGAATCTGTCGTTGGTACTAAGACAAGACACTATCTGTTGCAACGTCGAAGACTCGTGTACGTACCCCTATTAACATACTCTTTTTTAAAAGGCATATTTAGCAATCCACTCACTAAATAATACTTCTGTCTAAAGTTTTTTCGCGTTGGCTTGAAATTGTTATGGACTATGGCAAGAATTCAGAGGCGTGCATTTATGTTATAATGTTTGTTTCTATTCTTTGAAATTGTGTGACTGAATCTGTGCTAAAGTCAGTGACGTGTGGTCTTACTCGGAGGCCTACAGCTATTGGCCACTTTTTTTAGTCTCATTTTGTACTTTGGTTCAAGTGTCCTCCGTGAAGATGATGACATTCCAAGCCTCCATTTTGTTCCATAGTTGGTCGGATAAGCTATGAATCTGCACTGGCAATTTCTCTTGTAGGGGCGAGGACCAATCTTGAAAAATAAAGTATCTTGGCTTTCGAGGGACAGTTACTGGTTCGTGGTAGATGCACGTCTTTCACCTCTACCCCCTGCTTTAACTACAGCCTTGTAGTGTTAGCTAGTGACAAAGTTTTTACTTCAGCTCTTTCATGCAGTTGATGTAACACTCATTAGAGTCAGGTAGTCATGTTCTTACCGGACAGGTCCTCTCCCCCCCGTCCTCAATCAATAAGTTAGACTAAATTCCTTTGCCCCATAAAGCTCCCTGCAGGAGTGACTTGAGCTTTGTTAGGAAGGCATAGTGAAGTTATCCAGTCCATTGTATATTTGTCTAGAATACTTCTTCACTGAGATGTCTGGAGCAAAAGATTTTTTTTGGCGATCTTGCTTGTAGCCGTAAATGACACAAGGAGGCATGGGTTGTTCCTTTACCTGCCCTACATATTTACTTCATCTTAATTCTTCAGCGCAATCTGACTATTAATCACATGTTAACATAAGTCAACAGCTCGCAGCACTGCATTTCTATTAGGAGCTTCTGGCATGCACTGCGTGGTACCTGAGATTAACAGTTTAAATAAATGCATGCCTGTCTTTCAAATGTGGACAGTCACACAGCCCCCAGATAATTCTATATCCTGTTTGCAATGTGAGATTTCTTAGTGTAAACTTGAGGCCTGCGGTGGTTGCATTCTTTGGTTATTCGATACACTTGGACAGGGCTGGAGATTGTCCCAAGCCCTACACACACCACATTTTCAGGGGCTCTCACCCTGGTGTTGCTGGCGTTTTCCAGTATGAGGATCAGAGGCCCAATGTCAAGAGAACCACACAGGTTTTGCCAGTGCAGATTTCTGCTGCACCAATGAGTCTTGAAGAGGTGATATTGAAGGGCCCTAAGTCGGCAGCAGCGGCACGGTGGATGTGCTGTCATTTAGTTGGGCTTTGCGGACTCCAGACGAGGACAGGGGCAGTCTCGTCTCAATCTCTCCTTCCCTTGAGAAGCAACACCTGGCCCAGCTCCGGCACCGCGACCCACCCCCGGGGGGGGGCGAACTTCCGACCAGGAGCCCGCCATCGTCTGTGTGGGGGGGGGCCAGTCGCCGGAACCGCGCCAGACGCCATCGTGTGGGGGGGGCGCCGAACCCGACCAGACCCGCATCGGTTGTGGTGGGAGTCACCCCCGCTGTGGGCTCTGGTAGGCGTCGATGGGCGCTCCCAAACCGAACCGGACCCGCCTCGTTGGGGGGGCAGTCCCAACACCGACCCAGACCGCCTCGTGGGTGGGGGGGGGCAGCTCCCAAACCCGCGATCTCCAGACGGGCACTCCCCACGTAGCCCCGGGGGAAGCAGGCTTCCAGACCCGCCCACCCTGCCCCACCGACCCTCCCAGGCCCCTGCCCCGGCAGCCTCGCGCCCGGCCCACCGGGCGCATGCGCCGCGGAATGGCTTTCAACTGCACCGGGGAAGGCCTCGGAACCGGCGGCCTCCAGCCCGCAGCACCGGGCGCGACAGCAGCAGCGAACCCGAGTTCGCGCGCGGGCTCCAGGATCAGACACGTCCCGCCTGTGCGAGCGGGGCTCGGCGAGCGCCCCCGCCGCCATTCATGGGAAGCGGGCAGCGGATTGGAAACTCTCGCAGAAGCCGTAAAGGGCCCCGCGAAGCCTCTGGGGGAAACTTTTCAGCGGCTTGCACAGCCGGACCGGCCACGGGACGGAGGAACCTTGATGTCTTCGGGGAGTGGGGGGGCGAGGTGGAGAACCATTTTGGGTGATTTGGTGTATGATCTGGGATGAAATGGGGAGGAGGCGATTGGAAGGTGAGAAGGTGGGGCAGCAGGGGGCTCCTATGAGGGGGCAGAAAGGGGAGCAGGAGACTGGGGGGAACATAGGAGCGCTGAGAGGTGGGGGTATCCCCCACTCATCTCCCCATCCCACAGGGCATCCCCCACTTGCCCACCCAATTGCCTGCCTTCATGAGCACTGCACTCCCCCCCAGTTCTGGGCACCACACTTAGCATGGGGTATAGCACATTCACCAGAATTAATACACCCGCAAGATCCTGAGCAGGATTAATGGATAGGCCCATCTGTTTGGGCACTGTTCTCTCCTTGTATGGGGGACACTTGACATGCGCGTGTTATTTCCTACCGCTAACCCCTGTGATTTTAATAAAATAAAAGTGGGTGCGATAGCTTTGGATAGCTTGAAAGCTTCTCTTTCTCACACCAATAGAAGTTGGTCCAATAAAAGATAGGACCTCACCCACCTTGTCCCTCTAATATCCTGGGACTGACATGGCTACAACCACCCTGCATACAGCAATGTTCTTAATTTGGCCTGGGCACTATCTACATAACATGTAGACAGTTTCTTGTCAGCAGAGGGTGCTGCCACTGCACATATTGTGTTTCCTTTATTAATTTTGACATAAACATGTAGCATAATCGGGTCTCTGTGTGTGACAGGATAGCAGAATGCACATGGGATTTCCCATGGGAGATGTGAGGAAAATTTGCTCTTGCTGCAAATTGTCACTACCACAGATCTACACACTTGGTTTGGGGCTGATTTATATTAAATTTATGGAAGTGGAACTTACTAAATGGACATATACAGATTAATCAGGTCTAATAATCTGTTGAGGTTAATCTTAAGAAGCTCAGCATTTGAAATTTGGAGTAACAAAGTACCAGGAATTTAGCTTGACAGTATATTACTACTCTTGATTTGTATTACAGGACATCTAGGGATCCCAACTGAGACTGTGCTAGGTGATGTACATACAATTGGTAACAGGCAGTCCCCATCCCAAGGAGCTTCCAATCTAATTAAACAAGAGTGAAAGTATCAATATCCTCATTTTACAGATGAAAAACTGAGATACGAACAAATTAAGTGATTTGTCTATCGTCCAAAAAGTTCATGATAAAGTTACATAGTGAACCCCGATTTCCCTGGGTCCCAGTCCAATCTCTTAACCACAAAACCATCCTTCCATTCAGTAAATGCCTCAACTTTTACTTTTCTAGAAACATCAGGAAATACAAATTCCTTGCTAACAGACCTTTATTTATTTTTTCACTTAGGTTTGTTAGCTTTTAGCCTCAAGCCCAGCGATACGATTTAGTAGCATGCTCTATATGGAGCAGGTTATAGAGCTCAAGCAGAATCCCATTACATTTTGTTCCGTATGATAAAAAGACTCCTTCAGTAAACCAAACACTCACGCCATTTATCTCACATTTGCTGCTCAGAAATTGCAGCCGCGTAGGTTTGAGCATAAAAAATAACCCTCCATAACTGAAATTCCACCAAATGAAAAAAACTCTTGTGTGGCTGTACAACTGACATGATTAATTACACAATTTAGTAATGTGGTATGATCCTTCAAGGGGGAGGGCTGGGTTTGTTTTGCTCTTTATAAAATCTGGCCTATTCATTATTGTCCACGGCTGGGCAATAAATAACTTGTCCTGTTTAGCATATGCTTTACTGTAGACTGATATGCAGTTCAACAATAACTTTGACTGTAAAAGTAGCAAAGAATCCTGTGGCACCTTATAGACTAACAGACATTTTGGAGCATGAGCTGTCATGGGTGAATACCCCTCTGATACTTAACTTTGACTGTGTGATTTATTAGGTGGGGAAGTGTGCAGTAGCTTTAAAGGCAAGTAGGTGGAATTTAATTGATAGTGATTGTCTGTGGCAATGTGCCACCTCCAATGTTATCAACTATTGCAGCAATTCCCATTGTTCTCCGCTGGCAGATATGTCAGACTGAACATCCAGCAGTTCTATTTTTTATTTAATTTTAAATGACCTGGAGTTTTCAATATATAAACCTACAGGTAAAGTCCTGGCCACACTGAAATCAATGGGGAAAAAAATAACATTGATTTCAGTGGAACCAGGATTTCACCTACAGACTGAACAAAGGGGAAGGAAGGAAAATAGAGTGATGATCCTTGGGATACATGTGTCTGTGTGGGACACATTCATTCTGGTTCTCTGAGACTATTATTGCCCCTTGGATCTTTGACCATCTACTATTTTAATCTCATAACTGATGCAGAATTGAAGATTCCTTGCCCTAGGAGTAGTACAGCTGATACTATTCACTGCAGGAAGGGATAGCTCAGTGGTTTGAGCACTAGCCTCCTAAACCCAGGGTTGTGAGCTCAATCCTTGAGGGAGCTACTTGGGGATCTAGGGCAAAAATTAGTACTTGGTCCTGCTAGGGAAGGCAGAAGACTGAACTTGATGATCTTTTGAGGTCCCTTCCAGTTCTAGGAGATAGGTATAGCTCCAATTATTTTTTTTTCCTTCCTCCTTCTCCTCTCCCTCCCAGCTGATGTTCCAGCACTCTCTTTTCCTTCATTAACATGTTTTCTCCATCTTCCAAGATTACGTTAGTATCTGATTCTGCTTACCAGGGCTTTTTTTTTTTTTTTAAACAAAACTATAACTTTGTTTTAGCATGTGGCTATGTGATAATTTTAGACCTTCTGCCTGCTCTGCATTTCAGAGCTTTCTTTACAAAGAAACTCTGAGCTCCTTTATGTGTACAGTACTTTGTACCAACTTTCTTCACATTTAAGTTCTTTGTATTTATACACATATCTCACCTAATGCATAAACCACAAGATTGTTTTTAGGTCTTCTAGTCCATTCATAGCATTTATATACTACCATGACGGGCACTCTCCAAATACCACAGATTTTGTTACCTATGTAAAATGTGTAGTTGAGTTCTCTATGAACTCTGCAGTTCTTCCATAGTTAGATGGCTTAGACAAGTATAAATGAGTACTATGTAGGTGATCACTGTACGCTTGCAAAACCATCTCGAACTATTAGGGATTAGGACAAAAGTCAGATTATCCCACATCTGCCCACTGCAGGGTTTCTTGCCCCTTCTTCTGAAGCACTGGGTGCTGGCCACTGTCAGAGACAGATACTGGACTGATAGATCACAGGTCTGATCCTATCTGGCAAATCCTAGATTCCTATGCTTCTGTTTCTGCAGCAGGTTCCAGCTTGATACTTTAAGCAGACAGCATTATATATATATATTTGGCATTGAAGAAAAAGGGAAATTCAGTTTGGAACGATGGAAGCTGAGAAGAATCGCATCGATTCAGTGCCCGATGCAGCAGAGCTCTTGGCAGAATCACTGCCTCTGGGAAAAGGAGTCCCAGTATAGATGTCTATATAAAAGTTTGTCTCTGCACCCAGCTGCAGAGGAAATAATCACACAGAGATGGAAACTTGCAGTGGGAGCAGGAGGAAAAAAAAATATCACGGATGACATGAGCTACCTCACTTTGGTAGATGTGATACTCTTCGAGGTGCTGTTGGAACCAGCCTGGCACTGCTGCAGCTTCCTAGCCAAGACCGTTAAAGGAGCTGATTTCTTTTTGAAATTGGGATCCCAAGAAGAAACTGGCTGCCTCTCAGGCTGAACAGCAACACCAACTCCTTTCAACTAATTTCTTTAGCGTGACCAGCAATTCTTTCCTCCCAGCTAAAGTGACGTTGTTGCAGTTGCAGTAGTTCCCACTAGTGCTACTTTCCCACTGTGCATGACATACGTACATACACAGATAAAAGTATTTGTGAGAAAGGGATCCTTAATGTGCAGCCAGTTATCCCTCAGAACCCATGCAGCTGTTCACATACAATTGGTATTTGTTTTAGGGATAGAACCTTGACTAGACAAAGGTTTGCAAGGCCTGTGCATTGCAGGGATGGATTTAAAACACAAGCAGATGTGGAGATTGCCTCAGCAAGACCAACACAGGAAATTTCAGGAGCGAAGTGGTCCAGGAAGACAGGGAGGACGCTTGGCACAGGGCTGGTGGGAGGCTGTGCCGAGTGCAGGAGCAGTGTGAAAGAAGACACAAGGCCAGGAATGGGAGGAGGACTCAAAAGGAGCAGTCAGCTCAGGAGAGAGGAATGAGAAGAGTGTAGGAGGGCAAAGTAGGGAGGAGGAAATGAGAGGAGAAGTATCTGTGGGGGCTGAGTCATGGGGAACCTTCAAGTGAGGATGAGAAGTTTGGAATCATGATCAGGTTCAAAGTAGAGTCAACAACCTTCTTCCTACTAAATGCCCTTAAACTAAAGCACCAATAACTGTGTTAGTCAGGAAAGAAAACAGATACCATCAATCATCATTACTGCCATGAACCAGAGTGAGAATTGTATCTTCTGAATCTTTTAGCTTATTGGATAGGACCTGTTTTACAAAACCACAGCCAAGCTGATCAGGGCCACCTGGGGGGGGGAGGAATTTGCCCCTGGCCCCACAGGGGCCCCCACAAGAGTTTTTCGGGGCCCCTGGAGCAGGGTCCTTCACTTGCTCTGGGGGCCCCGGTAAACTGTTGCGGGGCCAGGGCCCTCGGAGCTTCTTCTGCTACAGGTCTTTGGCGGCAATTTGGCGGCGGGGGGTCTTTCTGCTCCTGGACCCACCACTGAAGTGCCTCGAAGACCTGTGGTGAGGGGTCCTTCCACCCCGGGACCCACTGCCGGAGTGCCGGGTCTTTGGCGGCAATTTGGCAGTGGGGGCCCCCTGAATCCTCTGGGTGGCCCTGCAACTGATACAAACAGGCTTTGCATCCCTTCTGAGGCCTCGGTATGACAGTAGTGGAGCTGGGAATCAGAGGTGAATGAGAGAGAAAAGTTTTTAAGAGCATTCACTAAAGGTCAAATCCTGGACTGGTTGAAGTGAAGAGGATCGACACTGGTTTCAAGGGTGAGCAGGATGGTCTGGGACCAACATGGCTATAACACTGCACACATAAATTAGTTCCATGTTTTATTTTTCAGATGAGGTTTTGTTAGGTGTTTGTACTGGTTTAAAAAAAAAAAAATACAGTCCCTAGTCCATTTTTAGTCAGCAGGGCTTTTTATTATTATTCCATGCTGGCTCCTAATGGGAAGTAAATGTCTAACCAAGAGATCATTATCACCGTATAATCTGGGTCCTGAGAGAGACAAGGAGTCTTTTAGAAATATGGACATGGCAAACGGTTTGATTAAATAAAATCCCTTGTAACCCTTTTAAATTGAATTGATGTGATCTAAACAGACAATGAAGGGCAGCAGGAAGCATTTGCTCTCTGGGGGAGGAACAGGGCAGAGGTGATAAAACAGCAGTTGATCAGATTTATATGATGTGAGCAGTAATTTTTCTTACCCTTAGTAGGAGGCATCTTGTAATGAATCTTAGGTAATTTAAATATAAAGAATTATTTCTCTTTGTGATGTATTGTTATTAGTGTATTCTTCAGGCTGTAGCCCACAAAAGCTTATGCTCACATAAATTTGTTAGTCTCTAAGGTGCCACAAGTACTCCTGTTCTTTCTTCAGACACAGTATCTTAATTCAGAAGGGCACTGCTATTTTTTATTTATTTAAAAGTTTCTAGCTCTATACTAGGCTCTGGGGTGGAAGAAGTGTTATTAGAATCAGCCCAATGGCTGTATGCCGGGTAACCAAGTGACATAACTGGCAGCTTTATTGTTCCACTGAGGCTTTCCCTGTAGTGTCAAAGGGTACGTCCAGACTACTCGCCGTATCGGTAGGTAGCAATAGATTTTTGGGGGATTGATATATCGTGTCTCATCTAGACGCGATATATCGATCCCCCAACGCGCTCCTGTTGACTCTGGAACTCCACCGGCGCGAGCAGCGGTAGCGGAGTCAACACGGGGAGCCACGGATGTCGATCCCGCACCGTGAGGACCCGAGGTAAATCAATCTAAGATATTTCGACTTCAGCTACGCTATTCACATAGCTGAAGTTGCGTATCTTAGATCAATGCCCCCCCAGTGTAGACCAGCCCAAAGAACTTAGGTCCCACTCCTGCTGCTTTCCCACGTGTAGAAAGTTAAAGGAACAGAGCATGTGATTATAAGCTCTTTATAAACTCAATATTTATCAGTTTTTAAAATCTCATATTTTCAAAGCCAATTTTATGAGCTTTAGGGCCTGACTAAATATTTTTGAATGCTTACAATTGGCAATATTTGATAAATGGCACTTCTCAAACTTTGTCCATGAGTCTCTGCTGGGATCCACTACCACTGACTCCTGTGTCAATGCAGAGATCCACTGATGTCCGCATACAGGACTGGGGCCTCACAGTCTAAAGACTGCAACCTGCATCATTACCTTGGTGACTGAGAGCATGGTGTTTGGCCTACAGGAGGACTGCATAATTGTTTTAGCATCCCTAGCGGTTGTAGAAACACCCCTTGTCCAGCAGCGATTATACTACCATAAATCAAACTAGCACATACACATTCTGCCCCCAATCACCTAGAGCACAGATGACTCTGGAAATTAGCATTTAGACAATGTACAAATGCACCTCACAAAATATAACAATGAGCAGGTATACTTCCATTTCAGCTTAATCCAATTGCTTTACAAATGCTGCTAGCTTCTCAAATGACCCACAGTCAAGGCTACACAGTCTTCAGAGTGGCTTGAAAGAGAACTTATTGCCTTCTATGAAATGGAATCAGGGGCAGCTCTAGCTTTTTTGCCGCCCCAAGCATGGCAGGCAGGCTGCCTTCAGCAGTGCACCCGTGGGAGGTCCCCAGTCCCGTGGCTTTAGCATACCCGTCGCCGAATTGTTGCCAAATCCGTGGGACTGGCAGACCTCCCACGGGCAAGCTGTGGAAGGCTGCCTGACTGCCGCCCTCGTAGGGACCGGCAGGGTTCTTCCCACGGCTTGCTACCCCAGACACGCGCTTGGAGTGCTGGAGCCTGGAGCCACCGCTAAATGGAATATTTCTGTCAACCTAGTTTATTCTCTTAAATTGCACCTTTGCCAAGAACTAAAGCCACCAGCATTATAGGGATCTTATATTAGGACAGACCTTCTGCAAGAGAGAGACACTCATCTGAAAGGAAATGTGTATCCATCATACTAAGCCATTATGCTCTTTCTTTCCTTCCTTCCTCCCTCCCTGTGGCTATATCCATCTCTTTATTATTCTCCTCCAACCTGAGAATCTCCCCTGGGGGCTTATGAGCATATTTCTTTATTTGCTTTCTAATCTTTACGTTTCAAAACCACATTTTCCCTTCCCCAAATCTCCAGGATTTTTCATCATTTCTCCCCCTAAAATTAAAAACTAAATCTGATGAAATTACATGTAAAAGTTGCATTTTCTGGGATGTGCTTTTCTTAGAATTCCTGACGGTTTTACAGCTGCAGTAGTGTACAAGAGGGATTTCTCAGAGTGGGGAGAGAGGGAGGGAAATCATGGAGATAAAATCCAGGAGTTGCTTTGAGTTTCTCAGGGCAACCGTGCAAAAGACTGTGCTGGAGCTTCTTATTCACCCTTTACTGACTAGGGCCCCAATCCTGCAAGCTCTTCCGTGTTTGTAGGCTTACATCACTCCAGTCCTAGAATCTATGAATCTATGGCCACGTCTAGACTACGCGACGATCGGCGCGTTAAAATCGATTGCTCGGGGATTGAAATATCGTGTCTGGTCTGGACGCGATATCTCGATCAGAGCGTGCCTTAGATCGATTCCGGAACTCCAGCTAGACGACCGGACTTCCGGATTCGACACAGCGAGCCACGCGATGGATCCGCGCGGTGAAGACGGGTGAGTAAATCGTATTTAGATATTCGATTTAACTAGCGCTATTCTCATAGCGAAATTGCGTATCTAAAATCGATTTAATCTCCCGTAGGTAACCTGGCCTATAAGTGAACAGGGCTCTGCATGAGCACAGGTATGCCTACATGGATGCAGCTTGCAGGATCTCTGGTTATAGCATGGGAAGGTGGTTTTATGCTGCATTAGAAATAAGGCCAAATTCTAGCCACCAGGAATTTGATTTGTACATGCAAAAAAACCTGTGGATGTGGGGAAGGTTTTCTGTCCTAATTCTCTCTTCCTTAAAACCAGCAGAGAAGGTGTGTCATAAAAGAATAGCTAAGGATTAATGTTTTTTTCACCTGTAAAGGGTTAACAAAGGGAACCAGACACCTGACCACAGGACCAATCAGGAAACAGATTTTCAAAGCTCAGGGAGGGAATGTTTGGGTCTGGGTCTTTTTTCTGTCTCTCAGCTATGAGAGGGATCTTTCTATCTTCAAGCTCTAATCTTTCAGTTTCCAAGTTGTGAGATACAGGTAGAAAAACAATAGGCTTTATTGGGTTTTTTTTTGTATTTACATGTGTGTAGTTGCTGGAAGTTTTAATTGTATTTCTTTTTGATAAGGTTGTTTATTCATTTTTTCTTTAAGCAATTGACCCTGTATTGTCACCTTGATACAAAAGACTATGTTATATGTGTTTTTCTTTCTTTTTATATAAAGCTTCTTTTTAAAACCTGTTTTGAGGTTTCTCTGGGTAGGCTAAGGAACGAAAGGGAAGGGAAATCTCTTTGTGTTAGATCTACGGAGGGTGGATCTGAACAGTCTCAGGGGAGAAGGAGGGGGGGAGGGAGAGATACGTAATCTCTCGGTGGCTTGTGTTTCAAGGACTTGAAGCTGTATCTTCCAAGGGAAGCCTGGGAGGGGGTAAAGAGGAGACAAGGGGAGGAGGTTATTTCCCTTTGTTGTAAGACTCAGGGCATCTGAGTCTTGGGGTTCCCCAGGGAACGTTTGGGGAGACCCGAGGGAGTCAGGCCCTGGAAATTCCTGGCTGGTGGCAGCGATACCAAATCTAAGCTGGTAATTATTAGAGGTTTCAGGCTAGCTTCTCATTTTCTGAACGCTAAGGTTCAAATCTGAGTAGGAAGCTACGACAAGGTGCTCTACGGGTTCCCCCGTGACAGAATCCTAACAGGCTAGGGGGGGAGCGGGAATCCCACTGTTTTGGGCACACACAGCTACACACGTACACAGTCCTCCCTGCACAGGTCATTCCTGCACCTAGCAGGAGGAAGTGCGGGCATTGCTAGTCTGAGCCGGGCATAGAGTATTGCTGGAGTTTGGAAGTGTATGTGTGCACCTGTTCTAGAGTAACAGATGCAGAGAAGATAAATTTGGCCCATGGTTTGGAGCTACGGAGTCCACTAAGCCCCAGTTACATGTGTGGACGCTCATCTCTCTCTTATTGCCCCCTATATTAAAACAGATCAGGTCTTTACTCTGTGCCAATGGAGATGCAAATTGGAATCTGCATGCAGTGGAACATTTCACACTGGCCTGTGTTCCCATTAACAGCAGCACCCATCCTCTGTCCCAGGTGTACTAGCTGTTGACAGGAGGATCACATGTGATGAAAAGGAAGGCCTGGTTGGCAGGGCCTCAATAGCCCCATCAGCATGCAGGTTAGGGATGATGCACGGAGAGAGAAGCCTGCAGTGTCCCCACATACTCTTTAGGAATCAGTGTACACTGGACTTCACCTTCCGGGAGCCCTTCTTACCTCAGATTCTGGAGCACTGAATTCATATTTCAGGTGGTTCCATATTTCAGTCCAGCCATGAGAGATTTGTACAGTTCCACTTTGCTTCTCACTAGCTAATCTGTCTGCAACAAAAATCACAGGGAAGTGTGTTCTAGTACTGACCCTTCAAAATAGCCTCTAGGAATCCTCTAGTTAACCTACATGATTTGGGGGCCAGAGTGGGTCTGGGGGAAGGAGGTTAGATCATTAGCAGAAGTAGTAATTACAACCATAAACAAGGGAAAGAATATAAAACCTGAAGCTTTGGGGCATGAACCCAATGACCAGGGTCTAAGAGGCAACTTTCTCTGGGGGCAGGTTATCTCACAACTGCCTAGTGCAGATTTTATTCCTCTGAAGTGGCTGTTACTGACCACTTCTGGAGACACCGGAACACAGGCATTGGCAGACTGAATCAGACCCGAGGACCATCCAGCCCAATGTCCTGTCTCCATCAGTGGCCGGTACTAGATACTTCACAGGAAGATATAACAACCCTGCAGCATTAAGATGTATGATGTGACAAGCTGGGAAAATGCCTGTATTACTTTTTGTGACTATCATGTAACTCAGGTTCTCTGTTCAATTTGGTGTTATTAGCTGCCTGAATGCACAGAGTTAAAGGAGACTGTAAAAGGGAAGTCGTTAAGGAACCCAGGAAAGGTAAGCCCATGTCCTAGGCAAGGAGCATTCCCTCAAACAACAGCCATGTTCATAGCCATGAAGAGAGACTTCTCAGCCACAGTGCTGGGAGGGGGCAGGCGGTCAGAGGCTGACCAGGATGTGTCAGTGAAAAGGCTGTTTGCAGTGTGGTTGTAGTGGAAAAGGCTGACAGTCTGACTAAAGCTCTCAGAAACAGGGAACACAGGCTGCAAGCAGTGTAGGCTGCTTCTCCCAACTTAGAGATGGGGAATAAACCAGAGCTGCCTCAGTTATGGCTAGAAAAGCTAAGCGTAGGTAAGGGAACATGCATGTAGGCCTCTTAGTTATTTTAAATCTAGTTTTTTAAGCACTGTGTACCCTTTAGGGCAAAATAAATCATGTTTTGTTTTGAAAATGCTCTTTCTGTATACTGCAACCATATGCTGTCTTTCGGGATCCCAAAGAGAAACCTCAACAAGATCCAAAGTTGGACCTGCTGAATTAGTCACAGTTGATACCTGTAACCCAGGTCCTGGTCTAGAGTGGGCCAATTGCAGAATTCTACTCCAAGAAAGGTAAAGGCCTGAGGCCTCAGACCTTTGTGGGGTGTACTCGGAGAATCCACAAGAAGAGACAGCAGTGCAGTTACCATCTGTAATGATCACCTAACTAATCTGCCTCCCACGTTAGATCACATCCTATTTTGTTTAATTCATTATGGTAACTCTGAATACTCATATGCATCTCAAATCCCTTTTTAAAATCTCGCTAAGTTATTGTCCTCAATGACTTCCTGTGGCAATGAGTTCTACAGTCTAACTACACATGATGTGACAGAGTATTTCCTTAGCCCAGACAGGATGGTGAACTAGAGGAATCTCAAGACTGATTCAGTCTAGCAATTCCTATGAGCTATAACATAATTTTAGCTTATTATTTTTAGCTGTTAAGCACTGAGAACATGCTCAGCACTGTAACAAGATACACAGAGCAGATAGACCCTAGCCCAGAGATCTTATAATGTGAACAAGAAAGAGAATCCCAGAGCAGAGAATAGATGATGGAGCCTTTGCCAAAGCCAGGCTTTCCTACACTGTTGTTAAACACAAGTGACATACAGTTTTAATTCTGCACTAGATTAATGTTCCTTCTGAATGTGTGTGTGTGTATATATTAGTGGCCTTATATAAAGAAAAGTAATCTTACAAACTGTGATGTGCCTGCTGTGACATTTTATACACTCCCCTATGACCTTTGCTTTGCTAACATAATGTTTAATCCATTTTAAACCCTCATATTATCATGTTTAAGTAAATCATGTTCCAAACTGGGTGACTTTCACAGAGCTCCCATCTGGAAGAACGTAGTCATTCAGAGGTTCTAGCCCAGGCAGAACTGATGTGATTTGCTTCGCTAAAACAATATTTTGTTCTTTACATATGTATACTATATGATCCCTCTGGCTGGGCTCTCTCTTGTTCTCCTCCCCCTTAGCCTTGTAAAATATCATCCAAGAATCTATATTAAGCTACTTTGTGTACAGACTATTTGGCCTGTAATGGTCAAATTCCAGGTGGTGCTGAGCATAAACACCTGCCATAAAACTCCAAACGGTAAGGGGAGCCTTTCTCTGACTTTGTGGGGGGTGGGACTTATTTGGGATTGCCCCTAAATCCACAAGCAGGTCTTTGCACAGCCATTAATGATGGAGCCAGATTGCTTAGGGCCAGGGGTGTGATTTGTGGTCTCTTGTATACTTCCAGGCCCTGCTTTAGCCCCCATGCAGTGCTGAGATCCAAACCAGATTTCCAGAGTCTCCCGAGCCAGTGCTACAGCCACAAGATTATCTTTCCTCCTCTCGCCATATATTTCTACAGGTTAAACTTCTCTAGTCCGGCACCCAGGGTCGGTGCAGCCATGTAGGCCACCTGGGCAGTCGTCTAGGGAGCTAGGATTTGGGGGGCAGCATTTTCTTCAGCAGCAACCGTAGCGGCCGGATCTTCGGCTGCCCCAGTCACCGCTGGCATTTAGGCGGAGGGAGCTGGGGCAGGGGGGCATGGGGTGGGCCGCCTACAGCAAGTAAGCGGGGAGGCAGCACGCAGGGGAACTCCCCGCCCTAGCTCACCCCTGCCCCACCTCCTTCCCAAGCACACCATGGCTGCTTCACTTCTCCCGCCTCCCAGGCTTGTGGCATCAATCAGCTTAGGCACTGCAAGCCTGGGAGGCAGAAGAAGTGAAGCGGTGACAGCGTGCTCGGGGAGGAGGCAGGGCAGGAGGGGTGCCGCAGGGCAGAGAGTGGGGAGCTGCAGCAGGGGGTGGGGGGCATCTCAGGGCAGAGGAGGGGGAGCTGCTGCGGGGGGGCAGGTGCCTCAGGGCGGAGAACGGGGGAGGGCGCAAGGTGGAAATTTCACCTAGGGCACGAAACATCCTTGCACTGGCCGTGCCGGCACCCTCAGGACCTGACCGGAATTCGCCGAACCACAGGAGGTCAATGCAGAATGCCAGCGGGTCTCCATAGGCCCACGAAGTAGGAGTGTGGGGGGTGCTGCAGCAGCCCCAGGCTTTGCTCCCAGTTTTGCCTCCCGCCTGGGGGCCCTGCTGCCAGCCGGGGTCCTGACTGCCGGCCCCCTGCCCAGGGGCTTTGCAGCTGTCCCCAGGTCCTCCCCCTCTGTCCCGGAGCTTGAACGCCATGAATCAGCTGTTTGCAGTGCTCCGGAAGCACTGAGCGGGAGGAGGAGGAGGTGGTAAGTGGGGGTCTGCTGGTGCACAAGAGGCACAGGGGGAGGAGGGCAGAGGAGGGAACTTTGTGCTGGTGGATGCGCCACACTCACTAATTTTTCCCCATGGGTGCTCCGGGGCTGGAGCACCCACGAATTTGGCGCCTATGCAGGACCACGGATGTTGCTGGATCAGGGAGTGCCGGATTAGAGAGGAGCAACCTGTATTACATTAATGACACCTGAACAAAGTTCGTGGTCCCTTTGAAATAATGGGACACGCCACTCCCAGTAAAATTGCACAGGTTTTCCAAACCAGGGTTTGTGGGTTTAAAAAAATATATATATTTTTAGATTTAAAAGTTGTTAAAGCTAAACCTGCCACTGCTCCTTTGTTGCCATTTCTCATTCCTTTTTTCACTTGTTATCAGACTACCATGTTTAGCTTTGAAGAATTCGCCTTTAGTATCTGAGAGGACACAGAATTATTCAGAACAAATCTTGGTTTCTTTGATATATTTTTTAAGTGAGATAATCTTATCCTCCCACCCCAGATGTGTTAGCAGAAAGACACTGAGACTGCTCAGTCCTCTTCAGCATATCTGACTCACTCTCAGAGTTGTGGTATTTACACGTGTTTACATCGCCATGGTGACTATTTTTGTTCTCTATAAATCAAAGCACTTTAAAATGAAAAGGGCCATTGATAGTGGCGCACACACACAGACTTCATATCCATGATCGAACATCGTGACTCTGAGCATCCTGTGCATTCATTTTCTTTATGAAAATGACACATGGCAATTTACCAGTAAGTAAAGTCTTTGGGGCAGCAGTTATATCTTCGTTGCTTTAAATAACTGGCAAAGTCTTGCCTTTTCCCCCAACAGAACTAGTGTATGCAGCTGCTATAAATAATAATAAATAGTCTTAAAAGGCTCAAGCCAGTGCCCTTCTGCTGCCTGCACTGGGTCCATAGCTGGGCCTTTCATCCTGAAGGATCCCAACCAGCTTTTCAAGTTTCAGCTGAAACATAAATGATACATAGGGATCACTTCAGATACTATACACTGCTTAAAAGCTCATGGGAACAGTACACAGTAATATGGGACAGAAAGCAAAGAATATCATACAGCCAGAGGAATTTTAGGTAGGCAAAATTTAGCCAGAACACCAGAATTAACACTCCTCACTCTTATGAAAAAGTGTCAGAGGATTTTTAAGGACCATGCACGCTAGGTAAGCACATGATATTACTGCTGTGCCTCCGTTCCTCTCACATCCCAGCCCCACTCTTTTGTCATCGTCTTCATTACATCATCTGTGAAATTAAATTGTAAGTTATTTCAGGGCAAGGCCCTTGCACTATTTACCTTTATTGCTTACTGCCAAACACACTATTGGGTATCAGGTAATAACGAAACATTAGTACTACACACAGATGAATGGATGTATAGATGCATGTACAACTCATTCTAGTGGCTCAGTGTTTATTTAAAAAGAAAATTCACCCTGGTAAGCCAGTTTTAGGCTCAATAAGCCATTTCTTTGATATCAGCCAAAGCTAGAAATGAATAAGGATTGTTAAACCTTCTCTAGTTTTAAATCAAAATTTAAACTTTTACTTTAGTTTTAGTAAGATACTGCATGGTATAAAGTGCATTTTAATTTGACTAATTAAAACGTTGCAGGGACATGAAAGCTAGACAGTTAACTATTTGACCAATGATGAGGGAGGGATACTGAGACATCACCATCATGAGATCATTGTTGACACAGTTAAGATGTGGCTCTCTTGCCATAAAATTGACTAGTTATATAGCCCTGTATGACAGTTGTTGGTGATATTTTGTTCCTCATAGCTAAATAAACAAACAATCTCTGACAATTCTACAGAAGCTTTTATATGGAAGTCTTCCCAGCTGCTTTTCAACCTACATGTACAGGATTCACATCACCAAAATCCAGTTGTCTCTGAAACAGAACAGCACACGACAACTTTTTAAAAAAATTGGACATGTATGAAAAATTTCATATCCAGTTGCAGCTACAGGGGTAATTTAGGGACGGAGAATGGAATTACTTGTGTTGTGATTTTTCACCATAGGATCTTTAAAGGCCACAATTGCATGAAGTGCAGGTGATTAATAGATTAACTGGCTAATTGGTCAGATTTTAAGGGACAATTTAACTCAAGCCTAAATCATTAAAATGATCATATTCTTAAATTTCTCCTGGCTGGCTGTTCTTGGTTCAGCTGATTTACACAAAGCTGGGTGCAATTCAGGCCACACTGAAACCCTGATTAATAAAACATTTTGAAAGGTTTAGCTTAGGAGTGTTGGAAAAGATAGAAAATGAGTAAAGATTCAGAGATAACCCCTGATGATAGTTCAACAAAGAACAGCCAAGCAAAAGCACAGAGAAACCAGATCAATTAACTGGAAGACAACAAATGCAGATAAAGAAGCCTTCAGCGGCAGAGGGAGGAATGTTTTTCAGAGGGGAAGGATTGAGGAATTTTTGATAAAAATTGAATACACCACAAAGACATTTTCTATTTCCCCCCCTAAAGATCTTGATCTTGAGGTTTCTTCCTCCCCGCCCATGTGTCTTTTCCTTGAGACCCAGGGGCCTATTTTCCATTGTCCTATATATTGTGCTAGTGCAAAGTAAGTGCAGAGTGCAGCCATACCAGACTGGATGCAAAGTGCAGGGCACTGGAGAACCTGGGGCCAAAGTGGTGATGTGGCTTTGTTACAGAGTGTAACAGACGTATGCAGAATAGAGAAAAATCTCTGGAGAAAGAGGTCCAGAGCCTCCCTTCTTTAGTGAGAGTTCCCTGCACATGGATATTAAGGGCTGGATTCTGATCCCCCATACTCCTGTGGAAATTTAACTCCCTGAGCAATCTCACTGGGAATGAGCAATCCCTAAGGGTTGGGTGGTATCAGAGCAGATTCTGGATCTAAATGTATGATCAAAATCTTTGACCCAAACTAGTTGCAACAAACAGACTCAAAACAGGTTAAACATTTTTCACTGCGTGTGTGCTGTCAGACATAGTTGCTGTGCTCTCCAAATTTCTTATGAGCGCTTCAGAACACCGCTCTTGCCTAAATGCCATGCAAATGTGAACTCCTGCCCCTGCATATTGTTCACATGGGGCAATTTAAAAGAGTTTAACGTAGATTTTAGTGCTTGGAACAGCCATGTTGACCTTTTGAGTATTTGAATTTTTAAAACACTTAGAACAGCATTCCCTAAATTCCTTGGAGAGCTTAGTATTTCAGAGGAGGCACTAGCCTTCTGAGACCTGGTCCTAAGGAGAATCTGCTCAGGCACCACACAATCTTTTGGGATTCCTACTGCATGTCTCAGGGTATGGCTACACTTGGAAATGTGCAGTGCTGGGAGTTACAGCTGCGGTCGTACAGCTGTGTAGGAACAGCGCTGCAGTGTGGCCACACTGACAGCTACCAGCGCTGCAGTGTGGCCACATTTGCAGCATTTGTCCAGGCTGTTATGAGGGTGGCATTTGGTGGCGAGCTATGTCCAGCGGTCAAGTGGCTGGCAACGTGCTTTTCAAAAGGGGGGGGGCGAGTGTGACAGGAGCTAAGTCGGGGAGACGAGAGAGCGAGATTTTGGAGCACACTGTGACAGTCCTGCGCCTTGCAAGTTCAAAGCGGGGGGTCGGGTGGGTGTGTGACGGGAGCGTTGGGAACAGAGAAGTCGGATCTTTTGCGAGCAGACCTGTGAGCTCCCTGCTTGCAAATTCTGGCCATTTCCCCCACCGCTCTTCACACTCTTAAATGTAAAAATGGCTTCGGACCAGATAGCAGTTCTCTAAGTGTACTCCTCCCCCTTGCGTGTGTCGTTGTCTATCCTCAAGCAAACAGCTATGAGACATCCCAAAGCCTCGGCTCGGCTCGCTCGGGCTGGAGCAAAGGGAGTACCTTCGGTTTGTTTGTAGAAGGCAATCCCGGGAACCTCTTAACTACCTCGGAGCGCCAAATTAACACGCTGGTGAGTGTCCAACTGATGATCACGCGGCATCCCAGCGCTGGATTGCTACACTCCGTCGAGCAGACAGGATATAGCACGCGCTTAGCCAGGAGGTGCAGCGCTGGCTGAGCTTTGTAAGTGTGGACACCGAGTAAGTTGCAGCACTGTAACCCCCTCACCAGCGTTGCAACTTGCAAGTGTAGCCAAGCCCTCAGAGCAGTAGGCTCTGGGGTGGAAGCCTAAGGAGAGAAGAATTCAATACCATTGATGCCTGTCTCAGTCCATTCCATGCCTTATTTAATAGAACCCCTGACACTGCATATATTTTCCAAAAAGTTTTGTTCAAATTACAACCCTGGTCAGCCCCATCTGGAGTCAATGGGAGCTCAGTACCTCTGACAATCAGGCCAAAAGCGTCAAGGTGGGCATCCAAGAACAAAGGCACCAAAATCAAGGACTGCTTTTGAAATTGTGTCTCTGCAAAGTTGCTAAGCTCTTGCAGGAGGTACTTTTAGTCTGCAAGATGCAGAAAGATTAAAGGCTTGTCCCAGTGAGAAAGTTGCACAGGCATAATTCGTGTGAATTTGTGCATACTTGAATTAGTGCAAAAGGCTGTGTAGACACTTATTTCAGTTTGAAACTGCTTTATTTTCATTTATCTTAAATCAAGAGATTTACGCTAAACCAACAAGAGCTTTCACAAGATGTTTGCATTGGTTTAACCATATTGGTTTAGAAGCCTATTCAAGTTATACCAGTGCACTTTTCTCATATAGGTAAACAATGTAAATGTTTCTCATTTAGATAAACTTAATATAAACATTAGAATCACTTGAGAAACAACAATCTGGTTCAAAGCTGGCAAATAAGTTCCCTGGTCCTTACTAATGGGGATGTGTAGTTACAGGGGATATGGAAACCACAGCAGTGAATGCATGCAACAGACTAATAAAATAAATAATAATAAAAAGTGTGTTAGATGCTATCTGCACACTTAACATCATTGATAAAGGAGAAATAACATACTATAGTTATAAAACTGACAATGGAGAGAAGGGGGAAAAAAATAGATCCAAAATCATCCATGGAAAACCGGAATCTGAGACTCCTGCAGTTCTCCCTGCAAGGTCCTGTATGAGGCACAAAAAAAGAACAGGAAAGTTAGGTCATCCAAGGTACCATTATTAGAGGCAGGCTTTTCAGCTAATACTCTCAATATGTTGCCACCATTTCTGTCTTCTATCACTGAGTGGCTCTTCAAACCTGGGAGCTTGGCTGTGGAGGGAAACACATACCCTGCTCTGAACAGGTCCATGTGAAGTGTCCAGTTACAGACAGCAAAGAGAAATAGACAGATTTCAAGGGAAAGTCTGTAGCTAGGCCAGTTCTTGTTGGCTAACATTTTAGGCAAGAGTCATAGGTTGGCATATCTCCCACTCAGGACAAGGAGAACCCCAGCTGTCAGTTGTTAACATTTTGATAGGATCACTTCTTCAACATGTGAAACTCACAGCACAGGTGAGTAGATCAGAGTAGTAGGGTGCAGGTTCCCCCTGCGTTCACTTCTGATCCGATAATGAGGGTCTTGCACCCACTCACGCCAAAATCCAGTGTGAAAAAATTGAAATGGCATTGCAAGAGTTAAAGCAAATTTGAACCATCCAAAATTGGAGGGTTTCACACTGTGTCCTGATGAGGGTGTGTGGACTGGGTAGTTCTGGGCTGTTGGGTTCAGTCTTGCAGAGCAATTTGCAGGACCAGGACCATAGTGTATCTACTCTATGCTAGGACTGAATAATTTGGGGTAAAAATTAGCCCACTAATCAGTGTTACTAACTTTCCGATTTTACCACGAGTATCTCAGTATTTGTTGTTTTTCTTAAAGTCACAGCCTGAGGTCAGGAGACTACTGGAGACTCTTTTTTTTTTTTTTTTAATGAAAGCAAAGTTTCTAGTTTCTAGCCCTTCTACTTGTAGAGAAAAAACTTGAAATGTGACTCCGATAAGCCCATGCCAGGAGGCAAATACAAACCACCCAATGCATGATGTTTAAAATCTCATGGTTTCGGACGGGGCCCCTGCCTGGGGAGATTAGAAGGGCTGGGGCTGGCAATATTGCCAAAGGGGTCCTGTTTCCAAGGGACCCACCGCCACAGGTTTGGAATTTTGAAACTCCATTCAAGGACAATCATGTTTTTGCTCTCGGGTGCCTTTGCGGGCACCAGATCTCCTAGAGTAAACGTGCAAAAACACGACGCTTCGCTGAGCTGGAGGAGCGGTCCTGGCGCAAAGCGCCCCCATAACTGACCCCATCCTCTGCCCCCCTAGCTGCTGGCTCCAGGCTCTGCTAAGACCTCCCCCTCCAGCAGATTTCCCGCCTCCCCGCCGCAGCCGCTGCAGCAGCAGCTTGGGATAGGGGATCCCCATGTCACTGCCATGTGCCCGCAGCTGCAGCCGCCGCGGCTTGCAGAGGGGATCTGGTTGCAATCAGCGGGGAGGACGAGCGGCGCACGGGCTGCCTGCTGCACACTGCGCCGGCCGCGGGAGGTGCAGCCCGGCGCTTCCCTGGCAGAGAGGGTGCAAGCGCGCAAGCCCGGGCGCGCTGAAATGCGCTGAGAGGCAGGGCGAGGAGGATTCTCTTCCGCTAGAGCTTTTGCCTTTGCAAACTCCCCCAGCGCGTGTGCTCGAGAAAGGAGCCCAGGCTGGGTTTGCTTTTCCCCCCCGCGAGAGGGAGAAACTTTGAACCGTAGGAAGGTTGCACTGAAAATGCTGGCGTGGAAGGGCGTGTGAAGGGAAGCCTCCTGGTACCCCCGGGGCTGCGTGGGAATAAGAAAGCCTTTTGTGAGCTGCATGGTGCAGGGGAAGCTGCTGGTGCGCCTATGGCTTGTTGAGGTGTCCACAAGCGGATGGAGAAGAAAAATATGGATCATTACCTGCGCCGCCTGAAACAGGAGCTGGTAAGGGACCCCGGGAAAGAGAGGGGGCCAGGGGTTGATTTGTATGGGGAGAAACGAGGAACTCAAAAACTGCCTGTCCCGTGCATCTGACTGTTGAACAACTCAGGCTGGGGCATTTGCAGGGCTCTGCTGGTCATTTGCTAAACAGAGCAGAGCAGTGATAGACCTAAGTGGTTCAGGACCCAAATTAGCAATCAACATTACCCACAAGAGACATAGGAGTTTCATTACTATGCATCTCACAGCAAAACGACTGACCAAGTATTTTACAATTGGTTAATAACATAGGAAAAGCAGCCTGCTCCATTAATTAATCACTCAGTGTTTTTATAGCAGGAGCTGCAGGAGACCACTTGCAGCCCTAGTGCCTCAGTCTGGGCATCACTGCAGTAGAGTGATTGTTGGTTACCTTCTTGTGTGTCACCCCCTCCCCGTGGAGGAGTTGAAGGGAGCCTTCCTTTAATACCAGCCAATAGGCGTGTACTTGCTCCCCAGTCACCCAGGGGAGTTTTTGTCCAGTCAGTCCTCTGGATTATGTCAGGTAGTGCCTCTTACAGTCAGTCTGGATCAACCATAAATCCGCACAATATCAGTACAATTTTCTGATAGTTTTTTTTTTATTTTCCCGGGAAAGGAGGGTTTGAAATCTAAAGACTAAAATCCCCCTAAAGATTAAATATTCTTATGCAGACATGTATGCATAGTAATATTGAAGCCACTTCTAGTCACTATTTTTAAAATGGGGCAGTGCTGAACTTTCTAATCACAATAGTTGCAGACTAGGTCAATTCACACATCTCTGCATGTAGGATTTTAAATAGAAATTCCCACCACCTCACACCCCAACCTGTTAGTCCCATGCATACAGCTGTACTCAGGTAATATTTATGTGCTGGGTAAGATCTGCTGTTTACCCCCTCACCTCACCCTCCCCATCCTTGCCAACCATGACCTAATCAGTAAGGTTTTAAACACATCCCTCACAAACCCAGCATTTCTGTCACTGGATATCCCTGATCAGAATAGTCTGCAGAGCACAGGCATACAATCCCAGGCATTCTGTTTCCCAGCCACGTCATCTAATTTTAAGAATGCCTACAAATCTGCTGTATCCTAGCCACAGGTACATGGAGTTGAATTTATAAAGTAACGATTCACATTAGCACCTCCTGTATGATTTTTGTGCAAATCTCCATTGACCTTAGTGGAATTACTCCAGTTTGCATTGGTGTAAATCAAAGGGCAGAGTCTAGCCTCTGATTGATCAGATGTTGTTAACCCAGCTCTCTCAGAAAAATAGAACTCAAGGCAAGTTAGAGTCCTAGTAATTTTGTGGTTTGCACTGAAAAGTACACACTAGCGAGGTTGGAAAGTGAAATAGGAAGTCCCAATAGAAAGAGGTTTAGAGGAATGGGATATGTACCATTATTTGAATGGGAGTCTAGTATGTGTAGTTGCAATTTCTAAATTGAGAGGCTTTTGAAAATGGAAAATATTTGTTCTTTAGAATGGGATCCCTGGTCTTATTTAGCACAGTCTTTTTCACACCATCTCCCACCACACAGATTCTGTTTAGAAGGCTATGTTGCTTGCAGAAACTTGCTTGGGCTTGTCCACAAGCGGGAAGATGTTGATACTCTGTTTTTTGTTACTGGTGGATTAGTAGAAAGAATTGGATGTTTTTTAATTAATGGATTTGAAAGTTCAAGAAGAAGCCAGAGGGTGTGTGTGCAGGGAAGGCAAATGCATGTCATACCAATGAATAGTAAGAACAAAAGAAAACAAAGCAAAAATGGTAGGTGGGAGGTTGAAATATACAAACTTCCTGATACCAGTAAGGTGACTACTAGTGCAACATAATCTTCAACTTCAAACTGGAGTTTATAGCAAGCACCAGAGGTGTAAGACTCCAGAACTGCAAACATTTAATAACACATGCATAATGTTATGTATATAAGCAATCCCATTGAAGTCAGAGTGCTCATGTTTAAAGTTACTCACTTGTTCCAGTCTTTGCAGGATTGGGATCTTTGGCACCTATGAGACTGGATTCTGCCATACTGCTGCCTGTTGAAGTAGCACCTATAACCGAGGCTACTTGTGGAGTATGGTGTTACTCTGTGCAAGTGTGGCAGAATCTGGCCCAGAGAAGGCTCCTTGAAAATGACTAATATTAAAAGGGACATAGTCAGGCCAAGCTCTGCCTTGAAATTTTGAGTGGGTTTTGCCACATAGAGTAGCATTGTGCTCTGCAAGTAGCCCAGTTCATTTCAGTAGGGCTGATCAGCATGAGTAAGGATGGCAGAATCTACTTTGTCTCCTTGCGCTTTATAATACAAATCTCACTGAAAGCTTTTTGCCTGGATTTAAGCATTCCCCTTTGGAGTCTGTGCTGGGCAACATTGCAGGTGTGCCTTAGCTAGCATCTGAGCCAGGAAGGAAATCTAACTACAGAAAAATGAAGGTGACCAGTTCACTGGCACTACACAAGCTGAGCTAAATGCAGAAGGGAGAACTGGACAGGCACGTTAGACATTTACAATTCTTTCAACCTCAGCGAACTCTAAGGTGTTACCAAGAACATGGGAAAGGAATTTTTTTTAAAACATGGGCCAATGTTTTTGAACCAGTGTGCTTAAAGTTAGTCTCCTAAATCCACAATTAGGCTCCTAAGTAAAAGCAGCCTGATTATCAGCGCTGCTAATACCTATGAAAATGAACCCTATTGAAGTTAGTGGGAACTCCTGGGGCTCACCATCTCAAAAATCAGAGCACTACTTTTATTTAGGAGCTAAAATATGGATGTAAGAGGCACCCCTATTTGAAAATGTTAGCCTTGATTTTTAACCCAACAGCAGTCTCTTAGAACTGGTGCATGTTTCTTGGGGGTAGAAGTCTGATATTGTGATAGGTTCCATGTCTATTTGCAAAAGGTGAGGGATATTTGCATTTAATATGAAAGTCAGAAATTAGATACTTGAAAGTCTCCAGGAAAAGCCTCTCCTTCATCTTAAGTTTTGCCATTATGTAATACAGGATAATGCTATTTATGGGCAGGACCGGCTCTAGGCACCAGCAAACCAAGCGCATGGTTGGGGCAGCGCAATTCCAGGGGCGGCATTCTGGGTGGTTTATTTTATTTTATTTTGCAGTTGCACTCTTGGAGATTTTTTTTTTTTTTTTGCTTGGAGTGGCAAAAAACCTGGAGCTGGCCCTTTTTATGGTAGAAAATATGGCCACACAATTTTTTAAAAAAATATTAGTTTATTAATAAACTAAGGCCTTAGCCTTGCAAAGGCTGATGCATACGCTTCTCTCACAAGGTGTGAGGTTAAGACCATTGGTCCCATTCAATAGGACCACTTACCTGGCATAAATTAAACACAAGCTTAAGATTTTGCAGAATCTGGCTGTTTTCCCCAATTTTTCATTACACTAAGATACAAACTTATTTTAGTAACTGACACTCATGGCATCAGAGTGCACCTTGCACCCCCTCCCTCACCCCAACCCCCTGCCCCAGTTCAGAACCCCCTCCTGCACTAAACTCCCTTCTAGACTCTGCACCCCTGACCTTCTCCTGCACCCCAATCCCCTGCCCCAGCCCAGAGCCCACACCCCCTCCATTAATATAGTAGAAACATGCAGCCTGTGATGACTTACCAAAATCTGTGAAGTGGCCCCCCTGTGAAAATTATTACTTGCTCCTGATGCCAATATGGCAAACCTTCTGCTTATGAGATTAATACTGACAGCCTAGCTGAGCTGAGAAGTACATTTACTAAGGTAGACTTGTATTAATTAAAACCATCCTAAATGACATGCCCAACAATAAAATATTTTAAATCAATACCTTTCCTTGCAGTCTGGGATTAAAATAGGTAAGCTTTCCTTTAAAAGCAGGCAAGCAGTTTAATAGACAGCTGCAACTGTCTGGGCTTAATGGTGGATGGGAATTGAATCTCTTGACCCCGACTTCTTCACCACTTTCTTCATTGCCAGGCAGGTCATGGCTCCAGATATTAATGCACCAGAACCAAACACCGGTGTGTGTGTGTGTGGAGGGTCCCTTTGAACCACCAAATAAGGACAATGAGAACTCTGTCTGTTGTTAACTAGGAATCCAATGTTATGGCACCAATTTGAATATGGTAACATGCTGATTTGCATTATACACAACAAGCAGTTCTTTTCCATGTCAAAAAGCAAGGGAAGGAATAAATGTAACATTGTCGAGAGGTCCTGTAAAGAAGACCTGTTTAAAGAACCAAATCTTGTTAAGTCTGGTTCCTATAGCTAGGGGAAAGATTGAGACAGTTTGATCTGCTGAAGCTTAATATGTCTTTGTATAAACTATTTCAGCCTTTGACTGGTTTTGAGAGAAGTTAAAAAAAAAAATTGGCAGAGCTCCCAGTTTCATGTAGGGGAAGTTAACTAAAAATGAAATCCTATTCCAGTGCCAGCTTGTCTGTCCCTGTGATTCATGGATTCCAGTTCTTTTTTCTCTTTGCGTGTAAAAAAAAATATAAATTGATTACAAATAATTGGTGTTTGGTTTGGGTTGCAGGTGTTCCAAAGTGTTTCCACTCTAGTCCATGCATCAAAGCACACACTGTCAGTGGTGCCTTTCACATGCTGTAACAGTGCCAGGCTGGGCAGAGGTCACACGCAGAGCTTGGATCTGGACATGCTTAATTGGTTTTCATGTTAACCTCCGAGAATGCATGTTCAAAGCTCTGGCGTGGTTGTGACTCTCAAAGAGAAACCCAACCTGGTTCAGTCAGTGAGAAGTTTCTTTCATTCTCCAGTTGCGTATTTTCCATCATAAGCTAATAGTCATTGGCATGTCTAGTATGCCTTGAAAGATTTCATTCAGAGAATTTGAATATTCCACATGCATGTGTTTTAAAGTCATGATAGTCTCAGCTGACACTTTCATTCATTATAAAGCAGGCACTTTGGCCCCACAGTTATAGGACTAAACTAGAGGTCAAGAGACTTGGGCTCTATTCCCAGGCCTGCCGCTAGCCTATAAGGCAACAACAGGCAAGTTACCTCACCCCTCTGTGCCTGGATTTCTCCATCTATAAAAGAGAGAATGGTACCTACCTCCTTTGAAAGCACTTTGGGGTTTAAGAACATAAGAACAGCCATACTGGGTCAGACCAATGATTCATCTAGCTCAGTATCCTGGCTTCCAACAGTGGTCAATACCAGAGCTTCAGGGGTAGTGCAGTAGTACAGAACAGGGCAGTTTTGCAAAGATCCACCGGTCTTATCCATCCAGCTTTTAGCACTCGAGGTTTAGGATCACCTCAAGCATGGTGTTAGACCCCTGACCATCTTGACTAACAGCCATTGATGGATCTATCCTTAATGAGCGTATCTAGTTCTTTTTTGAACCCAGTTATACCTTTGGCCATCACCACGTCCCTTGGCAAGGAGTTCTACAGGTTAATTTTGGGGAAGAGTATTTCCTCTGGTTTGTCTTAAACCAGCTGCCTGTTAATTTAAGCAGGTGACCCCTGGTTTTTGTACTGTGGGAAAGGGTAAATAACACTTCTCTGTTCCTTTTTCTACACCCGTCATATTTTATAGACCTCTGTTATATCCCCCATTAATCGCTTCTGTAAGCAGAACAGTCCCAGTCTCTTTAGTCTCTCCTCCCATGGAAGCCATTCCATACCCTTGATCATCTTTGTAGCTTTTCTCCGATCCTTTTCCAGTTCCACTCTAGCCTTTTTGAGAGTGGATGACAAAAATAATGCCACATAAGAGCTTGATATTATTGTTATTATTCGGTAGTGCTGGATTAAGATGCATTGGCATTGTACCAGTCTATAGAGCCCCTCATAAGAGGATCTCAAAGCACATTACAGGCCAACTCCAGGTTCCATTGAAGCAAATAGCAAAACTTCTACAGACTCCAGTGGGCCCCCCGGATCTAGAGCTGGCCCTGAGCCTGCCAGTGCCTTTGTGGAGTTCTCCATTTAGCAGAAGGGTAAGTGGAAGCACAGAGAGGTGAGCTGTCTTTCCCAAGGTCACACAGCCAGCCAGCCATCTGGAAAACAGGACTCCTCATTCCAGTTTCCTGCTGTGAGCACTACACATCATTGTCTCATTTGTCCTGTGTTTGTACAGCACCTAGCACAAAGGGGGTCTAGGTTCATGATTGGGGTTCCTAAGTTCTAGACTGCAAGTTCTTTTGGCAGAAATGGTTTCCTTGTTATAGGGTTGCATAGACTCCTGGTACAATGGGACAGGGGTCTCTAGGCCCCACTGCAATAAAAATAAGTCATTCTTCAACTAGGAAGTTGTGTGGTATCTTGTTGGGATTTTACCATTAGGTTGCAGCTGGGGTTTATGTGGCTATTAGGAATGAATAGTGATGCTTAGGTCATTGTAAGTAGCAATTTTCAGGTTACATTCTGTCCCAGTATATGCATGTGTTCCATTTGGCCCTGAGTCAGTAGAGCTGAATAGTAAAACCAAATACAAACCCCTATTGGGCTGATTTCCTGCTCCTAAGTTCAGCTGTGATATTGAAAACCATGGGAAAAAATGCTATTCACGCTTATGGAAAAAGAAAAACAAACAAGGATGTTTCCAATTTCCTGCCCATAAATTCAGTAGCGATGCCAATGAACTGCAGCAAAATGGGGCCGTGGAAATAGGGAGAGAGAAGAATACAGCTGTGGAGGCTTTGTAAATTACTTAGGTAAGTACAACTTGTGCAGATAATTATTATTGAAGGTTTTGTTGTAGTGTTAATGGGAATAAGATGCTAGCATCCTCAGACACGTTTAAATCCTATTAAAAAAAAAGTGCAAACTATAAAAGTTACACTCACCTAGTTGTGAGGATCAGTCAAAAGATGCAGAAACCTTCATGCAATGGAGAGGTAGCTAATCCATTCCACACACAACCACAACTTTTATCCTGTGAAAGCGTTAGCCCGGTGTGACTTTTACCACTGTAAAACACGCTTCTCAGAATCTCCATCCCTTCAGAACTAGGCCCTCAATAGGAACTAGGTTAAGAAGATGCTTTGCTAATATAGAGCCTGATTCTCCACTGTTTGCACCTGTCAAAGTCTTTTTACACTTGTGCAAAGCAGGTGAAATGTGCTGCCAAATCAGAGTTCTCCACTCACGGCAGGGGTACCACTTTGCACAGGTATAAATCATGATACAAGGTGCAAGACAATGAATGGGCCGAAATCTGATCTTAATAAATTGCTATTCAAGCGTAACTTCATTGAAGTCAAGAGTTACACTGTTATAACTGAAAACAAAGTCAGGCTCATAGTGTAGGCTGAAAATACTGGAAGCAGTTGCAGTCTAATTGTGTGTGTTTTGATTATTCCTGGGGAAAACAGGATGTTTCTAAATATTTTGTGGAAAATATTTTTTTTAATATATTGTTAACCAGCAAATATCACTTAGAAGTTAACATTTGCTCTCACACCCAGACATAACAACATCAAACTTTAGAATTTGGTGCTGTGTTTGGTTTCCCTATTACAACAGCTTATCTCAGAGCAAACAGTCTCGTGTTTCTTGATGTGAATGTCTCACAGGAGTAGAACTTTCAGTGTAAGTGACAAAATGCAGCCCTTTTATTTTTACATCCTGTCTCGCATGGAGTCCTGATTTGGTAACCATGTGTCGTGCTTGCAAAATGCCCCAGTATTCTTTTCCTGAAGAGAGGGCATCTGTCATAGTATAATTCCTCAGTCTGAACCTTAGAGTTCAAATATGAGGTACTAGCATAAACTCCTCTAAGCTTAATTACCAGCTTAGATCTGATAGCGCTGCCACCAGCCAAATTTCCAGTGTTTGGCTCACTCTGGTCTCCCCAAAACCTTCCCTGGGGAACCCCCAAGACTCAGATGCCCTGAGTCTACAACAAAGGGAAATAACACACTTCCCTTTCCCCTCTCTCTCCCACCCAGAATTTCCTCTCTGGGCTAACCTGAGAGTTACTGATGCAACCTCTTTACATCACAATACCACGAAGCATGTCTCCTCTCTTCCACAAAGAGACAACCAAATACAAGGAAACAGTTTCCATTTAGCGAAGGGTAGTGGTAGCACGAGAGGTGAGCTGTCTTTCCCAAGGTCCACAGCCAGCAGCCATTGAGAACAGACTCCTCATTTCAGTTTCCTGCTGTGGCACTACACATCATTGCTCATTTGTCCTGTGTGTACAGCTGCACCCAAGGGGTCTAGGTTCATGATTGGGGTTCCTAAGTATCTAGGACTGCAAGTCTATTTGGCAGAATGGTTTCCTTGTTATAGGGTTGCATTAGACTTCTGGTTACAATGGACAGGGTCTTCTACCCCTGCATAAAATAAGTCATTCTTCAATAGGAGTTGTGTGGTACTTGTGGGATTTTAACCATTAGGTTTGCAAGCTGGGGTTTATGTGGCTCTTGGAATGCTAGTGATTCTTAGGTTCATTGTAAGTAGCAATTTTTCAGTTACATTTCATGTCCCAGTATATGCATGTGTTCCATTTTGGCCCTGAGTCCGTAGTGAATAGTAAACCCAATACAAACCCCTATTGGCGCTTTCCTGCTCTAGTTCAGCTGGATATGATAAACCATGGGAAAAAATGCTATTCACGCTTATGGAAAAGAAAACACACAAGGATGTTTCCATTTCTGCCATAAAAATTTCAGGTAGCGATGCCTATGACTGCAGCAATGGGGCCGTGGAATAGGGAGAGAGAAGATACAGCTGTGGGCGGCTTTTGTAACATTTCTTAGGTAAGTACCACTTGTGCAGATATTATTAATTGAAGGTTTTGTGAGGTATGGGCAAAGATGCTAGCCTCCTCAGACACTTAATCTATTAAAAAAAAGTGCAAACTTAAAAGTTACACTCACCTAGTTGTGAGGATCAGTCAAAAGATGCAGAAACCTTCATGCAATGGGAGGTAGCTAATCCATTCCACACACACCACAATTTTTCCTGTCCGCGTTTTTTCTCTTTTGGTGTGACTTTTACCTTTCTCTCAGATTCTCATCCTTCAGACTAGGCCCCTCATAGGAACTAGGTTAAGCAAGATGCTTTTTGCTAATATTAGAGCCATGTTCTCCACTGTTTGACTGTTCCAAAGTCTTTTCCACTTGTGCAAAGGCAGTGTGAAATGTGCTGCCAACTCAGAGTTCTCCACTCACGGCAGGGGCGTCGGTTACCACCTTTGCACAGGTATAATTTCATGATACAAGTGCAGACATATGGAATGGGCCGAAATCTGATCTTAATAAATTTGCATTCAGCGTAACTTCATTGAAGTCAAGAGTTTACACTTTTAACTATGAAAACAAGTCAGGCTCCATAGTGTTAGGCTGAAACTTACTGGCAAGCGTTGCGTTAATTGTTGTGTTTGATTCTTCCTGGGGAACAGGATGTTTCTAATATTTGTGTTATATCTTGTTAACAGCAATATCACTTAGAAGTTAAATTTGCTTCCCACCCAGACATAACAACATCAAACTTTAGCTTTCGGTGCTGTTGTTTGGTTTCCTATTACACAGCTTTTCTCAGAGCAAACCGATCTCGTGTTCTTGATGTGAATGTCTCACAGGAGTAGAACTTTCAGTGTAGTGACAAAATGCGCCCTTTATTTACATCCTGTCTCGCATGGGGTGGGGGGTTGCTGATTTGGAACCAGATCTTGTTGTTGCATTCCCAGTATTCTTTTCTTGAGAGTGAGGCTCTGTCCATAGTATAATTCCTCAGTCTGACCTTAGAGTTCAAATATGAGGTACTCGCATAACTCCTTAAGCTTCATTCCACTTAGATCTGGATTAGCGCTTGCCACCAGCCAAATTTACCGTGTTGGCTCCCTCTGGTCTCCCAACCTTCCCTGCGGGAACCCCAGACTCAAGATGCCTGAGTCTACAACAAGGGAATAAACACACTTCCCTTCCCCCTCTTTACCTCCCAGATTTTCCCGCTTTTCATTCCTTAAACACAAACCCAGAGAGATATTCTTTTTCAGAGGTATGCAGATCCAAACCTCGTCAAGCTACCACAAAGATTCTTCTAACCTATAGCTTTAGGGTATTCTCTGTTCAGGTGACATCATACAGGGCAATTTGTTAAAATGAAAATGAATAAACAGCCCTTATTCAAAAAGCGATTACCAATTTAAACATTTCCGAGCAACTAACACATGTAATACAAAAACCCAACAATACAGCCTAATTGTTTTTCTATCCTTTGTACTTACAACTTCTGAAACTGAGATTTGAGCTGTGAAGTAGAACTGTCCCTTCTCTAGCCGAGAGACCGACAACGACACAGACCCAAACATTCCCTCCCTGAGCTTTGAAAAATCCGGTTTCCTGACTGGTCCTCTGGTCAGGTGTTTGGTTCCCTTTGTTAACCCTTTACAGGTGAAAGAAACATTAACCCTTAGCTATCTGTTTATGACAGCATCTCAGTAAGGCATTCCAGTAATGTTTAGACTGAATTCAATTAGCCACTGTTGCAATAGTGTCTATACAGCCATGGCAGCACTCATTACTGACTGCGCTTGCAAAATTTACGGGGTAAAACTCCTGAGTAAGAGTCCAAAACTGAAACAGAAAAGGCAGGTAAAGGAAATGAACTCCTCTCTTTGTGTGGGATCTGTGAAGGACATCAAGGCCTGTTGTCTTCAGTGGATATATGAATTCTTCTTTCAGTTGTCATTGTTTATCATTTGTATAGAGGTGGCACCCAAAAGCCCTTTGCAGACATTGTATCTTAGACGAAGATACAATGCTAACACCAAAGAGCGTACAGCTAATGGTGGGCACAGTGCAATGTGGGGACTATGATGGCAAATGAGGAAACAGGAGGGTGGGCAGAAGAAATAAGTTCTTACCACTGTCTCGAACCCAATCCTGCAGTAAGCTCTCAGGAGGAAGGAAGGATGATCCATTGATTAGGGCAGTAGCCAGGGAATCAGCAGGCCCAAGTTCAGTTCCCTGTTCCCTACACAGGTATCCTGTGTGACCTTGGGCAAGTCATTTAGTCTCTCTGTGCCTCAGTTTCCCCTCTAAAATGATAGCACAGGCATATCTCCCAGGCATGTTGTGAGCAAAGATACATTAAGGATTCTGAGGCATTCCAATACCGTGGTGATGGGGATCATAGAAGTATTTAAGATAGACAAGGTCTCAGGAACTGATTGTTATGCACCTCTTGTTGCTGAATATATTTCCCACCCCAACCCACTGACACGCCCTTCCAGGGCAAAGTGCTTACCTCACCCCCGCTTCCGCAACCGTTTCACCTTATTATTCGTGTTACCTAGCAACAGGCACCCGTGTCACGGGAGAGGACGTGAGGCGCTAGAGCGAAGTGCAAATGGCTTTTCCACACGCAGGCGGACATTGTGGGGGAAACGTTGGGGGTTTTCAGAGACATCAAACTTCATTTTTGTTTCCCCCCCACTTTTTTTCAACTTCTTTGGTGACAATGAGGCAGGGGAATGGGGACGGGAAGGGGGGGAAATAGAAGAGGGGGGAGGGAACCCCCAAAAAGTGAAAATTCTTTGGCTTGTCATCAAAACTCTGAAATTTTTGTGGAACTATTTGGGGAAAAAATAATTTTTTGGGAATCCTCCCTCCCCCAATAATTTACCTCCCACTCACCCCCAGCCAGCCCTACTCCACATAGCAATTCTGAAGGTGTGTCTTCACTGGAAGACAAAGGTGTGCTCTTACCTGGGGTTGGGCTAACATGGGTTAAAATAGCAGTGACTCTGAGGCATCTGGGTTTTAACTCCAGTTAGCAGCACAACTTCAACCCTGAGCTGCCTTCTAGGTTTTAACTTGAGCTGCATTAAAACCCGCAATGCCATGTCTTCAGTGTGGTTTTCAACCTGAGTGAGGAATACACCTGGTTTTGCAGCGAAGACATATCATGCGCCAGTGACCCTGTCTCCACTCTCCTCTCCTTCCCCTGACATTTACCCTTCTTTTTCAAGTCACTCAGTATCTAAAGCTAATGTGGCAGTGCCTCCTATGTGATGATGTTTTGCGGAAGCAACCAAAAGCAGCCCCTAGTAGAATTTTTACTTGAGAGGTAAATAAGGAAAGTTCTGTCACACAGAGACATGACTCTCCAAAGACAGGAGGAACCGAGTTAAGCTGGGTGGAACTTCCGCTTTATACGCCCAGTGCTTCTCACTGTGGGAGTTGGGTCAATCACTGTGAAGTGTTGAGAGAGAAAGAGACCTGTCTGTTTGAACAGAAAAGATCTGCATAGGGGTAAGTTGAGACACAGGCAGAAAGCTGAGTCAGCCAGTCTGTTGGAGCCATTCGTTGTAGGTCACAGAAAGGTGGTTTGTAGCTTAGCAGTGTGATGTCAACCTTTAAATACCTTTGATTCCTGGGACTAAAAGGTAATGCCTTGGTGGAGTGTCCTCTGCGGAGGTGGGATTGGAATCCTTTGGCTGAATTCACTGCTATGGTGCAGCATCCAAGGAATTCCCTGATGCAGAGGATTCCCAGACAGGCATAGATTTGGCACAGCTGGTTCTACATCATCTTCCAGAGGGGCACATCTGGAGGGAGCAGGGTATAGGCGAGATGTTCCTCTATTGTTATCTATTCCTAGCTTCTGCAGTAGCTCATAAAGCATCTTAAAACCTGGGCAAAATTTATGCAACCCCAATGGCTGAAGCAGCCCCTCACAGTTTCCACACGGGGAAACATATGTCCTCATTTGCACTTCCACTTCACTCTTACATGCACTCTGCTCAGAAGCAAGGATGAATTGGCCCCTTTGAGACTCCATCATCCTCACTATTATTAATTTTGTGTAGCCATCGGTGGTGTGTCAAGGAACCTTTTTCTGCAGCATTGCACTGGGTCTGGGCAGCAGGAAGGAACTCTGCTGATTTCCTGCTACTAACAGCTGTTCAATCTAGGGGGGGAACGCAATAAACAACTTTATTTGCTAGTTTATTCGTGAGATGAATCCCAGAGACTGTCTAGTTTGTTTAGCTCTGAGAGCCCAGAATCTTGGGTAAAGTAAGTGGTCTTGAGAAAGCAGTGAATGGTTTTGGAATCACACTCAGCCTGTTGCATACATTCAGGGCCCAAAACCAGAACTCCAGGTGCAGGAATGGCAGAATGGGGGGCAAATTCTGCTGATGTACAAAGGAAATAAAAATTGGCCTTGTGCCCTTTCTAGCTCCTTTACAATGAATAATAAAGGCCTGAGAGTTAGTTCTTTGTTATCTGTTTGTTTATTTACTTTTAATGTTTGATTTTGTTTTTTACACTAGAAATTTGAGGCTTGTCTGTCCTGAAAGATTCAGTGTTGACGGGAGAACTAGCAAAAAGATGACATCACAAGAGCGAATAGAGTGAAAGTTAAGCAACTGAAAGAGAGAGGAAAATTTTAGTCGAACTGTTTGAAACAGGGTTTTTTGTTTTGTTAACACTTATTTAATGAGTAGTTAACATTTTGGATAAAACACGCCTTTGTTAAAGATTCATCCCCTCTTCCCCATCTCCCTTCAAATTAGCTGTAATCTCACAGTTAACATCCCCAAGAGCTCCCAGAGTTTCTCCTGTGAAACCAGGGAACAACGGATTTGAAATTCCCAATATTTGCATGATAACACACAAGCAGAAATAAGGCAACCAAAAAACGGCATAAACCCAACATGAAAAATCCTTCTCAAATCACCCGTAAGATAAATTCCCACTGACGAGCTGTGCTTGACGTAAGAATTCAGGCTCATTAAAAATAATTTTGTGTTAGGTTCTGTGTTTTCCTTTGGAATGCTATCTGATCAGTTCAGCAGTTCTAAAGTAATTTTTCTCTCTTATTTCATTCTCTTTAAATAACAAATGTGTTTGTTGCTGGCTCTGTTGCCTATCAACCTGATTATTAAGAGCTATCACTGCAATTCCTTCTTTCCTTTTCCCTCAGCAATAACTTCCTCTCACAATACCTCTTTTACCTAAGAGTTGGACATCTGTCATCCTCCTCATTATCCCAAACACACCCAGAGACCTTCTTTTCACGTCTCTCCAGTCAGCTGGAATCTGGAATATGTTATCTGTTCTTTTTTCTTTCTTTCTTTCTTTCTTTCTTTCTCCCCCAGTCATCACCAAAATATTGCCGTAGTCCAGGGCAACCCAGATGTGGAGATAAACTGGAAATACAAACAACTCTGCCTCAAAGGACTTAGTTGGATTTGGATTCCAGAGCAGTCCTGTGAATTCAGACACTAGTAGAAAAATATTAGTTCCCAAAACGTTTAACAATTCTTTTTAAAGTGAGAAATTGCAAATGAATTTCCCGTTTTTCTTGCTCCCCTTGCCCAGTCAGTCTTACCCATCCTTTGCACAGAGACGTTTGGCTTTGTGTTATGTAAAATAGTGGAATATGAGATGTACATAAGCCCATTAGTGTGTTGCTTTTCTGGCTATCCACTGATCCGCCAAAGGATTGCATTTCTGTTTATACAGTACTTTGTCCGGTTCACATATTAGACCCCAGGACCTGGCATACTAACATCTTATATTTACATAGTGCTTTTAGACTAATATGTTTATATACTTATGGAGTAAACTATACACAGGAATTCTTTCACCCAGGCACTGAACTGCAGCTGTCACAGGGTGGAACCCAGCAACTGCTGAACATCATGCAGCAATTTGGAAGCGCAAGTGTTTGGGGAACACACTTACTGAGTGTGCTCACTGACACAATTTGTTCAGCGCCCTGGAGTTAACCTGACTTCCTGGGTTTGATGGGTGGAAATAAAGTAATATAAAATAAAGGTGTGAGCAGCAGGTGTAGGCTTAGTGCTGGAATCACTTTGACTTACACTCTGGGTTTACTGGTATTCACCTTTTCCCTGACATGGGAAAAATATTGTCATGACTATGAGCCAACCCCCACTTGCATTAAGCAGGCAAGTAGTCCTTGCAGCGTCAGTGGGGCTGACACACGGGAGTAACACAGACAGAATTTGACTTTGTATGGACAGACTGAGACATAGTTCAGTTTTGGGTGGCTTGAGGCTCCTGGGGCCCTATGTTTAGATTTGTGGGGTTCTTGTTTTGGTGAGGTGAGTCCATTCAGACCTAAAAGAGTAAGTGGTTAATCCCCACCTGCTATTGTATAAACACCCAGAGAGTTTGGAAAGAAGTGTAAGGAAGTTCTCCTGTAAATGCTGCTGCATGGACCAAGCTGTGGGCATAGATCGGACCTCAAGGACGATTTGTTGACAACGGACTTTATGTAACAATGGCTGCATTGGTTTATATAACGCTCAAAAAAATAAAAGCAGTTCCTGCTTGCAATCATTTATTTATGGGGTTTGCAACTAAATTTGCTGCTGCAGGTGCATTTGTGGAAGCATTGCAGAGTGTGGCTGTCATCCAGAACAAGGTCCGGAAATGTGTTCCCACGAGGCTCTGTTAGATGTATCATCAAGGCTGGGGCAGTCTCTTGGATTTAGGTTTGTGGCAAACTATAAAAAAAATTTGCAAGCCTTTGCAAATGAAGTTAGTGCTATTATTTATTTTTTGTATTACCGTCGTTTTTAGGTGCCTGACTCACGGACTAGTACCCCACTGTGCTAGGCACTGTCCAAACAGAAGAAAAGTTCCTGTTGCTGGGGGATGGATGGGGCAGCTTGACATGCCTACCCTTGCATCTGGAGATCAGGGTACAAAACCTGCTTTGCTGGGGATTCCCAAATGGATCTAGTCCTTAAACATAGAACCACAGCGCTTACCTATCATAAGTAGATACTGGCCCCCACTGTTGTAGTAACCGAGCAGCCATCCTCCTGACACCCCTGTGCAGTATGATAGGGCGTTATCCCCATTGTATGGATGGGAAACTGAGGCACTGAGAGACTAAGCCACTCCTCGGTGGAAAGATGCAGAGTGTGTCTCTGTCCCTACAGTTATAGTACAAAAATCCATTGTCTGCACTTGCAAACAGGGTAACCTCCCCACTCCTTGTGTTTTCCTGTCTAGGATCTGCCCTCAAGACTGCAATTGCTTGATGAGCATGTTGCTCAGACTGTAAATAGGGACTCACTGCAAAATATACAGTACTCAATTACATGTAGACACACCGATAGATAATCATATTCTGCCTGTAAGAAACCTGTTTGTCACCTTTTGGTGACCAACCCCACAGACCTTAAGAGAATAATTTTCAGTATCTGTACATAACTCTTGACATATTTTCCATACATGCATTTTGCAATGGTTATGAGGACCAGTGTGACACAGGCTCTGAGTGGATACCTTACATAACACTCTTTGGTGAACTAATATGTAGATGCCAGACTCAGGGGATCCCTGTAACTCTTATGCACATCTGGTGCCCTCCGCCATTTGGCATCAAGAGGTCTTTGGGCCAGAGGCATGCTGGGGTATGGTCTTCCCAGGTGTAACTCTAACGTCAGTGGAGAGACACCATAGAAGTACCAAAGATAGATAAACAGTAACATCGGCCTCGCTGTGCCTCTGTTTGTCCATCTGTAAAACAGGATGGATACGTACCTACCTCAAAGGTGGTTGAAGCTGTTTCTGAAGGGCATATCCTCTGCTGATATAAACGGTCCAGTTGAAGTCAGAGGAGCTCTGACAATTTAGTGGCTGAGAAGCATTTTGTGTTTGTCCTGTTAGAGTGGCTCAAAACTTTTTGAAATTTCCATGAAAAACATTTCACCAAAACAACAAAAAAAATTGAAAAATTTCAGTGAAAATTTTTTACTGCTTTTCAACCAGCTCTGAATCCTAGGAACTCACAGGGGAAGGGTCCCACAGGTGAAATGAACAGAGTGATGGTCAATGCTGCCTCTGAAACATTAATGGTCCCTGTTGGATGAGGCCTGCATTGTAACGATACCACCCATCATGGGGGAGTTAATTGAATCAATGAAGGGAACAGCACAGCAGTGGAGCATATGCTGTCTTTGTGATCAGTCTAGTCATTACTGCAGGACCCTTGTCACTCATCACTGCTTGATTACACCACTTTGCCTGCGAGGGGCTTTGATGTGAAGTGTCCAATGAGGGTCCAAGCTGGCTCCAAATCCAGCTTTGCAAAGCTGCAGATAAAAACGACTCCCATTAATAAGGCAAGAAAGGTTAGGACAAGAAGCATTACAGCAAATCTGGAGAGGTAAGGTGATAGTTTTGTCTAAGGCTTATGGAACATATGGTTCCAGATTTTGTATTGGTAGCGCAAGAGCTCTTTTATTGTAAACGTGTGGGCGTTACTTGTACATATGTGCAGATGTAGCTTTATTTTGCAGATACTAGTAATCTTAGCCTGTAAGGGAGACTTCACTTGTAAATGTAATCAGAGGTTTGAACAGAGAGTTTTTTCATAACTTCACAGCCAGATAGCCTTTCTAGCATGTGAATATGCTTCTCCTCTTGAGCATGAAGCTCCAGAAGTAGGTGTCATACTTCTGCTAACTCTGAGTCAGATTTTTGAAACTTAGATGGAGATTTGTGCCTGGAACATGTGTTATGAGGATTTCCACTTTTGCAGCATGGTTATTACAAAGTGGCAGTGTTTTAATGGCCTTTCTTACCCACTGGTGAGAACCTGCATTTCTCTGCTTACAAACAAACAGCAAACCGCAAATAACTGAGCAAAATGATTTCCCCTCCCCCTCCCCACAAAAAAAAGTTTGCTTGGTAATGTACAGCCACTGCTGTGTACAAGTGTTAAAGGAAAGTAGCATATTAAGAGAACGCTTGTCATGCAAATATTGTGATCAGCTTTTTAAACTGTATACTAAAGAACTTTTAGGTTTGATCTTTTCTGAGACATTTATAATCCCATCTGCCAACCTCTCTACTTCAGTGTGGCATATCTTTGCCTCCAGCCTGGCAAACCACCTCCCCTCCCCTCCCCTCCCCACCCCCATGCCCCTGCCCTCTGAAAAAGTGGTAGCAGCTGTTGGAAAGTATAGCCCATTTGTTTTATGATGCCGCTTTGGGAATATGATCCAGATCCCACATAAGAGAAAAGGAGAGCAACAGAATGAAAGGGGAGAGAGGGCAATATAGAGGCTTTGGAAAATAACTAGCATATTTTAAGGTTAACATGGAGAGTTACACCTTTCTATTAAAGTAGAAGGATAAAACACAAGTGTGAATGATGGATCTAGTTTGGAAGCCAAAATAATTGATTCTTCAGCAAATAAACTTGTGATACTTATTTGTTTTTTCAATATTACTATTCAAATTTCTAGGACTTCATTCCATGCTGGTACTTATGTTTCTCAACCTATAATTAGGGTATTATAACAAAGCATTAAGACATATATTACAGAGTGACAATGTGATTTTTTTTTTAATATTTTTTGTTTTTGATTTTAACATGTTACAGAAACTAGTCAGTCAAAGGCTGATTCATTTATAAATTCAAAGCACCCACTTCTAGTCTCAGTTGTTTGCACGTCAAGAAAGAAACAACAGCTGCAGAATAAGTCTAAAAATTGATGCAGCAAATCGTCATGCTCGGTTACATGAATAGAGGTTCTGCTAAGCAATTAACTGAAATTCAGATAAACATTATTTTTGTTGTCAATCAAATGCTTATTTCAGTTCTTGTTAATGGGTGAGGATATGGAATCTTTAAAAAAAAAATTAATTTCTTCAGAATCTAGAAAATATGTGTGTTTATTATCCCATGAAATGGCTGGAGCACCAGGGACAGGATAGCACATTTAAGTCCTAATAATTCAGTATTAGGGCATGTTTCAGGAGAGACCAGCTTTTTGCCGCTGTCTAGCTTACAAGATAAAAAAGGAACATGGTCTAGTTTTTACTTCCCTATATGTTGCTGGAGTAAAATCCTACTTGTTTTGTCTTGGCTTCTCTAAGCACTGATTTACTCTCCTCTCTTCCTCCCCAAACAGTTATCCATGAAGGAAGTTGGAGACGGGCTGCATGAACAGATGAACTGTATGATGGGTGCCCTGCAAGAGTTGAAACTCCTCCAGGTCCAGACAGCTTTGGAGCAGTTGGAGATTTCAGAGACTCGAAACAAGGTTTCAGGCATTGGCCAGCACCAGTGCTGTCGAAATGGCAGAGAGATGCCCAGAGCCAGCAGGCAGAATGAGAGGTTGCTGGGAAAGAGATCTTTGGAGGAGTGCAGCCCCATAGCGTTTGCACACTCCACCCAGGTGCCACAATCTGCCAGCCTGTTTGGCCCTGTGACTTTACCAGACAGTAGCCACCACCATGTGGCTTATAGCAAAGACTATTATCCTACTAGCAGACTTTCTTCAGCTCTGACCATGGCAGAGTACTGCCCACCAAGGAAATTTGACTCAGCCAGTTTGGGCACAACTGGGAACCAGATTCATAGAGACATAGCCAGCATCCCTCAGACTTTGGCTGGGAGTAGATTGGGATGCAGAGAATGCCAGGCTTCTGATGAGGCCAACGACTGGACTTCCTCACTAATGTCTCAGAGCAGAAACCGGCAGCCTCTGGTCTTAGGGGATAATATCTTTGCAGATTTGGTTGGGAACTGGCTGGATCTGCCAGAGCTGGATAAAAAGGGGGAGAAAAATGAGACTTCCCTGTCCATCAGCAGGTCTCAGGAGTTCTACAGGAAGTTTTCCCTCACAGCCAACATCTTCAAAAAGTTCTTGAGGAGCGTACGGCCAGACCGGGATAGGCTCCTCAAGGAAAAACCATGTTGGCTCCTGGCGGAAGACAGAGAGACTGAAATTTCAAAGAGATCCAAAAAGGTGAGCAAACAGAAGGGAACATTTTACTTCCCCCTCTATGGGAACCTACAGAATGCTCACAGCAAAATGGAGAGGTCCCCAAAGACAGAAGCTAGTAGTGACAAATCCAAGAATTGTGCCAAGAAGGTCCATGGCACCACAGACCACACCCAGTCAGGCTTTGATATGAATACAGCCGTATGGGTCTAAGTTCCTCTAAACGTCTCCTTTGCCAAATGGCTCTGCTTCATGCTAGAGATGAGCTGGAGCGCATACATGCCTGTACATGATGTACCCCAAAGGCCTGCCCCACACTGGGGTGGGGGAAACAGCGTATCCTGTAGTGTAGAGCATGCTGTGGGAAGCAGCCCCACGAGCCCAGCTTTTAAGAGACCTACATCTCCTGGAGAAGGACGTCCAAACAGCAGCTGAATTAGGACTGTGTGCAGAAGCTTTCCAGAGCAGGTGCTTAGGAGAATGACCAGATTTCTTGACAGCGTCCAGGGCAGGTAGCACCATGGATAGCCAGCCCCTTACCTGTGTGTGAGCCTCTCTGGTCATAGGGACTTCATGTTTGCCAAATCCATTCACTTCATCTCTGGTTAAGATAGCTACAGTACATAAAATGCAGTGTGTGTGTTATGTATATATTTTTAAATCAGCTCTCCCTTGTGTGCACTTAATACTGGATTGTGAACTAGGCAACTCGAAAGTCGATCTCAGAGCACTTGATATTTAAATTAAAAAAGTAAGGTATGAATTTATAAGAGATGGCAGTACTTGAACAGTCGCTGAATGCAGATGTTGTGTGCTCGCCATCCCGTTGCATTTCAGCTTTTCTTTTTCTAAAGCGTTATCTCCAGTGTGCTCTTTGTCTGTCCTCTCCAGCATCAGTTTAACCAGTAGTGTAAGGAACAGGTCCATACATGGAATTTTCTAATGTCCAGAAATTCTTCATCAGTTGAGCGTTACCCTTGATGGCCTTAAACCCAGATGCTGCACTGAGATATGAAGTTGCAACAGACTTTGTGTTGGGTTGTTGGTGTTCGTTGTTTGTTTAATTTGTTGTTATGTACAGATTTAGTCATGAGAAAACAAAACAGAGTTCTTCAGTGTTCCACTCTCCAAGAATTACTAATAAAGCGATGTCACGGCCTTCCAAAGGGCAGTGGAATAGTTTGTACAACACATGATATCTCAAATGGCCACTCTCGGTCCTGCCTGCACTCCAGTTCTATACAGGAAGCAGAAGCTACAGGAGTGACATCCACACTTACAAACAAGAAAAGGGCTACATTCTCAGTTGGTGTAAATAGGTATAGCTCTGTTTAAGCCAATGGAGTTACTCTGGCTTATACCAGCTGAGTTGGTGTGTGAGTTCCGTGGCATGGATTGCTCAGCTGGGGGACACAGGGTTGAAGAACAGACAAAAGGAAAACATTTTCCACTTAAGAAATTATAAATTATCCAAACAAGAAGGGGGTCATTTGCTGCGAGGGCCCCACAGCCTTGGAATTTGTTCCCACTTTGGTCTGAAAGAGCCCAGATCTGATGATCCTCGAGGCATGTTGTAAAGTGAATTGTTTTTCCTAGGCATCTGAAAATCCGGGGGTGGTGGGGGAGGGAGAATTTTTCAAGTGAGAAATTGCTTACAGGGGAAGAGCCTTGGAGTTGTTCAGTTGCTAGACACATTGGGCATGGGTTATGTTCAACTCTACTGCTGCAGCATGTGGTGGTGTTATACCCAGGGCACCTACGCACCCTTTGTAGTCTTTCTGTAAAGCTAAATACATAAATGAGCCCAGCGAATCTGATGAGAATGAAGCCGTGAATCTCCTAGTAAAACAAACCCTGCAGTGTCCTGCCCCCAGGTTTGTACAGCGAACAAGCTTTGCTGCAAGTCAAGCAGCCCTGATGGGCTGCTCGTCAGTCTGTACTGTATGAAGTGAAAGGTGCCAGATTCACAGCCTTGCAGGGTGAAGCTCTCACTTCACATGAACAGGCGCAATTCCAAGCCCTCCCGCAGTCCCTGCTACCACTCACTCCTTTCCTGGAGGGACCATTCAAAGAGTAGCTTATTTTTTTTAGTCTGGCCTCCATGTGCATCCTCATCCCTCCCCTTGCTTTATGAGGTGTTAAGGGTGCTCGGGATCAGGTCTCCTTTTCTTGCTTCTTGATGAGTATTTTCCATGGGGTTTGCTGCAGCATGAACAGGGCACATGGTATATTTGTTAATAATGGGGAGGGAGGGAGAGACTTCCACTGTCTACTGCTGCCCCTGCATTTTTGCTAAGTAGCTTTAGCCACGCAGTTCCTGTGAATGGTGCAAGGTTATGTTGGTAAACAGTGTTCAGCTCTGGCCAGGTTTGGGGAATGGAGGATGTGACTATTAATGTCACTGTTTTCTACTAGCAATTCTATTCCTGGTCTAACTCTCCAAGGCAAAGAGGCCAGTGGGCAGAGGCATGAAGAGGGAGTTCACTTCTTTTTTTTTTGCAAGGGAATTAAATATAGGCACAAGACAAGCATTGCTTTTGCCCATACAAGGAATGAAGCATTGGTCAGCATCTGGAATTTACACTAGGCACCTTTTCAGGAGCCTCAGTAACAAGCGAGCATTTATTTCCCATGTTCTCAGGATCTGAGGTTCCGTATTTTTTTCTCTCTCTCTCATTTCTTTGAATTTTAAGAGTCTGACTTTTTAAATTGTGTTTCTATTGAATGTCAATCCACATGTGCTCTCCTGATGCCTCCCTAGAGGTCAGGAAGAGAGAGATGGCTTTGAAAATAAAATCACCATAAACAGTGTCACATCAGAGACCCATCCTGCTCACCAGCTGTCTCCAGCACAGACAGCTACAGTCTCTGCCTTTGCTGGCTAATATGCTTTTCACCTCCTCCTTCGCCCTTCAACACAAAGGATCTTCTCCCTCCTCCCCACAACACCACAGCCAGCCAAGGGCTCGACTCTCTTCTTCGCACTGGTTTTGTGCAGAGCTAACCCAATTGTCTTAAATGGCCTTACTCCAGAGCCAGCATGAATCAAGTCCATGCTTCCCAGCATGCCTTTCTGTTTCACGTACAGCAGCCCAAGGGTTGCTGCAAAGAGACAGGCTTGCCTTTGTCTCCCCCCGGGGCTGCATGCGCTGCTGACACTATAACACTCCCAGTCCCAGTGGGCCTGGAGAGCGAGATGACACAAACAGACCAGAGCTTAGTCTCATGGGGCGGGGTGGAACATTAACCACGGTGCCGCTGGCTCAGCAGCTGCCCTTTCCTGCCATTTTCATGTATTTGGTTTTGCTGGTTCCATGTTGCTAAGGGGAGACCAGTTGTAAACGAGGATTGTAGCCCTGCAGGGCTGAGGGTAATGCATTAGAGAAGGGTCCTTTGCAGTGTCCTTGCAACCTTGCCCTGCCAAGATATTTTTAAATTATTATTTAAAATAACCCTCAGCTGTGATGAATGCGATGTGCCGCGAACGCTGTACCCAGCATGAGAACAACACACCATCTTCAGTGATTCACGTGTCAGGCAAGGATTCCACAGCTGTGGCTAGGAGAGGCACTCTTCGACTCTGCCAGCTCTTTATTTTGTTTTATGTTTCAATAGGTCCCTTCAGGGGCCTATTCTGATCTCACTGCGTGGGGATTTAGAACATGCACGGCCTGCTAGCACCAATGGGAGTTCTGCACGGCAATCCCATCGCAACCTAGGCAAAGGCAGCTCTCTGTCTCTCGGGCAGTTGATGAGAGTCAGGGCCAAATTCAAACCTATGGAGAAAGTGGAGGCTGCTGTTGGCCAAGCGCATCATTCAAGCAGCATAAGGCCCCCTGGGTGGGATGGATGTTAAACCAGAAAAGGGTGAAATCTAGAGTTTAGAATAAACAGGTGGGAAATAAAAATTGAGGTGTTTTCTGTGCTCTACCGCTGGTTCCCTCCCCTCTATTTGGTGTAAACCCTCAGGCTCAGCTTGCATGTTCACACATGGCCAAGGAACATAGGTTAGGCGCTGCAGATGCTTCATGACTGGGATTTATAAATACGGTAATATGAACTGACTTTGCCATGACACAACAGTCCCTCGCAAGTGCTCAAGCCCCCAGAGCAACAGCTGTCAGCGGTGCTGCTTCCCTCCCATCTGACGGCAACACTGACAAGGAAGCCAACTGGAACGTCTATTGGGAAAGGGACCTTTGGCCTCGCCTGCAGTTCCCTGACAGCTGCACGAAATGCAACACGATAACGCTCCTTTCATGTGATACAGAGAGAAAAAAATTGTGTGTGCGCAACTTTATCCAGCATCATGCTGCAATCAAATGCTTTATACAGTAACTGAGGCCCCTTAGGCATGTTTTTTCCTACTCAATGAATGCAAGTGTCATCGCAAGACCGTGTATGGAAATAGTAGTTCTTAAGCCCCCTGCATGTCTTCTTTCCATTGATACAACTTCTCGTCTATGCCAGTACTGCACCATTGGGCCTGTTCCCACTGAGGTTAATGGGAGCAAATTAGGGCCTATAATTCTGCTATCAGGCCTGCGCAGTGGGTCTCAGTGCTGATATCCCTCTCACCCTGCTTCCACAGTTCCTTCACCCACATCTGCACCCATGGAAGATTGGAACCCAATGCTGGAGCTGGGATTGGCTGTGCCACTTAGCGAGGAGAACCATGCCATCAGTAATGTCAGCCTCATTTTCTGGCTGGCGCTAGAGGAAGCCCTGAGGATCAGGGTGGTGTCAGCAGTAAAGGCAGGATGGACCACTAGACTTGAGTGGGGCCATATGAAGAAGGCAAGGTGTTATTGACTAATAGCATACAGCTGATTATGTCATGTTAGGGCAGTGTGGGGCGAAGTGAGCCTAGGAGGAGCAGAATAGAAAGAATTATGCTGCTCTCTGTGATATTGTATATATTTGATAGAGACACTCAAGAGAAGGGCCCCACTCAGACATGCTAATGATCGGAGGGATGGGCATCTGTGCGTGTAGGTAGTAGATGGATCTGTCTTTGGGGCAGGGACTTCCGCTTAGTAGGTTTACAAATCCAACGTCCATTGAAAGCAAAGGGACTCCATCCATTGCCTTCACTGGGTTTAGGCTGGGTCATATGCATAATGCTAGCAACTGTCACAAAGGGGTCCTATGGGTATGTTCAGCACCAGGTTGGAGCTCTGCAGCATTACCTCACTACAAATTAATAATTATGCATAGATTGTAGCCACTACAGTCTCACTCTCTAACATACACACTTGTAAACCCCCTGTGGTATGTGAATTCCTTATACGTGATGTCACTCCTGTTTGTTTTTGATAATGTTTTCTTGGGTGATCTTTATCCCTTTAAAATAATCTAATAAATAGAGTGAGAATTATAGTCTTTCCATAGAGGTGGTTGTTATTATTGATTAGTAAAGCATAAAGCAAAAGTGTACAGATCAAAGCTGCTGAATGAATTAAACTGAGCCCTTTATGGTGTTCGTTTGTTTGTTAACAATAGAATGCATATACAGACAATTCATACAGATGTCTCAATAAATATGCAATAAAGTTTCAAATGTATTGAAACTTCGCTGCACCTTAGCTATATCTTGAAGTAACCTATCACTTTGGAATGGGATTTTCCAAGAGCCTAAGAAAGTCAGTTGGTGTTGGGCTTCTAGCGTTCCTTTGAAAATTGCAGCCCAACTATAGATAGGACTCTGAATGCCTAGGAGAGAGGACACATGATAAATATTTCCTAACAAACAGCAAAACAATAAAGAACATTATTCAAGCCAGGCACCCCTCATCAAACGCCACCTAATCTTGACTCACACAAGGTCTTGTTGATGGAAACTGTATGAGTTTTTTTGGCTTGCTAGATTTATGAATTACCATCTCATTTCTTCTGTGATTGTCCCTGAAGAAAATAATGGTTTGTTTATCTCCTTTTCTTTGATGATATTTCCATAAAAAGATTCCCCATTGTTAGGTATGAAACCTGCCCAATTAGCCCAATGAAAGTATTTAATAAGGCTGTGGCTGAGTTCTGCAAGCTTGGTAAGAACGGTTAATACCAAAACCAAACACTACACAATAATGCCATTCCCCTTCCTCCTCACATTAATTATAGCACATTCTCCCTCTGGTTAACTTGCACTTTTGAAAAGAGCAATGATAAATGAAACTCGGGCATTGGGATTTATTAGCAACTGCTATTCTGGAGGTGCATTAAGCCCACAAAGGATTGAACGATTGAAAATGCACTGAAGTTAATTTGACACTGATGACATCCACTCATATGCCAGGGATTAATAAACTGGGGAGGGAGAAAAGTTTCTGTTCACAGTGCACCTGCTATTTGCAGCTAACAACAGATAGCTGCTGCCAGATTCCAGTCCTATCTATGGCAAAGTCCCTCCTGCAAAGCGCTGAGCAGGTGCACCACAAAGATGAGGGGCCGTTAGTGACTAGTGGACTCTACGCATCACAAGGCCTCAGGGTGGGATTTTTTTCAAGGAGCCTAAGCAAGTTAGGTGGGTTTTATTGGGAGCTAGGCACCTAACTCACTACTTTGGAAATCCCGAGCTCAGTGCCAGTCAATGGTAAACATGTATAAAACATGAGTATGTTCGGCATAATGAATGACTCATTTATGGCCTGATTCAATGCCTAGTTAACAATGGTACTAATTCAGCTATTCCTTGGGAGGGGGCAAATTCTAGGCCCCCCCTCCCCTCTCAGGGAACCCCTGGCATTCAGCCCCCACTTCTGCAGGGCCTGCCCACTTGGCTGTGGAGTCTACCCTCTCTCTTACCTATACCATGCATGAGGCAGTGCTGCTGGGCTTCAAGTTCTCAGAGGACTCGTCTGGGCCCTGACGTACAGGAACAGGCTCCCTGCACACTAGGTCATAGGACCATTTGGCCCAGCCTCTCCTCTGTCTGGCCAGGTCAGATTTCAGCAGCATTGCAACCATGTAGCCAGATTTAAAAGCTCTGGACTGCTCCGACAGCAACTGTACTATCTGGTACAGGACCATCATTTAAAAGTGGCCACTTCCCTCTCTCTTGGCTCTGTGGCCAATGCAGCTTTGAGCAAGTGCAAATACATGTTGGAGGGGTGTGATTCGTCCTTCCCCAAAAGCCTTCCTGCAATTTGGCACCACTGGTATTTAAGTCAATGGGAGTCATTTTATTGTCTTCAGTGCATCAGGTCTGTGCCAATAATTGGCCAGATCCTGCTGCCAGTGATGACAATTGGAGAATTTTGCTGTTCACTTCAAAGGGAGCAGAACTGGGCCTCATGTTGGTAAAGGGGGATAAATGATATGCAAAGGTGGATCTCCTGCTGGATGTCTTTATGCATCACAGCATTTGCCTCCTATAGTAATTCTCAAGCCTGAGCTCAGCGCACAGAAATGGGCTATATCTATGGTACGCTCATCCTTGGATGAGGACTCTGATACAGCCAACACATACTGACCCTTTCCAAAGATGAGGTGGTATAGTGCTGGCCAATCCCCTTCCTTTTGGATATTAACCATTAGCACATTGACCTATGTCCCACAGGTAACATCTCAGCACTTGAATGCTGTGTCTATAAACATGTAATAAGATCTCATCCCTTTCATCAATAATTCATCCCTCCCCTTGTATGCTGGCATCTCATCACCATTGACCAGGCTTCAGGCACCACCCTTGAGCCAGCTGTTCTGCCGCTTGATTTTAATCTGTCAAGTCATCTTGAAAAAAGGTATTAGTGTGTGCTACGGTGATCACTCCAAACTGGGCATCTAGAGCAGCTCCGGAGCAGATCTGAACTGGTTCCCCAATTCCCCCATCCTCCATGGCCATTCCCTGAGTCATCTGGTGCCCTCACCATGTAATACCAAATCCTCAGCTGATGTAAACTGGTGTAGCGCCATTGACTTCAGTGGAGCTGGGGAATCTGGCCAGTAGCTTTTCATACTGTATGGTACATAGGGGAGTAAACTGATGACTCTATGAAGGGTTTTCAGGGCGATAATACAACATTGGCTAAGTCCTGAAATACGCAGCCAGCTCTGAAATTACTGAGACGCCACATGACTACAGCTGCTCTTTTTCTCTCCAGCTTTACCTCCCCATCCATTGCAAAGTCTGGGCACTGACAACTGCTTTGGAGGCATTCTTAAAATGGCCACTGACCTTGCTTTAACTGCTCAGTGCAGCGTCTGAGCTGCTCCTACAGGCTCTCCCATAAAACAAGCTTCATCGAGAGGCATTATCATGCATGGGATAGGAGGAATAACAAAACAGCTTAGAAACCTCAGCCTGATGGCTCACCTAGAGACACACACACAGGGCTCGGAAATGGAGATGATAAAAAATGAAGCAAGCTGAAGGAGTCTTCGTGCGGCAGGTTTTCTAGGTGGCAATTACACTAACTGTACTGCTTAATAGGCATTGTTTGACATATTTAGGTGCCCCCAGATATTTCATATACATTAATCTCTGTCTCATATACAATCCCTCCTTCTGCATGCGAGACTAGCTTCTGTATAGAAAGTCAGCTATCCAACCGTGAAAACTTTCACTACATTGATTAGGCTGTCTGATTGGCGTGATCACTGGGGCTATTTTATCATGATCACAAAGTGATTGTGTCATAGGGGAAAGCGTTTGATCCCACAATGGATGTTTTATAGCTGTGGCAGAAAAGAAAAAAAAAACTCCTTTCCCCCAACTCAAACTATTCTGGGTCCATTTGACGCCCATGAAATGTTAGCAACAGCATCATAACCTCAGAATAATCAACTAAAAGCAGTTTGCTCTGATCACATGTTTATTAATTGATATTTGGTAGGGAGTTTTATTTATTATTCTCATTTGGAATCTGTAACGTTCACAGATTCCAAATGAGATCAAGGTGCTAGACAAGGAGACTGAGTCTCAATGTAATCCTTTATCCCTCTCTTTCTAGTGCAGCCACGATATAGCTAATAATAATGGAGTGAAATTAAGAAAGGGAACAGGAGAAAACTTCTGACAATGGTAACTATTTGGGGATGAATCTCTGAAGGAAAGTGCAGAAACCTCAACGTGTGGGGCATTTGCAACTCAATTGGACAAGATGCTAGAAAACGTGTTGTAGATTGCAATCCTGCACTGTCAGCAAGATGGACTGGATGATCGAGCAGTTCCTTCCCCTTTCTAACATCTGTGACTGTTTAGGGCTCAATCCTGTGGGACTGGTGTAGTGGGATGGCACCCACTTCTCATGAGCACTCCCTGGTGAAGTGTGTGAGCCTGCAGTTTTTTCCTCCACTCTCGGTGCCCCTGTCAGGTGCTGTGCTTGTCAGATGGGTCTTCGGTGACTCAACCTTCCAGCAGGGTCACACTCTGTCCACATGTGAAATAAACAAACCCCTTCCAGGGTATCCAGTCCAAAATGTCCTGCAGCCCTCCCTAGGCTCAGACTTTAACCAGTCCAGCAGGACCCCTCACGGTACCCTCGCTTGGTCCAGCTAGGTTGCAAGCCTCCTACTCTGGAATTGAGCAGTGCCCCAAGGGCTTCTTCCCTGGGGACTCTTTGCTTCTACTTGAGTCTTCAGCAACCCCCAGCCTTCCTGCTGAGCCACCCCTCTTGGGCTCAGTTTGCTGACCACAGCTCCCTGCTGAGTCAGTCCCAGTGCGACTCCCTTCCTTGGGGTGCCACAGTTCTCATTCCCTTCCTTAGGATGTAGCCAATTCCCCCAGTGGCTGCGGGGGAAGACACCCGGTCCCATCCACTGCTCCAGGCCCCAGCCCAGGGACCCTTTAAGTATAACAGTCCCATCCTGCATCCCTTTTCTAATTGCTGCTCTATGTTTCCCTGGGCCACTTCCCCGCAGCCCATCTTAGTTGAGTCCCAGCAGCCAACCAGAAGCTTCTCTCTCGCTCCCCCAGTCCCTGCCAGTAACTATCGGCTTAGCCCCAGCAGCTATTCTCAGGCTCCCCTGGTCCCTGCCAGCAACTGCTCTGTCCAGCCCCTTCAGCCAGCCAGGAGCACCTGTTGTTCCCACAGTCTCTGCCAGCAGACTGAACACACTCTGGCCCTGCAGCTCTTTTTATACAAGCCTGTTGGGCCCTGACTGGTTGCTCCCTGCAGCCTCTTTCCTGATTGGTTGCATCCCATGCAGCCTCTCTAGGCAGCTTGGAGAACCTTCTCCACTTCCCTTTTCTGGGGCAGGGTGTGGTAGGGCCACAAGACCTCCAGCAGCGAGTCTAGTCCACCCTGTCATACTTGGCCATTGATCTGAATGGGAGCTGGATCAGGCCCTTAACGTTTATTAATAAAGAGAGCTCAACTCTAAAAGTTAATTAAGTGATTTTTCTGAAACTGCTCTGCCCTCTGCATCCCTGGACTCCCCCTAGACTACCAGAACCAGTAAAAACAGCAAGTATTTTCCAGCTCAGAATGCAACTGTAAATAAAATATCCTTATTTTCAAAGCCATTACACACTTACTCTTTTTTACTATGTGATGGGCCAGAGGAAAGGGAAAGTCAGGCTGATTCCTGCCAATTTCATTTTCCTCTCCATTTGACACAGAGTGTCTTATGCAGTGAAAGAAAGAAAGAAAGCTTCTTTTAATCAAATCTCTTCTCCTTGAAATCAATATAGATACCTTCCTCGAAGCATAGAGCTATTTCTGAGAATTCGGATAGTTTTTCCTTGAAACTGTCTTCAAGGCCAAAGCTTGCCTATCATAAGAAAGATATTTTCACCCAGACCAGTTTTTTAATGCAGATTCTGTTGCATTTACCAAAACCAAGAGATATTCTTTCACTCTGATCTTCTCGGTATCGGGAATTGAACTAAACAACTGATTTCCCCTTGAATCAAGGACTAGTGAATGAAACCAATTGTTGTGCTGTTGCTGAAAGCAGAGCATTTTTTTCCCTAAAATTTAACATTTTATTCACTTCAACACATTCTTAATCACCTTTAGCTGCAGTCAATGTCTGTCAATACAACTCAGGGCCTCTTTCCTAAATCACACCATAGTAAAGATACTGGAGCCAATATGCCACAATGGAAACTAAACCAATAAGCAATCCACTCTGCATTTTGGCTTATGCCTAGAAGACCTCTCAGGCTAAACAAATAGGTCATTATCCTGTGCTTGCAAACACTTCCCATGTGGCAGCAAATAGTAATGTGACTGAGATTTTAAAAGTGCTGCAGCTTAGGGACCCTGGCTGGTTAGAAAGCCATCCCAGTTCTGGATTAGTATATTTTAAGTGAATTTAGTACTATGAATGATGCTGTGCTGACAGCATCGGTGAGAGAAGTCCTTTGTCTTTCTGTGGAACAGAGTACACACAGATCATAGCAAAGCAAGATTCCCTTACATACTGGCCCACCAAAGGGACTCATTCCTGACCTGGAGAGATCAGCTCTAGGGATGAAGAGAGAGGAGAATGAGGATCTTAGGACCTTTCTCCTGAGCCTGCTGTGGACCCTTGCCCTCTGGGAAATGGATTGAGACTTATTTTATTTCATCAAAGCCACTGAGCTGCTGCCAGACCTTAAGGATGCTTAGGTAGGATTAGAATCAGTAACCAAGAAGTGAAGGGCTCCAGATCTTTATTACTAGTCCCTGAGATATCAGGCCTCTCATCCCCTTAGCTCTAAATGATTTTATGTTTGTGTTACCCCCCTCATCCTATTCCACCTATGTCCATGCCAACATGTTGTAGCACCCTGTGCAAAAAAAAAAAAAAAGGTGTAAATGTCAACTTTTCACACGTCACCTCCATACCATCTCCTAGGCACCCAACAGGCATGGGTCCATGAGTTCATCTGCACAGCCCCTACCCTGTCCATGTTTAAGTTCCTCTTAAAAACCCATCTCTGCCCTGGTGCCTACAGTGAATCATGTGGATTTGTGTATCAAGTGTAAACACATTTCCTAGTTTTGTTCCCCTTCGCCTAAGCTCTGTCATTACCTTGCAAGCTCCTTAGAGCAGGAGGTGTCCTGAGTGTTTGGAAAGTGCCTAGCACTCCATGTGCACAACCACAGGTGAATCATAGTATAGTGAGTGACCTCCACTTTGGGTCAACAGCAGGCCCTCCAGCACTGCAGGCAGGGTCCGCTCTAGCTATGGGCAAACTAGCCAGCTGCCTAGGGTGGCAGGGCTAAACCTAAGCTCAAACCACTCACTCAAATTTGGCTGGGCTCCCCCTTCAGCATGACAGAAGGGCTTGTCTCCCTCCCTCCCCTCCACACTTTCACCATAACCACCAAACCCTCAGAAGGCAAGGCTCATTGTCCGACATGACACCTCCCCCTCCCCCGGCACAGTTGAAAAGCTCTGTCCTAGGAAATAGGAGTAGGGATGGCACGCTGAAGTTGTGAGTAAGAAGGCAGATTGTCTTGAGCAGCGTCTGATGACAGGACAGATCCCTACCACTTGAGCTAAATGACTGATCCCAACATCAGGGAGCAATAGCCAGCAGCTATGCTCTGTCCTCAGCCACAGCCAGGCCAACACATTACACACACCGATCAGTGCTTTGTATACATATTAAAACTGGACACATAGTAATACTCAAAATGATGAATTTAAAAGACCTATCCAGCTTCTTCTCTCCCCTACCCTCCACAGTCAGGGGCTCATTTTAGGTGGGGGGTCAGGTTACTTGTAAGAGTGCTATTCCTCTCAGGTCTCCTCTCTGCTCCCTAATGTGACTCGGGACTATTGGCTAGCAGCAGCAGTAGCAGCAGCAGCAGCAGCATCTGTTCCGCTTCCTCCGGAGAATCCCTAAAGACCCTGGGATACTAAAGGGTTTCATTAAGTCCCCAGCTGCACAGGAAAAAGAGTATCTTTCCCTTCCCCTTTGTTCCGGCTTATGCCCATGTGTTCTCAGATGCCCTTTCTAATCAGTAAATCACATCCCGTCCCCGCTGGCAGGCAATGTACTGTACGATTAAGCAGAGACCGGGCTCTTGTGCTGCAGCACATTGAGCAGCTCCATTAATCTGTCTTACGCACTCCCAAGCATCTACACAAATGGGGCTTTACCTGAGTGCACCCTTCCTGTTGTAGATAGCCCCATACACCCTTTGGTACCAGCCTCTGCTTCCTATGGGGATTCACTATGCAGCTATAAGAAGTTCTCAACGTGTGTGTTGCACAGGAGCATTTCCTGTAATAACTATATGGAGCAAAGCCCTGTAAGTGGCTCGGCTTTCACTGAGCAGGAAAGTGGGGGAAACAAAATCAATATTGCTGAAAGACAAGAGGCCTGATTCTCCACTGCCCTGTACCCTGTGTAGTCATTTAGGCCCTGATCCAGGAAAGCACTTTAGAGTAAGTTTAATTTTAGAGCATGCATTTACCTCCCATCAAAGTCAGTGAGACTTAAGCAGGTGCTTAATACTAAGCACATGCTCAGGGTCTTAAAGCAGTAAGAGTGTAAAACACCACTGTTCTGATTTAGTAATGCCTTCTACCCACTTTGCAATGGTGGGCATGACTGCCCCAGGTGCAGGGCGATGGAGAGTCAGGCACAATGTGGGTGCCAGAGTCCTATGCAGGGAAGCTGGTTATAGACAGAAGAACAGAGTCCTCACTGTTCACCTTCTTATTCTAAACTGTCCATCCAAGTACGTTTAACCACCACTTCTGGAACAGTGTTGACAGCATTTGTCCTGGTCCACTTGCAGATAAGCCATGTCCAGTTTAAACAACACCCACTGTTGACATCCCTTGCCAACCTCCTTGTTTCCATGTCCTCCACTGTCTGATGTAGTCTTTCTTGTCTATAGTATTATACTTAGATTGTGAGCTCTTCAGGGACGGGATTGTATCTTTGTTATGTGTTTATATAGTGCATCTGGCGAGTGGATGTGTCGCCACTTTGGGAAGGTCTGCCGCTCATGCATTGGGGTCTTCTCCCGCACTCCTGTCAAGCACCATTGACTGACTGACTTTGTTGTGTTTCCTTTCATCCCTCAAGATGTTGGATGGCCATATTAGTGCCCAGTACAATGGTTTCCTGGCCTCCAGGCACCACCATAATAAATTATTAAATAGCTAATTAATAAACAATATTAGATATTAACACTATAGCTGACATTCAGACATTACAGTATTTTGTTTCCCTTTTCCCAGGAAAATGCCATTGCACCTATAGGCTATAATACATGAGTCTGAGTATCTAGAGCACGTCAGTACCCAGGAGACACTGAAAGAATTACAAGGCCTATCTCTGGGGACTGATAGTTGTGGAAACACCACCCCAAGGCACGTACCTTTCCCAAAAGCACATCAGAGCATCAGCATGGCTACAGCCTCCTTCTTGCGAATGCATCTTTTGTTGGGGACCTCCAGGACTGGCCGCGATGTGAAGCTCATTGAAGGAAGATGAAACCTGGTGAAGTTACTAAAATATCTGACTTTCTAGTAAAGCTCTGATCCAGGCCCATTGCTGTAGCTAATCCAACTCATAAGTATGGCTAGGCACATGCAGTGGGACTGAGCACTTCATCTCTATCCTTTTAAAGGTTTCTCACGCATTCTCAGTACATAATGACATATCCATTGGGCAACCCAGTGCGGGTCTCCTTCTGAAAGAAATGTGAGCTACTCAAATGCAAAAATCCTAGCCCTGTCCACAAAGCCCACCCAGGAGACCTGAAGGGTGTCCTTCAGCATTATTACAGCAGGAACAGGTGTTATGTGGGAGCTCCCTGTGAATCGATTTCTTACACACCAGAGGATGAGGAGGTCTCAGGGCTGTGGCTCTTCCATGCACTTTTTTAAAGCGTCAGGAGTGAAAGGAACCGGATGCTAGGAATTCAAGAAGGAGATTTTGAGTCACACTGGGACAGTGTGAATATTCCATTGACCAGACTTGAGTTTATCTGTTTTCTTATTTCTTTTCCTGTTGGAATTTTCCTTTACAAAACCAAAGAAGTGGCATGTGAATGGACAACAGAGGTGGTTGTACCTCAGGTGATGTAGGCTAGGGACCCAGAGAGACAGGTGGGATTGTATTTGGGTGGGTAGCCTGAGCCACCACCTGTGCTGCTGCAGTCACACTGTTACTAAGACAATTAAGGGGGATACATTTCTATTTGTGTAACATCAGTGGAACGAGTAGGCAGTTCAGGTTGGACTTCCCCAGAGGGCTTTACTACATTCATAACATCAGGCTGACATTAGTGATGGGACATTTGGAACTGAGTGGTAACGAACATGACATTCTGTTGAGTTTAATTAGTACCTTTGCTTTGGCCTGTTTCCTGACATACAGTGTATGTGGCAATCTCAGTGGGGGGTAAACCCGACTCCTGACACCTTTGAATAAAGGAACGTCACCTCTGGTAGTTATCTCAATAGAGGTGATTGCTGCAAGGAAATTAGCACAGAGGAGAAGAGAGAACAGACCCCACTGGGCAGAGATAAGGAGTTGCCTCGTTAGGCTCTTTACTGTTAAAATGGTGATGCTAATTGTAGCCTCTCTGGCTAGTGAGGCCAATTAAGGGACTTTTCCAGGCTCTTTTGCATGTTATTTTGCACTCTCCATAGTTTGCAGCTCTCACCTGGAGATTGGGAATATTATTTCCAGGGAACTGGGTGTTTCAGGAGACCAGGAATGGCAGACTGCCTTTCACCTCTTTGCTCAGACTGTGAGTTACTGAAGGCAACCCAGAATGGCTCTGCAGGAAGCCTTAGTGAAATGTTTCCCAGAAACCTTTTGGGTTTGGGCCCAGCATCATTAGCACTGTAAGCTGGGGCCCTTGCATGGCACGACGTAGGACCCTGAGTGGACTAGTGCTACTGTGAGTATAACATTTTTTCCAGCAACTCTGCTGCATTAATGAGTACTATGACCGGTCAGAAAACAACCTAAACAACTGACATGTGTCATATGAAAAGTGTTAGACTGCAAGAATCAACCCACCGCCTAAGAATCGCACCTGATGCTCAACAAACAAACTCACACACTGCTACTTTCTTGCAGTGGGAGGATCTCTGCAGGTACCAGCATAGGGTGGTTAACATAGGGAAGAGCATTCCTCTCTTTAGTGCTGCAAATCACTGAACTCCTTGGCTCAGGTTAATCTATTAAGGGGCTCTATAGGTTCTCAGCTGGATGTGTCAATACTCATCCCCATCCACCATCCAAGCTCTGAACAGCTCCTTTCCCACCTCCTCCTTTGCTTTCATTCTTTCCTTCCCCCACCAGCCTGCTGGCTGCATTTTTTCCAACCCCTCCTTATATATATTCCCCACTCCACTCTCATCTTTGCACTTCATTCTCTTCTTTTCAAAACTAATTACTCTCACCGTCCACGCAAATCAGACCATTGCAGCTGCAAATGCAGCTAGCTAGTCATTTATGCAGCTCTTTGATCTGAGTGCCCAGCCATGGCAATTGTGTGCACTGAGATGCCTAACAATCTAACCCTGGAGAGGAAAAGGATTTATTAGGTCTCTACCTCTGGCTTAGAGTCCATTTGACTTAAAATGGTGCAAGGGAGAATCTGTTTACTCTTTGTTAGTAACTTTTTGATCTGTCTCACTGTCTTTAGAATCATACTTGGGCTTTCCAGAAGTTACATAAGTGATTCTTGTACAGTGGGTTTTACTGAATTGCTAGAAAATTAAATATATTACCTGGAAATGCTAAGCAAAAGTGTTCTCACCAGGGAGGGTGTGATGGGGCCACTAAATCTTTCTGAAGACGTCTGAGGCGAAGCACTCTTGATTGCTGCCTATAAAATAGCAAAACCCTGCAATTTTCATGAACACCAACCACTGCTCCTGTTTCCTCCAGCTATACCTCCCACACCCCATTTTCTTCTGGTTAGGAAAACTAATGTAATCTCATCCTGAAATGCACTTCCACGATATGCCTGCTCTTGTTCACTGGCTTCCAGTCCCTGCATGCTGCTTATTCACTTTCTCTACACCATTCCTGATTTTATAGACTTCTATTACATACCCCCCTTAGACATCTCTTCTATAAGCAGAACAGTCCCAGCCTTTTAATCTTTCCTCATATGGAAGCTGTTCCAGTCTCATAATCATTTTTGTTGCCCTTCTGTGCACCTTTTCCAATTCTAATCTACCTTTTTTGAGATAGGGCAACCAGAACTACACACAGCATTCAAAGTGTGGGTGTGGCAGAGCTCACTATGTGAGCAGAGCTAAAATGATTGAGAGGGTGGCTGGGTGTTTTTAGATTTTGCTATGATTTTCAGTAAAAGTATCATGTTTGCTGGCCTGCTGTTTATTTTCACACTGTCTGTCACCATCTGAAGGAGATTCAGCTAAGTGCATTTCTCAAAAGCAAGACAAAAATTATGAGTTTACTCGAACATACTGAGTAGCTCTCTGGTAATATATTTTAAGAGTGTATTTTCAGCTTTATTTGAAAATATGTCTCTCTCCTTCTATGACTGGAATCCCGGTGCAATTACACACACAGCTTCAAATTACTGCCTGAGTCCTTCAGAATCAGTATCGTTTTATGGCAATTACCAAAAGAGGGAGTTAATGTCTGAAAGGAAAATAACCACAGACCTAGGAGTACTGTAATAATAATTCACTTGGAAAGCTCTTTTGTCAATTTCAATACCAATATTTTATATTTTTGCAATGCCTTTCATCTGAAAGAATAAAGTGCTTTACAAATTGGGTAGATAGACAGACTCAGAGACTGATTCATATAGGACAGACAGAAACAGGGATTAGTTCACTCAGCATTGAAAAGGAGTCACATCTGCATGAAACATGGCCAGTGATTAACAGCACATAGCAACCATTTAGCCTTGGAAGGAGAGAAGAATCATTTCCTCTTGAATTTGCTGGGGAGATTTAAGTCAGAAGCACATAATTATCAACACTGGAATTTGAGAATGACACTCCTCCTTTTACCAGTGCCATGGTATTTTTAGTTACCACGCCAGCCCATCAGGACTTGAGTTTTATGTCTCCACTGAAAACATAGAGCAGCACAATGTTCTCCTACTGCTATTCTTCCATCGCCAATATTGACCTAGGAAGAGGAATGCCACCTATTGAGTTATTCACACCCTTTCCTCCAACTACTGCATTTCCCAAGAGTTACTGGCCAGGCCCAACCCTGCTTGGCTTGTCAAACTTGACAAGATCACAGCACAACATGGTACATCTGCAGGTACATCCAGGGCCGGCTCTAACTTTTTTGTTGCCCCAAGCAAAAAAAAAAGAGCGCCGCCCCACTGTAACACCCCCCCGAGCACCGTGATGCCCAAGACCCCCGCCTTCTTGAGCGCCACGCTGCCCAAGACCCCCACCCCCCCGAGCGTTGCATTGTGCTGCCCAAGCCCCCGTCCCCCCAAGCACTGCACTGTGCTGCCCAAGCCCCTGCCTCCCCCAAGTGTCGCCGAAACATCCCCCCTCCCCCAAGCACTGTCTGACCGAAACAAAAACAAACAAACAAACAAAACCATCCAGCGACACCTGGCTGAACTAAAAAAAAACCTGAGTGCCGCCCCACCCCAAGGTGCTGCCCCAAGCATGTGCTTGGTTGGATGGTGCCTGGAATCTGCCCTGGGTACATCTTCACTAGGAAGAGAGGCTTATTTTCATCTTGCTAACATCTGGTAATAAACATGAGATAAAACCCTAGTGAAGACCAGGCAGGTAAAGAAAGACTATGAGGAAGCCTAGATTTCACCTTGATCTGCTATACATTTTCAAACTACCAGCTGCTTTGTCTGCACTAGGGTTTGACCTCATGTTAGACCACACCTTTATTCCTAATGACAATAAGACCAGCAAGTTCTTCATCTGTTCTCCAGGAAATTTACCTACTGCTTCTTTTTATGCATTTATCTTTTAAACTCAGTATTGTGGAAAGACAGTCTATTTCAGGCGTTCTCAAACCGGGGGTTTGGACCCCTGAAGGGTTTGTGAGGTTATTACATGGGGGATCATGAGCTGTCAGCCCCCACTCCAGACCCCGCTTTGCTGCCAGCATTTATAATAGTGTTAAATATATTAAAAAGTGTTTTTTTAATTTATGGGGGAGGTGGCACTCAGAGGCTCGCTATGTGAAAGGGGTCACATAGTAAAAAAGTTTGAGAACCCTGGTCTATTTCTTCTGGCCTCCATCGCCAATTCATAAAGAATTTTGAGGGACTGATGAATGGAACTGAATCCTAATTCCAGACTTAATGCCACTGAACGTACCTTTTTGTCTGAAAATTTATGCAGGAAGTGTTCTAAAAACAGAGAGGAAAAAAACAACCTAAAGCAAACAAGCTGAGCCTATAAACCCCACTATCTCATTGTCCACACCATTAGGCAACGCTAATGTCTACAGGAGATTTATGCAATGAATTTCACTGCTTACCCAGTATCCCCGGAAACATAAAAATAGCCTCGTCAGCTCCCTCCTTGCTGACTGCATGTCTCTTATTTTCATTGCACAGTTGCTGTATGTTTGCCAATACTCATTTACCTCTAGTTGCTGTGGGGAAAGAATGTGGCGGCACCCCCAGTTTCTTGTCACTGGATCTTTGGTAAGGCAGACTTTGCACTTGCCAGTGGTTTGCACTGTTCAAAGCTGGTAGAAAAATGGGATGTAATATTCACCATTTTTTTCTCCATTTCCCCACCCCTATCAAAATTATAATGAAAAAAATGCCATAGAAATTGTAATTTAGAACATTTTCAATCAGTGCTAAACTGCTTTTAAAACGAAGGGAGCAGCCAGGTCACCCACCATAGTAATTTGATGCAGATCCATTAACTTGGCACCACTGATTTACACCAGCTGAGGATCTCACCCAATATTTTCAATACAATAAAATTTAACCCATGCTTGTCAGGGGACTGGATAGATTCTTCCCTTGCCCCCTTCCCCAGCCGCCCCTCCATGTGCATTCCTTACTCTTCCATTCCAGTGGTAGAACTGGGCTAGCGATATAGGTGGAACGCTATAAAGCCACCTTTGCTACACACATATGCTCATTACTGGAAGTATCCAGCTGTCAGGTGGTGAGGTGACTCATAGAATATCAGGGTCGGAAGGGACCTCAGGAGGTCATCTAGTCCAACCCCCTGCTCAAAGCAGGACCAATCCCCAACTAAATCATCCCAGCCAGGGCTTTATCAAGCCTGACCTTAAAAACCTCTAAAGAAGGAGGTTCCATCACCTCCCTAGATAACCCAGACCTGGCCAGTAACTCTGGGGAAATGCAGTAGTTGGAGAATATTGTGCTGCTCTATGTTTTCAGATGTTGCTCGGGTCCTTCCTGCATCCTTTGGCTGCTAGGGAGCTGCAAAAAGAGCACCTGCCCTGCCCTGCCCGACCCCTCAGCTGTGGTGGTGAAGTTCATTGTTCGTAGGAAGATAAATTAAGTTTTCTTTTATGTCATTTATTCTCCCCTCTTTCTGAGTGGGGCACTGCTCAGTATTTAGGTGCCTGTTGCTGAGCACTTAGGCAGGACTTTTCGTGCTGAAAGCTACAAGATGGATAGATGTAAAGAATGCCTTGAATATGGATTAGTATGGAGTAGTTATAGTCCTCTCTCTGCTTACATACTCAGGAAGCCATCCCTCATTCCTCTCAATAATCACCTGTTCCAGACCCCATTTCCTCCCGAAGGAACTATAGACAATGGAAGATAAACATACATATCCCAAAGCAGGAGACACCTTGAGTGAAGAGTCTCAGATTAACAGAGGCTGAAATCCACATGCTCTAAGAATGAAAGCTCTGATGATTAACAAAGTCTTCAAGCCATTGTTAAACTCTTAGCCCTGAACCACTCATAATTTGCATGTAGATAGAATTCCCATCTCGGCTATCTGGCTACATGGAATTAAATAACAGAACTGGGGAGGGGCTGGGGAAAAGCTATAAATTGGATAAACTGTTTAAGAAATAATGTGCTGTGGGACCCATAAAAACTAAAGGTTCTAGAGGTCAAACTTCCTGAAACCCTATGAAATCCAAACTAACTAACTTTCACCCCGAATTTGAAGCTGTACATGCACCTGCTTTATGTGAATAATCTGTCTTGTTCCTTCAAAATAATGTTTCTTATTCTATTGTAAGCTCTTAAGGACAAGAAATGCTTATATATATTCAAAGAATGTATGAGCTAGGTCCACTAAATTTAGAGGAACTACAAAGATACCAGGAATTAAAACATGAGGTCACTGGGGTTCACCCCAAACTTTACAGAACCCACAAAAGAAGCTGCAGGAAACCTGACCAGCCCTGTGCGCTGACTCTCCCTCTCCTAGGATTACCAGTCCTGAGTAGAATTGTGGTGGGACTCATTTCAGAGGCTGTATTTCTCTTTTTCTTTAATAAGTTCCCTCGTTGAATCAGCACTCTCTTTAGTGAGACTTCAATGAAAACTATTGACAATTTTAACTAAGCAATGTTATAGGCAGTTTCTCTTTTGTAAATGCAAGTACGTTGGTTTGAGAGGCCTTCCGATAAACCAAACACAAGAAACAGCACAGACCACATTCATAAGAGTGAGTGCCTTAAGACAAGAATTTCTTGAAGAGTGATAAATACGCTGGGGTACTAAAGATGAGGAGGAGAAGTAAATATAAGAGGAATCTTGGGGATTTCTTTTGTTCCCTGGTATAGTGTCTTGGCCCCAACACTGGTCTATGTTGATCAGACACAAGACTCCATGTGTATTTTGTGTTCAGCGTATGCCTCATCAGCTGGTTTGGATTTGCAGTGAGCTCACTTCAGACCTTGTTAATGCCCTTCCAACGGAGTGGCAAGGGGAGAGAAGAGGGACATCTGATTCTGCTGCAGCCTCCCAGAGTCCTTAGTAAGATTGCTCTGCGAGAAGGAATTTGGATGTGGTGCAGCATGGCAGGATGAATGCCACGGAGCCAGTTGGCATGTTACCAGCTTACTAGCACACATACAAAACTAGCCATACATTGGTCACCAGATGCATCGTCCAGATGACTCATCCTCTGGATGTGTCACATCCTACTGGACATCTATGTATCCAGTGATGGAAAGGGCATATCAAAGTGGACATGTGACATTCAGCATCAAGATGATACACCAGCCCTTCCAGAGTCGAGGATCTCCTTTTGCTGAAACAAGCTCTGTCACGATCACTACTTCAATGCCATGTATTGTTCTTATGACAAAGGTTTGGGATGTGCAGTATTGTTGTAGCCGTATTGATCCCATGATATTAGAGAGAAAGACAAGGTGGATGAGGTAATATCTTTTATTGAACCAACTTCTGTTGGTGAGAGAGACAAGCTTTTGAACTTATCCAGAGATAAACCTGTAACTTTCAGAGTGCATAGCAGGTAAATAACCCCTTCCCTCCCTATTAGGGTAGTCTGTTCCTAGCATGGGTATTTGTTTTTTCTTCATAATATGCTGTGATGTGACAAGTGTAATGAGATGGGATGTGCCTTTGCAACAATTCAGCACCCTGGAAAATTACAATCAAATTATATTATAACAAACAACAACAAAAAAAAAACAAAGCACAGCAGCTCATATCTTTATGCACATTGCAGTGGAATGGAAGAAAATAAACATTAAGTTAAAGACTTTTCAGTTAGAGCTTTGTGGGAGTGGACGGAAGGAACAAAGGCATGAAAACAACACTATAAATGAAATCCAAAGCTTGCAATAATGTGAATCCCACTTGGGGTGATACCTGTACCTCAGCAGAGCTCCACTGGAGTGAAACTGGGCTCCTTGCAGATGCTGAGGTCTGTCTGTGCATCTCACAGAAGAACTGATGCCTTGGCTAGTAATGAGCAAAAATATAACAATTAGCATGTATGGCTGAGATTTTCTAAGCCACCCAATTCCTGTTGAAATTAATGAGGCTAATTAAATTAATGTCGCTTTATGAATATCTAAGTGGAGATTTTCATTTTTAAAGCACTGCATAGACCTTAATTAAACCTTGCAACACCCTATAATTGGCAGATCCTGCTCTCTTTGCTCAGACGAGTAGCCCCATTGGCCTCAACAGAACGCCTGGTCTGAGCAGTACATCAGGTTCTCCCACTGACAAAGCTTTCCTTGCATTATTTCCACATTGTCTGCTCCCAGCCATGGACAATGGAAAAGTACAGAGCAAGAAATTTTCCAAAAATACTAGTCAAGGCCAACATTTTCAATAACAGGAGCCTAAACCTGAGAGACGCAATGTCACCTAGGAGATTCACACAACTGATTCCTATTAATTTTAATGGGACTGGTCATCCCAAGCTTCTAAGCAACATTGCAAATCTCAGCCTAACAAGTAAAATTTTCAGAAGCACCTAAGCTGGTCAGACACCTAAAGCTCCATTGACTCCAATCATTCTGCTTGGATGCTTTGGAAAATCCTACTAGGCACTTATTTGTATCTTTTGGCCCCTAAATACCTTTAAAAATTTGGCCCCAAGTGCCCATGTCATGTCTGAAAATGAGTCTTCAGCTTCTGAGTCACTCAAGCACTTTCAGAAATGTTACCCTACATCTTTATTTAAGCATCTAAATAAGGGGTTGATCTAATTACATTGAGTTAATGGACACCCAGAATTCGTGGCCACTTTTGAGAACTTGGCTACTGCTTTACCTCAGGTTTACTAATTAGAGTGAGACACTGAAAAGATTCATTATGTGCATAAAAATTCATGTGTATTTCCATCTACGGTGCCCCTCATTTAAAATTCAGTTGTTTGAGGAGATAGCATTGCATGAGGCATATTTTCCTCACCTTTCATTTACTACTGTCTTTAATTGAAATGTCTGGTCAATTAATTTTTCACAATTAATGTTTTTACTTCATGCTAATGTATTGATTCCTCTCAAGTTCTGGAAAACCTTTATTTTAATCAGTGAAGGGCTTAGAGGAAAATAAACCCATCATGGTGCTGAAATGGTTAATATAGTAACATGCTACCTCTGCACTGCTGATGAAGGGGTAAAGAAAAAAAACACTAAACTTTATCTTCTGGCTTCATTCTAGCACTAATTGGGATATGTAAATAAGATGTAAATATTGATTTTAATATATACATTGGTAAATAATTAATCATGCCACAGACAAGCAATGCATCTGTTCAGCACCAAATTTCCAGGGAAGTTGAGGAGACAGCATTAGCATCAGCCAGCCACGAAGCTTGTAGGAATTTATGGGACAGTAGGACTCACGGGCGAGGGTTCTCACTAAATAATTGTAAGGGAAAGAAGAAATGTTAGGGGCTGGGAGGAACCTGACACATCCGCTAGGGATCTTGTGGTTGCCAATCTATTTTACAGCACAGCACAAAGCTCGTGGTGCTGTTCACACATTTATTTGGCTATTGATTAGGAAGGTCGGGTTTTTATTATGGCGGGCGGAGGCAGAGCAGAAAGAGAGATTGCTCGAGCAATTTACGGTGCTCTGTTCAATTCAGCAGGGTGCTACTAATGTGTGTCATGCACCCCAACACCACAACAATGGGTGCATAAAATTAATTAAAACAGGCACTTCTAATGAAAGGTTTGTTAAGGTTTTGACATGCACAAAAAGTAAAAGTTGGGGGGGACCATTCATTGGATGAAACGCTAGCCCATGTCAATACGGGACTGCAGGCTCAGGCCTTGTGCCAATACAATTGACCAGACCTGGAAGGCTTACCTCTCCCCAGGACTCACCAGTTTTGCGATGGCTTTGTTAGCTCAATGTTTGCTTTTATATATTTATTTATTCTTCCATGTCTCAGAAATTTGTTGGCTCTTAATCAGAAAATGTTCTCGTGCCCATTCTTGCCCACAGAATTCCTTGAATAGTCTCCTCTGTCTTTCTGTGGCAGAGGGAGGAAAATATTTGTATTCAGAAAAGAAAAGCCCCCAAGATTCAAGAAATGCTGAAGAAAGCAGATAGAGATGACTCTGGAGATCCTGGGAAGAATTTTCTGCATTAGGTAGCGCTAACCTGGGGTAATAGTCTTGGCCCTTGGTCCATTGAGAAATCCCTTTTGCCCACTCTGTGGAAGATGCAATAAGAGAAAGAGTTAACAGCTATCTTTAGGCAGAAGAACAAAATGCTCTTACATTCATCTTACTCCCTATGCTCATCTAATTACATTTGTTAAGCAGGGTACCCTCTCATTGATTTTAATTACTCGCATCATTTGGGAAATAATTCACAATGCATTCCTGCAGCGTGCCTGTCCCAGCTGTGTCTTATCTGAGATCAGTGATCCCATGATACAGGAGAGAGAGAGAGAGAGAGAGTCTGGCAAAGATGGGATTCTTAGCCCCTCACCTAGCTAGGTGATGTCACTAGTATAGGACTCTTTTGTTGGTGTTTTCCATTGCCTCCTTTAGGAAGGGTTAGCCTGATTCTACAGGATATAAAATTGATTTCTCTACTGTCATAGGAAGAATTTTTGTAGAAGGGAAATCAGTCAGAATTGGATTGCCAGCTGTTACTTGCATTAGGTGCCTGATTCATCTCCCATAGACTAATGGAAACACTCATTTACTTAAACAGGGGCTGTACAGGGCCCTAAGATAAGTTATTTTGTGCATATATTTTGTAGCTTCCCTCTCCTGGTTTTTCTGTGTTCATATCTTCATCTTCATCACTTTTCCTTTCAACCCAAGTGCTTGGCGGCCCATGTAGCTACTTTTAACACATTTATTGAAATTCACTCAATTTCAAGTTAATGACATCACTTTAAATGTACATCCTGACCTTTGCTCTGTCCTGAAGCATTTCATATTGAAGCCTTTCTTGGTTTTCAGTGCCACTTGTGTAGCGAGAATAAGACCCTTTGGTGTCCAAGTAGAATGCCCTGCTATCGAATGCTTAAATCATGCTGGTGTGATGCATCCTCCATGTTTAATGTTCTGTGGTTAAATATTTTAACAGTGGTTCATGGCTTTGGTGAGATGTCAATAAGCAGAAGTTGGCTTGAGTACTTACACAAGGCACGAACAGCAAATGCATTTCAGAAATACCACTTCTCCCGAGATTCTGGCTTGCTCTAGTCCAGATCAAAGCTAGCTTTTAAGACAGAGGACAAACTTTGCAACACTGAGAGCAGCACTGGCAACTTGCCGGATCCTGATAGCCTTGTTTCATTTGCGTGCACATCTGCATAATGATTAAAAAGAAGAAAAGGAAAATGTCTCTAGGGCAGGAGGAAAGATGGAATTAGAAAGAGAAAGGGACACAACAAAACATATGTAAGCAAACTTCAAGCGTCTGCAACCCAATTCTGTGCTCATATCAATGTAAATCTGGACTAAGTCCACCGAAGTCAATGGAGTTATGCCAGCGTAAGCGAGGTCAGAATCTGGCTCTTGGTCTTTGAAATCATCCAGAGATAGAGCCCTTCATGGAAAAATTATTTTCAGTCCTTAATTTCTTATTTGTTTCTATACCATAGTGAGTATAAGATAGATAGATAGATAGATTTGCTCAAGCTTGTCTAGAAACTGCATGGTGGTTGAGTTCAACAGCGGCAGGACGCTGCAGTTGCTCACCTTTGTCCCTACTATGCAGCTGGGGGCCCTGGGCATTTTGATTTTTTAGCGTCCTGGCTAATAAGGCAGGGGCTATCCCCCCTGGAATAGGAAAACGCACCGTGCTTGTCTTTTCACTGAGATGCCAGAAGGTGAGGCACTGTTTTCTAACTCGTACACTATGGTGAAATAGACTCGTCTCCCAGCTGCTGTTGCCTGCCTGTCATTTAGTTTATGAATATATTTCAGGAAGCTCCTGTCTCTCTGTATCCTTCTTTCCACCCTACCCCCACCCTCTTCCACAGCAGCTGCAGATTAATTGGCCCTTTGATATCATCAGTGGTTCTTTGCCAAAGACTGTTGTCTAGCTGAAGGGGGTTGGGGGGTTGGGATCTGTTTCGCCTTAAAGAAGACCCAAGCTGCTCATTTTGTTTCCCATGGCTACTTTCCCTTTAAATGCCCTCAAAGCTAGCAGCTCTGCAGCTCCCAGAGGATGGCTAATCAGACAGCCCTGGTAGTTGTAGGCTGCAAAAAATCCTATTCTTTACAATTTTCCTTTGATTTTTTTAAAGCTGTCTTGGATAGAGTTGGCCAGTATGGGTTTCTCCCCACCCACCCACACTTGTTTGGTTTGCTTCAGAAGCCTTTGTGAGCTCCCAATTTAATTAGGATGCAAACAATGCCAAAGGAATGTTTAATTAATATTATAAAGCAACAATGGGGGTGATTAAGCTAGTCTGGGCTGCTGCTATTTATACAGAGCATGCCGGGCTTGTGCTAAGCGAGAGTATCAAGGCAAAATCACCCCACAGATATCTCTGTGCAATGCTATTTCTCATTCTAATTGTCTGTTTCAGTCCTTTTCACCCCCTTCATGTTCACTCAAGCAGAATAGGAGAAACAAGGTTTTAGCTTGCAGTCTCTTGTTCAGCTTAATTACACAGCCAAAGCTTTCAAAGGAGAAATTCCCCACCCCAACTCCAGCCAAAGAGCATCTAGAAACAACCAAACAGACCTCTTGTGGACAACGGTGCCCTATAGCTGATGAACAAGTGGCCTCCAGGAAGTCCCTTCAAGCAGAGAAATATCCTAGAGAAAAAGGACTCAGAGCTATTTTCAGATGGAGATGTCTTGGTGCAGGAATACCCAGCAAAGAGTCATGGATGACCGCTTTGACAAGTACAATCATGAGACCTCTGCCTGCCGGCAGAGAAGGAATTGTGTATTAGCAGGGGCACTGCTCTTACATAACAGTCTTTTACTCCAGGGTAGCCCTATTTATATCCCACCGACTCAATCAGGCCATTTTTGCTTTGGTCCTTAAAGGTTAACAGTAAAGTTCCTGTAAAATATATATGGGCCTGCTTTCTTTGATATGAGTGTGAAACTTCACTGAGGTCAATGGAGCTATATGGCAGTAAGTGTGAGGAGAATCAGGCCACTATAAGGTGAACTCTTTAAGGGCCTGGTCCTGAAGGGGCTAAGCACGTCCTGCGACATACTGAGTGCCATCATCTCTTGTTGAAAGCTGTGGGAAGAGAAATGAGAGCACTTGGCATCCGTGCAGCCCTCTCTCGCCTCTTGTCCCACCCCTTCCATTACATAACCATGAGATGAGGAACAGGGTTTCCAGGCGCAGCGTGCCTCACCCAAAGCTAGAGGAGCTGCAGCTGTCAACACTGGCTCAGCTACAACCCCTGCCGGGTGGAACTGCCTTTGTTCTTGTCAATAATTCATATAGGAAAGCTTTCCATAGGTGCTTCAGAGCAGGGAAAGCAAAGACAGTCCCAGTGTCTGTGATCCAGCAGAAGGGTTTCCGGGCCATTCCATTCCACTCATTGCATTGCCCACCACCGTCCATTCCATCTTCCACAGGCTAGTTCACGGGTTAACTGGACTGTCTTTTTGCCTTCATAGGCTGAGTATAGGATCAGCTCTTGTGTTATCTGACCCTGCTTTGCCCACCCTTGACTTGAATTGGTACCAAGGGAGGAGGGTTTCTGTGCTGAGAAGCAGGGCTTTTGTTTGATGGCAGGGCCCTTCCAGGGTTCAGCCTGCTCTTAGTTTTACCCTCCTTGAGCCTGCCCTACAGCAAATAGCTGTCTCCTCTACAAAGGAAGCCTGGAAACCGCTCCCTCTAGAGTTTCACCACTGTGAGGTAGTGTCAGCGGGTGGGTAGAGTTCTGAACTGGAGCTCAGGACACTTGGGTTTTACTCCGAACTCTACCATTGACCTGCTGGGTGACCTCGGGCAAGTCACTTTCCTTCCTGTGCCGCAGTTTCTCCATCAGTAAAAGGGGGATAATGATACCGGCCTCCTTTGTAAAGTGCTTTGAGATCCACTGATGAAATATGCTGTACAAGAATGAGGAATGATTATTCTATTATTATAGAGTCAGGGGCATCTGGAAGGCAACATGTCGAGTGAGTTTTGGCTACACTGGGGTTCTGGGATGTAGCACAGCGCACTTACGGTCCCCTCGCCAGTGGGGGTACTCAGTGGCTCAGGATGTCCCCTTCGAATCCTGTGACCTCTGAGTCCTTGGTCAGCTCAGCCCCACAGTTGCTCCTCACAGTGGGGCTGACTGATGCAAACCCTCACCACATTAGAGCCCTTTGTGCCATGCCCTGCGCAGCCATTGCAAGACTGCAGTCAGAGAGAGAGAGACAGCGCTGAGTGTCTCCACGATGCCTGTTGCACAGAGCAGAAATAAATCCCTGGCTGGCAGGAATAACACAGTAAGGAGACGCCAATTCAGCTCCCAGGATTGTCAGTGTCCATTTGGGAAAATCACTATGATGGTGTCATAAACAGATAGCTAAGGGTTAATGTTTTTTTTTACCTGTAAAGGGTTAACAAAGGGAACCAAACACCTGAGAAGAGGACCAATCAGGAAACCGGATTTTTTAAAAGCTTAAGGGAGGGACATTTTGGTAGGCACTTTTTGTCTTGGGTCATGTGTCTTTTGGTTGCTTCGTATGAGAAGCTTCTTTCTATTTCTCATCTTTGTTTCACAATTGTAAGAAAAGGTGAAAAAAATATGGCTTTTATGTTGTTTTGGTGTATTTACAGTGGTGAGTTGCGGAATGTTTATTGGATATTTTTTTGAAATAGAATGTTTATTCATTTTTTTTATAGCATTGTCTGGTTATTGCATGATACAGACGAATTTTGATGTTTTGTTATTTCTTTTTTTGTAATATAAAGGTTTCTTCTTTTAGACGTGTTTGAGTTTTTCTTCTGGGTAGGCTAAGGAAAAGGGGAGGGAAGTTCTTTGTGTTAGATTAGGAATGAGCTCGCAGCAGGAATGGTGGAGGGGAAGTGAGATATGAATCATTTTGTTTTTGTTTGGGGTTGTCTTTTGTGAAAAAGGAGCATGCTCTTGTATTGATGTAAAGAGATTGGCGATCATACTTCAGTTGCTTAGAGAGAGGAAGTCTGGTGGGAGAGAGGGGGCGAAGAGGAAGTGGAGTTTCCTTGCGGAGTAGAGACAGAGTTTTCGTGGGTCTGTGGGGTTCCAGGGAAGTTGGGGGACAGCGTTAGGCAGGCGCTGTAATTTGTCCTGGTGGCAGAGAGATAAATATCGGGAAGCGTGGTAATTAAGCTTGGAGGTTCATGCTAGGCACCCACATTTTGGACGCTAAGGTCCAGATTTGGGAAAGAGGCTTATGATAGATGGGCAGCTCAGAGAGACAACAACTGTTTGATGCTACTGCAGCTCTGTCTGACGGCCTGGATACCCACAGGAAGCAATAAGCATTAAACCCTTTAACCAGAAATCAGGTCTCTTTCCTTCCTTTCCGCTTGACTTTTTCCATCTATTTCATTTTCTTTCTTCTCATTTTGCTATGCTCATTACTTCGAGCTGTGCAGCCAAGTGATCCTAGTGTCACATTCTGGGGTACAATCCAGATGGGTGAGGAGCTGTATCACCATCTGCCCCACAACCTTGGGTGCCTCACAATGCTTTGCTGTTGTGGCTCCCAACCTCGGCCACTCAAAAACAGCCAAACAGCATGTAGGTCACACCCTGAGCATCTGTGTATAGCTACAGCTTTGACCCCAGCAGCCTTGTTACTACCTGCAGGGTGACCCTGCAGGACATTCCCTGTCCTGAATTTTCCCCCAAAACATGGGTTCTGCACTGTCCAGCCCTCTCCTGGGCAGCTCAGATTTTAAATGTCCATTACCCCTCTAAAGGGTCAATAGAGTTTGCTACTTTAGCAAGAGTTACCAAACACTTCAGTTTAAACACTGGATTTGTTTAGATTAAAAATAGAACAAGTTTATTTAACTACAAAAAGAGAGATTTTAAGTGAGAATAAGCATAAGGTATTAAAGTCAGAAATGGTTACAAGAGAAATAAAGTTTCCTGGTACCTGAAATTTAACAAGCTAAACTTGGTTCAAGGCAAAATCATTACCACAGGTTCCCAGAAACAGGGCTGACCAGATTCTCAGGTCAGGATCTGCCCCGAAAATCAAAAGCTGGTTCCTTTGTCTCCCTAAGTGAAAGAGAAAGAGAGAAAGAGATAACCTGGGGTTGTTTTGCCCCTCACTTTTACAGTCCAGTCACCTTTTGAAATGGATTTTCCTGAGAGTTACCCCTAGATAAAGTTCCTGTGAGGATGGATACATGGAGTCTCATGGTGAGAGTTTCCCAGCTGTTGTTTGCTAAAATGCAGATGGATCTGTTCCTGTCCCCCTTCATTCCCAAAGAATTGCTACTTGATGGGTGATTCCCAATTAACTTTGATGACACTTGACTAAAGGTGCCTGCTTGTCCTCTGTCTTTGAGAAACTGGTTTACCCCCTCTCCAGACTTGCCTGGTAAACACGTTGTCCTCACAATTTCAGTTTATGTTCATAGCCGTTAATACACATTTTGTATGTACATTACAGAAGAATATTGATGATCATGTTGTTAGTTTTGAAAGGATATCTCACAAGGCATATTGTGCACAAAGGTTGTTACAGCAGGGTGTGAATACAAGGGTGCTTTCAGTGGAAATGCAATGAGTGGAACCCTGGAGTTGGGGGTAACAAAGAGAAAGATGGAGTAATGCCTCCCCCCATCCTATACTCAGGGCAGGTCAGAGAGGACACCGCTCACATGCATCATTCTACACTGCCTTGCCCCTGGTGTAGCAAAGTGGATATAAAACTCTTCCCCCTTTAGAGCGGTAGGATTTCACAACCACTCCGCATTGGCATAAATAACTGCACCAGGTGCAGCTGAGAATCAAACCTGTGCATTGCCCCAGAAATCAGGTCTCTTCCCTGCCCTCCTATTTGCTTTTCCTCCTCCCCATTTTTCCATGCTTGACAGTCTGGCCTGAGGGGACAATCCGTGCCAGTTCTGCTGGCTGTTTTTGTAGTGGGGATGTCTGTCTTGTCAGAAACAGATTCATTTTGCCTGGGCCACCGAAGAATCATCAGCTGATGACTTTTGATTAATACTAGCCTAGACTGGAGTGGAACCTGCTACCGAAAGCGGAAAAGCTCCGTGACACTTTGCCCAAGCCATCCAGGCTCAGAGCCACAAAGCTATTTAGGCACACACACCCAGCGTTAGGTGCACCATTACCTTTGAGGATCTGGGCCCTAGTCCCACTGTGCTTTTTATATCCAGGGTGTTTTCATGCTGTCCCTGTTCCTTATGCAGCTGGAGATAGTCCCGGAGAGCTACAAGCTTGGTGCTTGTATTGGGGTGACCACCTGCTCCAGCCCGGAAGGGGTTAGAAAAGCCCTGCAGAGGGCAAAGTAAAACCCTGGCTGATTGGGGGAAGTGGCTGCAGCTGGGGCCATGCCCCAAACTGAGCAACAGAGCCTTATAAAAAGGCCAGGGAAGCCAGGAGTAAGGAGTTTCTTTCTAGCTGGAGAGGGAGAAGGGCCTGGTTGCAGGGAACTAGACACAAGGTACCAGATGAAGCAGGGCTGGGGAAAGGCTGAGGAGCCAGGGAGCTCCACCCTGGAAAGATCCAGGCTGTGGCCTAGCATTGGGCTAACAGGTACTGGGGGTTTCAGAGGGCAGCCCAGGGGTAGGCCAAGGTAGCAGGTCCAAACCCTCCTTGGCAGTGATGAGTGGCTGATACTGCAGTCTGCCCCAGGGCATGGGGGCTAGACAATGAATGGCAGTAGCCGTATACTGAGGTGAGGTGGGGATAGCGGGTGGGGGTTCCCCTGGGGAGGGGAGACCCAAAGAGAAAGAGGTTACTGCCAGGGGGCAGCACCCCAGTTAAAAAGGCAGTGGGGTCCAGGGAGGGACACGGGGACCAGAGGACAGATGAACCACTAGCCTGCAGAGGGTGATCCAGAGCTGGAATGAGCTAATTCCCAGAACAGACCAGCAGGAGGCGCCGCAGAGGTGAGTCTGCCTGTCTACAGTGCTGCATGACATAGCACAGGCAAGGCTAGAGGAGTTTGTGCTGGAGACATAACCTCATTTGATTGTCCTGCCCTGAGCCTCCCAGCTCCCCAGACACATCCATGCTGTCTTGCTTTTCATTTCAACAGACACTTGCCTTCTATAGGCACCTTGAGTCAAAGATCTTTCCTTCTTTTGCATGGGTCTTGTTTGCCTGGCGCTTAGCAGTGGAGAGGAAATGCTTGGCAGATGTTTTCATAGTCTGCACACAGTACAGCCCTCATGGCTCAGAAGGATCATGGGGACATATCAGAAGTCCCTCAAACTGCTAGGACTTTCCTGACAGCATTTCGAATGGCCGTGATATTCTTTTGGCTCTGTTGCTTTTCTTCCCCCTTCCATTCCCTCCTCCACCACCTTTCTAGATGCCAGGACATATTGCAAAGATGCTGCTGCCACTTGCTACCTTCCCATTTTCCAACATGAAAGCTGGATGCTGAGCTGTCAGTCTGCAAACACATTCAGCTCCATTGCCTGCTAGCGCCAGGTGGGCTGCCTTCTGCCCTGATGCTGCTTTGATGTTCATGGAGAGAATCATACTAACTGGAGGCCTGTTAGCTCTAGTGCAATCCCCTCTGGCCAAGGCAGGTTTGGTCCGTCCATCTAGGGCAGTGATTCTCCACATTTTCCAACCCTGAGACCTCCCTCCCATCTGGCTGGGATTTAACAACGTGGGAATGAGAGGCCAGTCACAAATCCCATGATGCTTCTTTGTGCCCCCCTCTTGGGAGTCACAACCCCTTGGTGGGATGTCCCTGAACTAAAGTAGGTCTCTCTCCATAGTATCAACTCACTGTTAATGTGTCTTCTAGTGTTTGGTCCAGTCCAGTTGTGACTGTTCTGTTGGAGAAAAGAAGACCACCTGTGTACTTTGATCAGACAGCCTGAGGCACCTTTATTGAGTATACACCTGTGCACAAGTGGAGGCCAGCGTTCTCCCATGCAAGGGATGGGCTGGCCTCCCGAACATGATTATGCTTCAGCTTATATAGCTACAAGCCGCAAATTAGCATTTTTCATTAAATCATTTGTTATACCTTTTATGGTTATTCATGTGACATATATTTCATAAACAATGAAGTAATTGCCTTATTTGATACATAAACTCCTATAACCTCTTCAGAATGCAAGCGTACTGTGTTTCATTTCCGTATAGATAGTCCCCTGACAGTCAGGCAGCCTTGACTGTTCAGATACCCCTACTTGCGGTTTTTCATTTGGCAAGCTACGCAGGCCTATTTGGGGTCCTTGTGACCTGTGTCTAGTTCCCCAATTCTGGCCAGATGGCTTATATGCTGATAAATCGTCTTCTCTATCTTTATTAATATGTCGTTAGTACATGCATCTATTTTTATCAAATAATAATTGAAGCAGGCTGTCTGGATGTTAGTCGGGTTGTTAGGAAACTTCCATTAGGCCTCCTGTTAATGCTAGTAGTTGTTAGTAGTAAAAGAGACTAGGGGCCTTTTTCCCTGACAGTTCCAAGGCCCTCTCCTTAATTCCATCCCATTTCCCCAGTCATACCCCTTGAGCCACTCCAAACAATCCCTTTTTTGGTACTGATCCACTTCAGAAGCTTTGAGACCTTGAAGGAGGTCAGGTGCCTGCTTAGTCATTGTGTAGCCAAAAGCAAAAGGCATTCAGGTCCTGCAACTCATCCCACTCAGCAACTTGGGCCATCACTGACACCCGTGCAACGTGGGCGCTTTCCCAAACATGCGGAAAGGAGGAGGTTTGTACAAAGGTCAGATGGATTTGAGCTCCACACAGTCCTTGGGACCTGATCCAAAGCCCACTGCAATCAAATGGACTCCTTGCATTTACTTCAGTAGTATTTTGATCCAGTTAAGTGATGGAAAACAACCCCTGGAATGAAGAGTAGGAAAGATAAAGACAGGTCCCCAAGGTGTTGGGCAAGGTTGCGGAATGAAAAAGGACGGTGTATTTCATCACATTCTACTCCTTTGCTTCCTCATGCAATGTAAATCCTAGGTGTGTTTGTTCTGGTCCTTAGTGAATAAATCCTAAGCATTTAATCCAGTTTGTGGGGTTAGCATAATCTGAACAATTTCTCTGTTCAAATCCACTGCTTCTGGGCACTCAACTCTGCACTTATCACTACTGCTTTAAGAATGATCCCAGGTCTTCACAGATTAGAGTCCTGCCATCTCTTGAAAAAGAGAAAAATCAGATAACTTCCCATGGAAAGATCTCCCCACTCTTCTCATGCCTGAGATAGATGGCAGACAGGGTACCCAGCAGGAAGAGAACTTCATTATTTTGTTTTGCAATTTTTTGGCATCAAAATTGAAACTGTTTGGTGAAATGTCACTAAAATTGTCAATGGGCAAATTTGCATTCAGCTTCCTTGCATTTGCTTTTTTAAAGTTTTGGTTAAAAATTAAATCCTTCTGATAATCACCTTTAGGTAGTTGGCAGGGGTGAGATGGGGAACGTTACTAGAGATTTTGTTAAGGAACTCCCGGAATTGAGGGCACTATTGCTCTGACTCTAAGCCCTACCATTTCTGCAAGGCTCCACCAACTTTGCTGCCTTACAAGGCTCTGGGTCAACCACAGAAGCAGACGTAGCACAGAGCAGGAAATTTCCCTTTCTAATGAAATTAGAAGTCCTAAAATACAGAGATATGATTGCAACTGATTTCTCCTACTGATCTAAACTGTGCACCTTCGCTTTCTGCTGCAGTGTGCAAACTGTTCCAGGTCCATGCCCTTAGCCTCAGGGCTCCAGGATGCTTCTCCCTTCTGCCACTCCTCACAGTTTGCATTGCCTCTATTTACACATGCAGCACAAGCCATCCCCAAGCACCCCACATGCCTGACCGCATTCTTTCAGGATTGTTGTTCAGAGTCCCTTCTCAGAACCCTGACATTTTTGTTTGCAGTCTTTGTAGATCAGTATCTCGAACTGTCATTCCATTTTGCAATTTGTTTAAGTATAAATTCTAAGTGCTCTGTCCTGCATCCTGTACATGAGCAGTCCTTACAGTCACAACCCTGTTATCTCCAATAGAACAACATACAGGAGTAAGAATAACTTTGCTAGCTAAAGGGCTGCAGGATTGGCCCCTAATTTTTGCATCATTATTATTATTCAGGTTATGGTAGCATCTAAGAGCCCCAACGGCTGCACCAACACATGATAAGACACAGTCTCTGCCTTGAAGAGTTCAGTCTAAATAGGCAAGGAAGACCAAAGGTGGGAGAAAGGAGAGATCATTATCCCAAGATAAGGATGATAAGGCACAGGGAGATCTTGCCTGAGGTCATGCAGGGAATCCATGGCAGAGCCAAGAGCGGAACCCCAGTCTCTTAAGTACTAATCCAATTCCTTAATCATAGTCTTCCTCTCCTCCTGCTGTTCTACTGCAATAATTCTGTAAACATGTTTTGAGATCTGCCATAACTAGTATGTGAGCAAATGCAGTTTTACATTATGGAGGTGTCATAACTATAAAGGGAAGGGAACAACCCTCCTGTGTACAATACTATAAAATCCCGCCTGACCAAAGACAGCAAAATCCTTTTACCTGTAAAGGGTTAAGAAGCTCAGGTAGCCTGGCTGACACTTGACCCAAAGGAGCAATAAGGGGATTTCAAATCTTGGTGGGGAGAAGGTTTTTGTTTGTGTGCTCTTTGTTTTGCGGTTGTTCGCTCTTGGGACTAAGAGGGACCAGACATCAATCCATGCTCTCCAAATCTTTCTGAACCAGTCTCTCATCTTTCAAACTTGTAAATAACAGCCAGGCAAGGCGTTAGTTTTATTTTTGTTTTTTCAACTTGTCAAGGTTCCTTCCCCACTCTGAACTCTAGGGTACAGATACACCTTCTCCAGGGGATAACCCCTATGAGTTAGGTTCCCAGACAGACAGGGAATGCCACAGAGGAACCCTAATGCTACTCACTTGCTCTGGTGATGGAGCGATGGATGAAGGATGTTCAGGCTCATCCCTTGCCCTTCTCCTCACTCTCCAAGCCCAAAGCAGGCAGGTGGGCAGGTGACCTGAGGAGTTACCCTGCCCACCAAGCAGGCAGGGTGATGACACTAAGCGATCAGCTGACTGTGAAAACAAGAGTCTGTCTTATTGCCAAGGGGTAGAGAACCTCGGCCAGCAGCAGCAGGGGTTGCAGAACACTGCCCTAGTGGGGGAGTGACAGCGCCTCTGAGAACCTGACATCCCAGCACTTTACACACCTTCCTGGAGCCTCCCAACCCCCCTGGGCTGTCGGGACTGCGACCCCAACCCTACTGATGAGAAACAGACCTGGGGAGGAGAAGGGAAGCTACTGGCTCAGGGTCACACCAGTGTCAGAAGTATGGATGGGGCCTAACAGTAGTCCCTTACTATTTCCCAGGGCCTAATTCACTTAACCACTGCTGCCACTCCCTCCCACAGCTGGCAATTACACCAGGCCCTCATGGCTGCTCCCTCTGCCTTTGAGAGGGAGTGTGACTCCACTGGAGTGACTGGACCAGGGGATGGGACTCAGGACTCCTGAGTTCCATTGCTGGTTTCCTATTGGTTCCATTGCTGGTTGTTTTCCTTTTCCTGTGGGACTTTGGGGCAGTTGCTCCCCATATTTTCTCTATGGAGGCTCTGTCCCAGCAGTCAAATGGGGATTTAATATCTTCCTGCTATTGGAAAGTGCTGGAGAATCCTCCCCAGGCATCAAGCTGCTCTGACAGTGCTAAGGAGCATCTTTGACCATTAACGGGGGGTCGGGAGCGCACCTGCCCAGGAGGAGGAGTGTTTGTTTGGCTCTGGGGTTTCACTTCAGCCCAGTCTAGAGAGAGGGGCCCAGCCATAGAGTTTGGCTCAAGAAGACCAATTCTCCAATTTGTTAAGGGTGTATTGAATTTCAGTTCTGTGCTCCAAAGTGCTTGGTGTCATTTGCAAATTTTAGAAGCATACTCTCCACTCCATTTTCTAAATCATTAATGAAAATATTGAATAGTACTGGACCCCGAACTGATCCCTGCTGGACCCCTAGGTACACCCTCTCTGTTGGACAGCCAAACATGAAGAAGGGCTCTTGGAGTCTGGGTTTTCAACCAGCTCTGCACCCACATTACTCTGATTGCATCTAGACCACATCTCCCTAGTTTGCTTGTGAGAATGTCCTATGGGACTGTGTCAAAAACCTTAGTAATACCAAGAGAGATCACATCTACTGTTTACCCACCTCCACTAGGCCCATAACCCTGCCAAAGAAGGAAAGAGGATTGGTTTGGAACGATTTGTTCTTGACAAATCCATGCTCACTAGTCCTAAGAACCAAATTATCCTGTAGGTGCTGACAAACTGATTGTTTAATAATGTATTCCAGTATCTTTCCAGCTATGCAAGTGAGGCTAATTAGTCTGTAAATCCCAGGGTTCTCTTTGTTCCCCTTTTAAAGATAGCTCCTATCTTGTTCATGGATGGGAAGATGTTCTTTTTCAGGGATCTCAGATGAGAACTGGGACACAGCACCTGGTTTGTTAAGGCCACAAAAATGGAGGCAGGAACCTCTTCTCTCCTGCTGGCAAAGAACCCCAGGTACCTAAAAGACAGGGACTCACATCCCTGAATGGGCTTTAAAAAAGGCAGAGGTTAAAAAGTTTGTCCCCAACCACTTCTTGTTTCCACAGACTGGACATTTTAGCAAACTTTAGAATTTCTTGGTGCTAAACACCATGAAACTCCCCTTTCTCCTTCACAGAGAGCTTTAACGCCCCTTAGCTCACTCAGGCTCATGACTGCCCAGAGTTCGAGAATTGTCCCTGTTCCCATTGGACAGATGGGGAAGAGCCTGAGGTACAGAGAAGGGAAGTGACCCACCCAAGGGCCTACACAGCAAGGCGGTGGCAGAGCCAGAAAGAGAAACCACCAGTCCTGACTCCTGTTCTAACGGACAACAAACCCCCCAGAGGCAGGAATAGAGCCCATGAATTGAGATGGTGGGGAAATTTCATTGAAACCGTTTCTGTCAGAAAATCCCATTCAGACTAAACCAGGTTGTTTCTTGAACTCATAACAAGCGGGATGAAAGTTCTTTGCAAAAATATTTTGTTGCAAAACAAAAGCCTCTCCTGTTTGTCACAGTGTGTTAAATTGTCTCCTCGCACACAAAGAGGAGACACTTAGATCTCAAAAATTGGATAAGATGCTTCAGTCTAAGTAGTTGCTACTCTTAACAATTTCAAAATAAAAAAATACAAATAAAATAGACTATTTCAGCTATTCTATTATGTCACAATCTGATCTGAGTAAACGTGATAGGACACCACATATTATGCACTACTTCTAGTGAGACTCTCCAATGGATCCCCATCCTCCACCCACTGTGACGTAGGTAGGAGTGGATCATTATCCCCACTTGAAAGAGGGAGAAGCTAAGGCTGAGAAAGGAGAATTGACTTGTTTTAGGTCACATACCCAGTCAATGGCAGAGTTGGGAATAGGACCCAAGAGTCCTGATTTTCAAACTAACCATCGGATCTTGAATTTCATACATTAAATGACCTGAATAAAAGTGCTCTCAAATGAGCTCCAGACCAACAACAGTGCACAGTAATTATTCAGCAAGTATTTTAGGAGAATTGGAATGTTAGAGAGAATCATGAACTGCTCAGAGACCATTAATGCAGAGAAGCAGCAAAATTTGTCAAACATATGACTGGTTATGACGTATTTACTTGGTCTTAAAAGAGAACAACAAGGACCTGAGTCTCCCTGTCAATAACCCCCTGCTCAGCCAATCAGGGTAGAGACTGAGGACAGGAGGCTGAGAGTTCTCACCAGAGAGCCCAAAAGATGGCCTAAGTCATTGGTGGGAATCACTGCCCGAGCACTATTTCAGCCTCACATTTTTGGGTGGACCTCCCACAGTGGGAGCTGCAGAGCACTCCCTCGTGACAGACACACACACATACCTCCTGGTGTTGGGAGGGGAAAGGAGAAAGGACAAAAGAAGCAAGAGAAGAAGAGAAAGGAGGAATGGATGGAGGAAAAGGTGAAATGAAAAGGACAAACCCTAATGTCCCCAGTGATTCAAAGGGACAAAATCCCAGGTGCGGAATCAAATTCCGCCTCCTTAAGTTCATGTTTTCCATGCCTACAATTCAACTGTCACCAGATGGATCAGACTGAATAGGTTTCAAACCTCGAGGAGGCTCTTACCATCTAAGCAGGGACAGCTGTTTTCTAGTAAAATCACTAAAAGCAAAAGAGAAAACTCGAAAGAGGTTCCTCCTGGCGCTCATGTACGTGAACCCAAATACTCTCTCAGTCCTCAAAGAGAGACTTCAAGAAGAAGACTCGCTGAAGCAAAGCCACACTGAGGTTTCCCCAGCCTCTTGCCCCTGTCCTGCCTGGCTGATGTCAGCATCTCTCTGTGAGGTCACCATATCCCCACCACCTTTGAACAATAGTCCGAGGTCCTGCAAAAGGCATTTGTGATGTCACTGCCACACCCCGCCCCCCCTTGCTGTGCTAATGTCCTGCCCCTGGGCAGGCACTTTGGAGGTTTGAGCTACTCCTTGTGGATCACCCCACTCAAGGAAGATTCATTCTAGGAAGCAAGCCAGCTAGACAGTAAAACATCAGACGCTGCTCCCAGTGCTACACTCACTTTTTCAGAAATGAGTAGACTTTATGGCCAGAAGAGACCATTAGAGCATCTAATTTGACCCCCTGCATCTCACAGGCCTCCTGTATGACACAATAGCTACTTTTGGGACAAACACATTCCAGAAAGGCATCTAGTCTTCATTAAATGACATCAAGAGATGGAGAACCCACCATTTTCCTTGGTAGCTTGTTCCTGTGGTGAATCATTCTCACTGTTGAATATTTGTGCCTTATTTGTAATATGAATTTGTCTATTTTCACCTTCCAGCCGTTGGGTCTTGTTATGACTTTCTCTGCTAAATTAAAGAGCCCTTTAATACCCAATATTTTCTCTCCATTAAGGCACTTCAACGCTTCAATGAAGTCACTTTCAATCTTCTTTTGATAAGCTAAACAGCTCACTAGAAGGCATTTTTCTCCAGCCTTCAGAACATTTGGTGGATCTTTGCTTCCTCAGCTTCAATTTCACAACAACCAGGCTTGTAAAAGAATTCATGCACCACTGGGTCCTGGCCAGGCCTGGTATCACAGTTCTCTTGCTGGGCTGGCACCCCCACCAGTATTTGCTCTGGCAGTTTTTTGGCTGGGAACTCAGCCCTCCAGCCAGGTGACCGCCCTTTAGTCCACTCCTTCCTAGGTCACACTCATTCCAAACTGAAAGTCCAAAAATGTCTAACAGAAACAAAGCCTTCCACCCTCTTGGGGCTCTTCTCCAGCCTGACTTTGGCTTGGCCTGCCCTTGCTGGGCTTGGTAGCCCTTTCTATGGCCTTGTACGTCCCCTTCCTTGGCAATGGTGGGAGAACCCAGCCCTACCCTGGACTCTCAGTTCTGCCCCAAAGTCCCGTACCAAACAGCTAGGTCTGCTCCTGTATCTTTGCTGTAGTTTCCCCTCAGGTGGAGCTCACTCTGTAATCCATTTGGCCTAGCTCCAGGCTCTCTCTCTCCCACAGGCCAAACCACCATTTTATATACCCTCCTCTGTAGAACCTGGCCCACACCAGGGGCAAGTTCTACTCTTGTCTAAGCTTCATCCCTCATCCTCTCATCACTGTCATCAGCTGTGTGCTTGTACAGCCTGGATGCTCAGGGTCTCCAGCTCCCCTGCCAGCTCACTCACCAGAATTAAGAGACAATCCTCCTCTTCTGCAGTATCCTAATGCTCTTCCTGCAGCCACTCATTCTCATTAACAGCTGCTGGCAGAGCCTGTTCTGAAGCTGAATTATTACTCAAAGTTCTGTGTCAATAGGTCTAGTAAGGAATCTATTTGTGAAAAATCACTTCCTGAATCTTTTTTAGTTGTTTGTACTGTTGCTGACAGGTATTTTGAAATAAATTACCAAAATAATTAAAATTAGCATAATTATATTATTTTGACAAATAAAATATACAGAATTTTAAAATATGGTGTGCAAAATTTTTTGTTTTTTGGCATAAAATGGGAAAATCTTTGTACACCTGCCAGTCACATGGTTCATGAGGCCTTGTGTTCAGTTAAGCCTTAGAACATTTCGGTTGGTTCATCTTAAAGATTTACACTTCACACAGGCTTTTCCCCATAACATCTGAAAGCATCAGCTTGTTTAATAGCAAAGAAACTTGAGGTTAGACAGACCTTTGTTACACATTAGGTACATAGTTCTTCATCACATTTCTGTTTAAAATAGATGGCATGAGCAGTTCCTGAGTCGTCTTTCAATCACACGCACTGGGCTGTCCTGCCCCACCCCTCAACCCAATCCACGCTGAGAGAGGACTGCAAATCCCACCTCCAAATGTCACCCAAGAGTCAGCCTCAGCTGGAACCAGGGTAGATGTGTTGGAACGATCCTGGCTAGGTCCCATCTAGACTGGGAGGTGGGGTACGTGTCTTGGCTGCATCCTACCTAGAGGGGGCGCGGGGGACAGAAAGAGAGAGGCTTGGCTGGATCCCAGCTAGATGAGGGGAGGGGATATCCTAGGTGGATCCCAGCTAGATGCAGGGGGTCCCTAATGGAGTAGGCTGTGACCATCTGCTCTAAAATTTTCCCACCCTGTCTGCTTTTCCCAACACTGCTCAGCAAAGTCCTCTTCCCTGCCCCACACAGTCTCTCTGCTGGGCATCATGGGGAGAGGACCACTCTCTGGTCTGCATCTGCCGGCACTGTCCCATGCCCATCGGCTGCCAGAAGCCCCTCAGGCCCTGGCAGTGACACAGGCATGTTCGTGTGAGTGACCTGGTGCCAGGTGAGGTTGCGCAACTGAGAAAAGCATTTGCCACAATCAGCACAGCTGTATGGCTGCTCCCTGGTATGAATGTGCTGGTATATTGTTAGGTGTGAGCTATGTGCAAAGCTTTTGCCGCAGTCAGTGCATTGGAATGGCCGCTGCCTGGTGCGCATGCTCTGATGTTTGGTCAATGCATGGCTGCTGAAGTTCTTGCTGCAATTGTGATAGCTGTACGGCTGCTCCCTGGTGTGTGCGCCGTGTTTTCTCAGGTTTGAGTTCTCTGCAAAGCTCTTGCCCCGCTGAGCACAGCGATGTGGTCATTCCCCAGTGTGTGTGTGCACTGGTGTATTCTCAGGTGTCTGATCTGTGAAAAGCCCTTGCCGCAGTCGGTGCAGCAGTATGGTCATTCCCTGGTGTGTGCGCGCTGGTGTATTCTCAGGCTTGAATTGTGTGCAAAGTTCTTGCCGCAGTTGGTGCACTGATACACCACTCCCGCGTGTGAGCGCGCTGGTGCATTCTCAGCTGTGAGATTAGTGCGAAGCAGTTGCTGCACTCAGCACAGTGGTGCAGCCACTCCCCTGTGTGCGTGCACTGGTGTTTTCTCAGCACTAAGATCTGTGCAAAGCAAATAAGGTCTTTATCATACAAAACACCAAGCAGTAACCCCACCAAACCTAGTGCTGCTTGCTACTTAGGAGTTGAGTTAATGGGAATACTGTCAGGCTTAAAGGGAACTATCCACAGACCACCTGAATGGAGCTCGCAGACCAATGGGAGCTTTGGGGGAGGTACCCACAGGTCAGAGCAGCACGAGGAGCCCTCTGCCCTCCCTCTCTCCCTCAGGGGCCACAGGGATGTGGTGCTGGCTGCTTCCCGAAGTGGTGTGGGGCCAGGGACAGGCCCTAGCGTGTGCTACTGCCACCTTAGAGCTGCTTCAGGTAAGTGGTGACGGGCCAGAGCCCACACCCTGAACCCCTCCTGCATGCCAACTCCCTGTCCTGAGTCCCCTGCCTGCACCCCAACCCCATGCCTTGAGCCCCCTGCCATACCTCATATCCCTCCTGCACCCCAATCCCCTGCCCTGAGCCACTGCCCTGAGCCCCCTCCCACACCCCAATCCCCTTTCTGGAACCACCTCGTGCACCCTACGCCCCTCCTCTGCCCCAACCCCTTGCCCTGAGCCATTTCCCGCACCCCTCCCACATCCCAACCCCCTGCCCCAGACCTTCATTCATGGCCGTGCATACAATTTCCCCACCCAGATGTGGCCCTTGGGCCAAAAAGTTTGCCCACCCCTGGGTTAGACGGACACCTGTTAAGGATGGTCTAGAAAGATAATACTTAGCCCTGCCTCACTTCAAGGGACTGGACTAGATAATCTACCAAGATCCCTTCTATGCCTACAATTTTATGATTCATAGATATCAAGGCCAGACAAGCTCATTGTGACTTCAAACTCCATCTTTCTGCTGTGATTTTCCACAGTAAGAACAAAGGGGTGTCCTTCCACATGGCAGAGGGTATAAAAGGCCCTGGAAACCCCTCCATTTTGTCTTCATTCCTGCTTCCAATCCTTATCTCTGGAGTAACCGCTCTACAAGTGAAGTTTTGAACAAAGGACTGAATGACTCAGCCATGCTTGGATGGAATTTCATCAAGCCTGAAATAAGCCTGAACCAAGAACTGTGCAAGTGTTGCATCTATTTGATTCCATTTAACCAGTTTTAACTCTCATTTATATTTCTTTCTTTTTATGAATAAACCTTTAGATTTTAAAGGATTGGCAATGGCGTGATTTATCAGTATCATATAATGTCATAAAATATCATATGGATATGGATTTCCATAATCAAGATATCACCATCACTGTAGTTGAATGAACTTCTGACGTCCTCTCCCTGTGCCCAGCCAAACATCTTGTGCATTAGGGAGCTTTGGAAAAGGGAAGGAAGCAAAGACTTGCATTGGAAACAGTAACTCCAGCCCTCCCCTTGATTCCAAAGTGTATAGGAACCATTTTACCTACAGCAGAAATACAGCTGCCTCTGGGGCAAGGAGGATGCAGCTATTCTGCACCAGTGACATGATTCAGCAAGGTGTTTAAGTAAAGAATAATGCATCAAATGGGAATGTGAAAGGGAATAGCATGTGAATTCATTCCCTTTGGGCCTTTCAACATTAGCTCAGTATTTCCCAAAGGGTGGGGGTACCCCCTTGGCGGACAGGAAGGATAAGACTCGAGGAAAGGCCAAGCCTCTCAGTTGTTTCCTACCATCTTCCATTAAAAAAAAAAGTACATGTCCAGCTATTATGGTTTTAAAGAAACCCTTGAAAAGGTTACCCAGGTGTAATCAACATCTGCCTGAGTCTGCAGCAAGCCTGAAACAATAGCTCTAGAGAGTATGAACTGCTCTGTTCATTTCAGTGGGTGCTAAAACCAATTCCAGTTATGACATTTTATGATACTTTGATATTATATGATATGAAGGCCTCCATGTATCCACAGGCAGCAGCACAAGCCTCACCCCTTCTATCCCTTGCCCATGTGCCTCAGCCCTGACCTGGAGAGATTCCCATGTGTGGAGTTCAGTCTCCATGGCCCATCTAACCCTTGGAGATCCCTCAACTAATTCTGCATAGGCCACTGAACAGCCATGCGATGAAAACAACTTTCATTGGCAGAGGCCCTGGAGGCTTTTTGCCTTCCTCTGCAGCGTGGGACACGGGTCACTTGCTGGAGGATTCTCTGCAGCTTGAGTTCTTCAAACCACAATTTGAGGACTTCAATAACTCAGACATAGGTTAGGGGTTTGTTACAGGAGTGGGTGGGTGAAATTCTGTGGCCTGCATTGTGCAGGAGGTCAGACTAGATGATCATAATGGTCCCTTCTGACCTTAAAGTCTATTATGAGTCTATAAGGACATAAGAATGGCCGTACTGGATCAGACCAAAGGTCCATCCAGCCCAGTATCCTGTCTTCTGACAGTGGCCAATGCCAGGTGCCCCAGAGGTAATGATCAAGTGATCACTCTCCTGCCATCCATCTCCATCCTCTAACAAAAGGGGCTAGGGACACCATTCCTTACCCCATCCTGGCTAATAGCCATTAATGGACTTAACCTCCATGAATTTATCCAGTTCTCTTTTAAACAGTGTTATAGTCCTAGCCTTCACAACCTCCTCAGGCAAGGAGTTCCACAAGTTGATTGTGCGCTGTGTGAAGAACTTCCTTTTATTTCTTTTAAACCTGCTGCCTATTAATTTCATTTGGTGACCCCTATTTCTTGTATTATGGGAACAAGTAAATAACTTTTCCTTATCTACTTCCTCCACATCACTCATGATTTTATATACCTCTATCATATCCCCCTTTAGTCTCCTCTTTTGCAAGCTGAAAAGTCCTCTCCTCATGGGACCTGTTCCAAACCCCTAATCATTATAATTGCCCTCTCTGAACCTTTTCTAGTGCCAGTAGTGCCTTTCAATCCATCCTTCCATGCACCCAATGGCAAGTCACCCGTGTGTCCCACTTCTATGTCTCTCTGCCTCCTTGGACCTCAGCAGAAAGGCCTCAGTTGCTCAGATGAGGAATGTGATGACTAATTTAAATGGAGAGGATGAGGGTGGATGGCTCTCGGTAACCTGTGTGCCTGAGGTCAGCGAACGAGCCTGGCAGCATCTGCCACACCTTCTCTTTTTTCATGTGCCCCTAGTTAGTTATTCATGAACAAAGAAAAGTAGACTAAGCAGTGAAAAGTTTAGTTGACGCAGGCTGCAGAGAATGCTGGTGAGTGACACCCCCACCCCCTCATCCTAAAGTCATCATCCAACCAGAGCACATGAGATTACGTTTTCCAAGAGGTCCAGATTATTCCAGAGATCAGCACCCATACTCAGGGCTGGATTCTCAACAGCACTCAGTCTATTGTGACACTAGCCGCTAGGTTTTCAAAACAACCTGACATGCACAACTTTGAAAATTTGACCATTGTTTTTGCTGCCTCTCTGGATGTGCTCAGCTTTTTTAAGAATCTGGCCCCAGGTGCAGAGCACCTGAAAATCTGGCTCAGTGCCAATCACTGTACCCCTTATTGACACAAATTGTTATTATCCCATTATCCATGATTTGCTCAGTCTTGTATCGCACTGTCTGTTCCTATGCATGACATTTTGTTTATTCCCCTGTAATTATTCTGGAATTAGATCTGATTGTAGAATTGTTCCAGGAAATCATAATGTTTGAGTCTATCTATTTGGTTAAGATGTTGGCATTATTATATTGATTTTTCAGAAAATTTGTCATTTGTAAGGCATTGCTTTTTGGCTGGGTGAGTTCTTGCATGAAATCTGAGGAAATTATCTCTGTTTTTGCTATGGGTTGAATTTTCTCCTGCTGAATGAATAAAAAAGTATTTCTAAAAATAAACAGTGGATGATTTTTTCTTTCCACAGACCATCCTCCCCTAAATAAAAAAATGGAAGTGGCAAATGGAAAGGCAATGGAGTGGGAAAGTGACAATGCTCCCGGAATCCTAGTAGAAATGTGCAACTGCGCAATACAGCTGAATACAAATGAATGATTTGCAGGGGAAAACAAATCATTTCCAGGGGTGGAGGATAACCGCAGCATTTAGGTCCCAGTCCTGCAAACACATAGATAGCTGCTTAACTTCATGCCTGTGTGTATTCCTGGTGAACTCACATATGTCAAACTAACCATGTTTCCAGGTCAGGCCCTTAGATCTGAAAGTGCTTTTGCAAAGCTAGTTAAGCATTACCCTTGTTTTACCAATGGGGAAGCTGAAGCACAGAAAGCATCCTCTGATTTAGCATGAACATTCAGAAGAGCTGCCCCTCGCCCCTTCTAACTGAAGGCAGTGAGAGCTACAGGTGCTCAGCACCTCTAAAAGTAGGCGCAAAACACTCCAGGTCAGGGACCCAAAGACTAAGGCAACTAACGTAGAGGCTGCTTTTGAAAATTTTGACCCAGGATCATATGCTAAGTGGCAACCCCAGTGGCCTTTTCTCTCCCTTCCATGGGTGAAGAATTGGTCTCCAGCTCTTCCGACTCTCTGTCCCATGCCCTGTTCATTAGCCCATATTTATTCAATTACGTTATTTCTCTCCATGTATCTCATTCTAGATCCTGCTTTGTCACAAATTCTAAACCATTTACTTCTTGTTGTAGGCAATGGGATGACTGTTGTACAGGATCAAAGAGTGGAACTAAGACATTAGAGTTAAAGATGTATAAAAATGACAACTATGCAGCATTGGTTGAACAAAGAAATTACCCCACGCTCAGGGAGATGCTAATCAAAGCCCCAATCCTGCAAAGACTGACACACATGCTTAACTTTAGGCACTGGGAATTGTCTCATGGAAGTCTATGTTGAACATATATGTTCGTCTTTGCGGACTGGGGCCCACATCTTTATCTGAAGGCATTCTTAGCTAAAAGAAACTCTCACCCAAAATAGTCTACATCCCTGGACATGCTACCATGAATCACATAAGAGTTTTAAATATACCAATGGGGCCTGTTACAGGCCACTGACAGAGTCAGGAAAGAGCCAGTGAACATTTGGCTTCAGGTGTTCTCCATGAGAGAAATACTCTTACCAGAGAACTCTACATGATAGTACCACACTGCCTGGTAGCTCATGGTTTATTCCCAGCTGCCCAGGCACAGCAGGGTTCACTAACTAAGCCAGGATAGATGCTCTTTGTTGCATTTATTTTAATAGTTCAGTTATCTGTGCCGTACGTGATTGTGATGGGACATTTAGAACTTGCAGAGAAATTGGCCAAGAAAATGTTAAACCTACTCATTGAGCAAAGGCGCTTCAACGGATGTCTGCCCTCTGTGCTGGGATAGCCACAGAACCCAGACACGGACTCAGCTGCAGCAAATTGCACCATTAAGGGGGAAGCAAAGGTTACAAAAGCAAAGAGCAGACGTAAGCCTGTTTTCTTAAGTTTAGACTGACACTGGACATAGTTCTGCCTTTATCTGTTTGACTCATTTTCCTGGGGCTAACTGTAGGGGATTTGTCTCATGCACTCAGGTCTAGTTCACTTGACCTGTGCAAATGGTGGAGGGGTAATGGGTTAGTCTCCCAGTGGGTACAGAAGGGAAGCTGCTGCACTGATGCTAGACCTAGGGAAAGTGGGGTAGGAGTCCACCTAGCCCTATACATTGAAATGCCTACTAGGAGATTTAAGGGTCCTCCTTGCCTAACATCTAGGAGGCCCTGTCCAGGGTGGGGTCTCGGAGTTATGTTTTGTCTGTCTAGGGCCACATTCATCTCTAGGGCTGCACAAGAGCAACGGTAAACCAAGATCTGAGTGAAGATGACACAATGCTCTGTGCATTCCAGTTTTTTGTCTTCTTTTGCTGGCTGTATTCCAATCTCAGACAGGAACCTGTCCAAGAGCCTGATCGATTCATCTGAGCCTGTTCTAGAAGTGTTGCGTATTGGGCTTCCCGTGGAACAGCCTCTGTTATAGGAGAATCCAAATTTAGGATAAACCACATTTGCTTCAGACAACACTGAGAGGACTAACAAGGCAGCAAACAACCTTAGGCAAGATATTTAGCTGGCCAGTCACCTCTTGAGAAGAGTCATCTCTTCCTTTAGTGTCAGTTAGGGAAAGAGTTCTGGACACTAGATCGCTTAGTTTACCTTTAATAGGGGTCACCTGTTGAACAACCACTGATTTGTAGGACTAGACGAACACTGGGAGTCTCCTGAAGAGATGAGATTCAAGAATACAATACCTGGCTATTACAGAGCGCTTTTCATCAGCAGAACTCACTGTGCCTTATAAAGGAGGTCAGTATTATTATTCCCATTTGAGAGGGAAACTGAAGCACAGAGCGGTGAAGTGACTTGCTCAAGGTCACCCAGCAGGTTCAGGGGCAAAGCTAGGAATAAAACCTAAGTCTCCAGTGTGCCAATCTGGTCCATTAGCCATGCTACCCTTTTGGTAGCCAGTTCAGCTGAGACAGAAACAGCTGTTGATTGCAGTACTTCTGGGGCTTCAGGTACAGCCAAGAAACCAGGGAGATATTTACAGGATAATATATTTCTCACTCTTTAAATCATAATTCAGCTGCCACAGCCTCCCCACTCCACCTCAGTACAAAACCCCAGGACCTGACAACCCAAGCAGCCTTCCAGCCAACAGAAAACTTGGTAGATATTTTTAGCTCAGAGGAAAAATACTGGAGAACAAAGGCCTGTAAATCAGCAGGATGAAGCTATCATGTACAGCCAGAAGTTGACACACTTATTTAGTCTTGCTGTGCATCAGATGCCCTAATGGATTTTGTGTCAGAGCTGAATCAATATATTCAGGTTGGGAACCTCTGCACTAAGGCCAGCTGGAGCATTCATTATCCTTTAGTCCATTAAGGCTTGTGATATAGAAGGGATGAATAAATCTCTCTCAGCATTAGAGCCATGCAGGAAATTGGTGTGTTCTGTCTGTTCTTGCCACCCTGATTTATGTACGTAAAGTCTATTACAAGGTTTGTGGGATACCAATGGCTCCTTTTGGGCCTTTTTGCCTAGGCCAAATGTTCTAGTGCTTTCCCATGAAACACGGTTGGCATTCAATGGGACAACCCTGCTGTAGCACCTTCCCTCTAAGTCTCTCTGAGTTTTACACACAACAAGTGAACCCCTATAGCCCCATTGAAGACAAGTCTTGTTATACTCAGATACCATGGAGACCTTGTAAATATGGACCTTAATTATCCCCATAGTACAGAGAGGAAAAATGAGTCAGATGCTGAATGACTTGCCTGAGGTCACCTAATGAATCAGGAATAAAGCTGGGAATAGAACCCAGAAGTCCTGGCTTCTTGCCTCTCAATCTCTTTATTAACCTGATGTCCTAAAAAAGAAAGTTGTGGTTTGGGGCGGGGCCTCTGAATTAGAGTTCTGTCTAACAGCGAACACAGTCTGAGGAGGGTGGGGAGAGTGAAGGTTGTTATGCATTCCAGTAGGAAAACATCATGCGCCTCTGATAACTTACCCTCTGCCCAGACCCAGGAAGGAGCCTCTGCAACTCCATGTACCATTTTATCCTTAAGGTCTACTCCCTGCTGAGCTCCTGCCCCAATCCTTCTGTGTCACTTATTCCATGTTTCAAGTGATTATACAGAAAATATATTTGTGGCAAACTAAGGGGCGGCTCTAGACATTTCGCTGCCCCAAGCACAGCAGCATGCTGTGGGGGGCGCTCTGCCAGTCGCTGGGAGGGCGGCAGGCGGCTCCGGTGGACCTCCTGCAGGCGTGCCTGCGGAGGGTCCACTGGTCCCACAGCTCCACCAAAGCCACAGGACCAGCGGACCCTCCGGAGGCACACCTGAGGGAGGTCCAAGGGAGCCACCTGCCACCCTCCCGGCAACCGGCAGAGCGCCCCCCGCAACATGCCACCCCAAGCATGCGTGCTGGGGCCTGGACCCGCCCCTGGGCAAACTGTTGGTTTTCAGGGCTGCCTTTTAGCATGTGTATCAGGTTCTGTTCTGAGTAGGAAAATGTATATAAGACCAATGCAACCTGCTCCCGGATCACTGACCCTCAAGCCTTGTATGCAACCCCTCTCAGCCCCTCTTTTCCAGTGACACTACTAGGAGTTTAATTCAACTGTTAAGCCCATTCACATGAGAAAGTCCAGCTCCACTTAATTTCCAGTCATTTATTCTCAGGGAAAAGTGGCTCCAAGTAAACTGTCAGCAGTACCGTTAGTATTCCTGAGATACCCAGTATGGAGGGACTAATTCTTAGCCATGATTGACTAGGAAGATATACTTTTAAAGCTTGTTTGGCACTGCTGAGAATTAACTCTGAAGGCTTCTGTTTATCTCCAGCAGCCAACGCAGTTCACCATCACCGTGACCCAGTTCTGATCTGATGGGGGCAAGAGAGATCTAGTTTTCCAGGCTAATCCTTGGTCTTTCCAGCGAGGCTGCGGACAAGGATGCCAGTTATGGGGTAGATTCTAGGATGTTGGCATCTGTTCCTTTAGGCCTGAACTGAGACCTTCCAAAGTGCAAGCCAGGCCAGTGAGGGGTTGTCACCACCTGTCCTTGAACCTTGGGAGCCTCTCAATGCTTTGCTGCTGTAGCTCCCAACCTGGGCTGCTCACAAACAGCAGGCACAGATGAGTGTCTGTTTTTAGCTACAGCCCTGGTCCAGCAGCTCGGACCCCAACAGCCTGTCAACCACACTCTGGCTTCCAGCAGTCTTCTTACTACCTGCAGGGTGACCCCAACACACTCTCAGTCCTGAATTTTCCCAAAAAACCCACATGTTCTGCGCTGTCCAGCCCTCTCCTGGAGTCCTTAGATGGACTTGTAAAAGGTCAGTCATTAACAGTTTGCTACTTTAACTGGAATGACCAAATATTTCAGTTTAAATGCAAACAGAGGTTCTATTTGTAATCTAAACAAATAACATTAATTTAACTGCAAAGAGAGATTTAAAGTGAGAACAAGTATAAGACATTAAAGCCAGAAATAGTTACAAGAGAAAAAGATAAAGGGCTTCCTGATAGCTAAAACTTAAACTAGACTTGGTTCAAGGTAAAATCCTCACCACATGTTCCCAGCCACAGGGCTGACCAAATTCTCAGGTAGAACAGCTCCCAATGTCCACACACGCCTGTGTCGTCTTAGGTGAAAGAGAGAGCAAGCAAGAGTGCTTGAAAAAGTGATCCCAGGGTGTTTTTGCCCCTTGCTTTTACAGTCCAGTCCCCCTTTGAAATGCATTTTCCCAAAGGTTCCCCCTAGATAAAAGTTCATTCCAGCTGTGAGGACATGGACCCTCATAGTGAAAGAGGTTCCATGTTGTTTACTAAAATGGAAATCGATCTGTTTATGTCTCCCTTTGTTGCCAATGAATCGCCACTTGACCACTGATTGACAATTAACTAATTACACCTGGCTAGAGGCATCAGCTTGTCCTTGTTCTTTGAAAAGGCCATTCACCCACTCATCAGATTTCTCTGGTAAACACATTTCGGTCATAATTTCAGTTTATGTTCTTAACTCTTGATACGCATTGTGAACGTACATTACACGAGAACATTGATGATCAGCATGTTATTAGTTTAACACGATACCTCACAAGGCATATTTTGCACAAAGATTACTATAATAGTGCATAGGGTGTGAACACAGGGTGCTTTTGGTCACAGACTACTAGCTGCTTTTCTAGGAATCCTGCTGCCTTAGAGGCCAATGGTTCCATATCCCCTTCTCAGATGTGAGACACTGGTTCCTAAAGAATATGGTTTAAGAAACGGCCTAAGTGGTTTCTCTGTGAGTTCCCAGTAGTGCTGAGAGGCTGTTTATGGACAGTGCAAGCAAACTGGGATCTATCCAATGTATTTTGGAGGAGTTCTCTGGCTGGTGCCATACAGGAGGTGAGGCTGGATGATCACAATGGTCACTTCTGGCTTTGGAATCTATAAATTTGCTGGGGGAGAGCACATCAGTGTCAACACCTGTCAGAGATGGCATGGCCAGTAACCTGCAGGTTTAGCTGCAAGTCTGTCATTGATATCTATTGGCAAGTCAGTCTTTATCCTTCCCTGTCCTTGGCTGTAACAAGTGGCCAACTACTTACTAGAGCTGGCTGGGAATTGTCTGTTCAAATTATATTTTCTGAGAATTGAAATTTTTTGGAACTTTTCATTACACAAAAAGCCCTGAAAGGGGCTGTGGTCTCTTTATATGGTCATTTCCAACAAGATGCAGTGGGGAGAAAAGGCACATCAGCAAGCTGTGGCGATCCCTGGCATGGGAGAGAGGTGATGGAATGTATAGCCAGCAGCCTGAGCTGCCCTTTTCCCGTCAGCTTGTTTCCAAGCAAAGGCGCTGAATCTTACTGATTTATAAAGTAAAGGCAACTTCCCAGACAGACTAAATGTCAGGTTAAATATTTCATGCATTGAAACAGTTGCAGGTCTGACTTATAAGTCAATTGAGAGAGACAAGGTGGGGGAGGTGATATCTTCTGTTGGAAGAAGTTTTTGAGCTCCGTAGAGCTCTTCTTCAGGTCTCAAGATAAAGAGCTCTGTGTAAGTGTGAAAGCTTCTCTCTCTTTCGCCAACAGAAGCTGGTCCAGTAAAAGGTTTTACCTCCCCAACCATGTCCCTCTAACATCCTGGGACCAACACAAGCTAACACTGCAAGCAATGTGGGTCTGAAGCCAGGACCAGGGCCAGGCTTTATGCCGATTAACCAATGCCCCAGAATCAGGCCCCACGCTGAAGAGGGCCCTGCGTCTAAGGGGACCTTCAGCAGCATTTCGGCGGTGGGGGGTCCTTCGGTTACACGGAATCCCCGGAGCGGATCCCCCGCCGCCAAAATGTTGCTGAAGCTCTGGACCGCTGCCAAGTATTCCAGTAGGGCCCCGGGGGTCATAAAGCCAGCCCAGGACTCTTCCTGTTCTCCACTGGCTCAAACAAAGGGAATATGAGGGAAGGTGCCCATTATACTCACCATCCAGCACACTGACTGTGTTACCTCTGAGAGGAGAGATGAGGGAGGTGGAGGTATCTTGGTGCCCAGGTACCACAGAAAGAGATGCTGCACTGTGGTCAGCCATTCATGTCAGAACTGGTGAATCAGGTCAGAATTTAAAGGAGACCCTGGGTGGAGACAAAAAAGCAGAATAGGTTGTTACTGGGCCAGAACCAGAGGTTTGTCTGCGTCCAGCAGCCTCAGTAGAAAATCCCCTTACTATTCATTGCAGATTAATCCTACCATATGAGAATCTTAAGGCTCATTCAAACTACTTAGCTCAAATGAACAGAGGCACGACCCCATACATTCTATCCTCCAGAAGCAACAGCAAGTGGCAGTACAGGAGGAAAGGGAAACCCATGCAAGGCCGCAACCAGTGGGCACCAAAGTTTGTAACCAGCAAATACAAAAGTATATTGCAGATTATTTTAGCCAGGTGAGATGCTGTGTTTAATTCCTGCACTTCAGCAGACCCCATTCCTTCAGGTCTCATCAGACAACAAAGGGGGGAACTTAGTTTTGAGACAGTGGTACAAGAAATGAAAAAAGGTGCCCGTTATGTGCTAGGGTGAGGGGAGGTTTCAGGCAGGCAGCCTCCACCAAACTCCTGGGGGGCAAAGCAGCTCCTTTAAAAACCTAACTCTGCCATTGTGCCCTTAAGATACAGCGACATGAGTGCAGGAGGCCATGTGTGGTTCTCTCCCGAGAAAGGACCTGTCTGAGAGCTCAAGATACCATCATTGTCCCAGCCCATTTCTTTTGCAAATAAACTAAGAAAATGCTCAGCACAAAAACAGAGGCCATTAGCTGGAACACTGGAGGGGCTGGCTCATGACACTGCCATAATGCTCAGCTCTGTAATGCTGGCTGCATGAGTGGTGGGTTACGGTGCAGCACTATCAGCCACTTCAGCTGTTGCAGTGGAAAGCAGCTGTCAGCTGGGCTCTCCTTACGGCTGGCCACACTGCTGCCTCTCTGAGAGCCTCCCTTGTGGGGCACACAATGGCTGGACCCCCGCCAGAGCCAGGGGGACTGGGGAGCGGCTGCTCCCCAATTTCCTTTCCTTTCTGCCATTAGAACAATGGGGTCATTATTAGCCGCAGAGTCACTGAAACAAGGTCAGGAGAAATGACTTTTGGCCAGAGTCGCTGGAACAGTTTGAAGAAGCTGCTGTGAATATCTTAAATCCAAGCTTCCCATCACACATTTGCAGCTGGTGGAATGGGAACACAGAGGCAACAAGTTTACCATTAAAGAGACTCAAACTTGTTTCACAGTATAAAAATGGTAGCAGCTTTCTGGGGAAGTGACACTCACGCGGGATCTGCTAGAGATACCAGCTTGGTTCTGGACAGGATGCTGCTGGGCAGCCTTAGACAAGTCACTTCACCTCTGCACTGTCTCCCAGGTGTGTCTATTTTGATGGAAGGGACAATCTCTCCTTACAGCTCTGTATACCACTTAGCACAATGAGACACTGCTCACAGCTGGGGCCTCCAGCTACTCCTGGGATGCAAATATAACAAGGGATTCTACATCACTTTGAACTTGATTTCTCATTTAGGGTAACTAAGAAGGGGGCTAAATTCACACCAGGATAATGGGGCACCAGAACTGCCACCAGCAAGTGACTATGCCAGCAACGTACTTCTCCATCAAGCCTTCCCCTGAGGAGTCCCGAGCTTTTAACCAGAGGAATCACTTCCCCTGCTGGTGCCATGCAGACCCCACTGACTGGGAAAGTGAGCTGTGTCAGCCCCCCCACCCCGTTTGGTTACGTAATACAGACAGTGCAAGCTGGAGGCCAGCCTGGGTCATTGGCTTGCTCTTGTCAGTTCTGATGTTTGTTTGTATTTTTGGAGCCGCAGTGAATTTACTCTTCTTCTCAGCAAGGTCAGCCAGGTGCGCCCCTCGCAGCTATGTGCCTTAGTCAGCAGCAAGCCCACTCCATGTCCCAGTGCACCTCTGAGGCTTGAGGCAGGCACGGGGTGAGAGGAAGAAATCAGCTTATTTTCAGACCTCACTGTGAGGGAACATAAACAGGGGAAACTGCGGGGACAGAACGAGCCTTTCTGAGTGGGACGAACTGGCTTTGTCCCATCCGGGGGAAAATCCATCCCAGCCTTTCCCCTGAGCCTTGTGCCTGTAGGAACAGAGTGCTGGTTATTTAGCAAGTGATGTATGAACACTCATACAGGACAGGCACTATCCACAAAGACTGTAGGTCCATTGCTCAATAGCAAATCTCAGGGCTTTGATTAAATGAGCTCCCAGCTAACCCAAGATACAGCCCAGCCAGTGACGCTAATTCCCTCCCAGAAAGGGGAACCAGCTTTCCAGGTGACTGGTTCATTAAGCCATCCTAGCACACACTGCACATTAAACATTTTGACCACAGAATTTCTTCACTGATAAATAATTCAGACTAACAGTGCAGGGAAGCAATGGACACTGAACTCATCAGGGTGATTGTGAGTTTATTTTCTTACCAGGCATGATCAGTTCAGTTTGCCTCTCTCTGTGCACCATCTTCTCTAGAAACAGGCTCTCAGGCCTCATCAGAAACAGGCCTGTATGCAGCTTGGGAACTGTGTTAGGAGGCAGGCTGGCCTTTGGTGGGTTTGGAGGAATAGCTATGAATGGCCTGGGAATGACTTAAGAAAAGACACCTGAGAAAATACCACTCAGGCAATTGCACCAGAACTGGGATACAGGCACAGGAGCTAAATTGCCAGACAGCTACAGCCCGAACCTTCTCTAGCCAGCTGTCAATGAAATACCATGCTGGACGTATTGCACCCTCAATCCCCCACTGACTGGGGACACTCTTGTCATAAACAGATAGTTAAGGGTTAATGCCTCTTTTACCTGTAAAGGGTTAAGAAGCTCAGTAAACCTGGCTGACACCTGACCAGAGGACCAATAAGGGGACAAAATACTTTCAAATCTTGGTGGTTGTTTTGGTGTTTGGTGGTGTTCACTCTTGGGACTAAGAGGGACCAGATGTCAATCCAGCTCTCCAAATCTTCTGAATCAGTCTCTCATGTTTCAAAATGTAAGTAACAGCAGGCAAGTGGATTAGTTTTTTTTTGTTTCTCAACTTGTAATGTTCTTTGCTGAGAGGATTTTACCTCTGTTTGCTGTAACTTTGAACCTAAGGCTAGAGGGGGTTCCTCTGGGCTATATGAATCTCATTACCCTGTAAAGTATTTTCCATCCTGATTTTACAGAGATGATTTTTTTACTTTTCTTTCTTTAATTAAAAGCTTTCTTTTTAAGAACCTGATTGATTTTTCCGTTTTAAGATCCAAGAGGATTGGATCTGGACTCACCAGGGATTGGCGAGGGAAAGGAGGGGGGGTGGTTAATTTCTCCTTGTTTTAAGATCCAAGGGGTTTGGATCTGTGTTCACCAGGGAATTGGTGAAGTCCCTTAAGGCTACCCAGGGACGAGAGAGTTTGGGGGGGACAGGAAGTGCTCCAAACACTGACTTCTGGATGGTGGCAGTATACCAGATCTAAGCTAGTAATTAAGCTTCAAAGTGTCCATGCAAGTCCCCACATTTGTACACTAAAGTTCAGAGTGGGGAAGGAACCTTAACAACTCTAAAAGTCAGGATGGGGGATATGAATGTCTGCTTCCTTTGTCATTATTTTAATCTATACAAAATGAATGCAGAGCAGGTGTGAAACGCCACCATGCTGATGGGAAAGAGAGAAGGCAGGTGAAATCACATTTTTTATTGGACCAGATTCTATTGATGGAAAGGACAAACTTTTGAGCATTCTGATGTGGTAGGACGTGCCACTCCTTTGCACGGCTGTAAATGACAATGCCATGTACAAAGGAGAGGAAAATAAGCCATGTCTTACGAGCAGCATCTGAAAGCTGCTTCTGCTCCTTCCAGTTACTCCTTCATGAAGTGAGTGTCATAGTCACCACAACTAGGATCCAATCAAACCAAATGTTACAAGTTGCAAGGTAGATACTATGTAAATTTGTATCCAGCAGATCAAGACGGGGTGTTCCTTGGGTGTTCCTTGGTTGTTGTTGACCTAGGGAGGTGCTTTCTCTTCCGTGATACATCATAGGTAGCCTGCGATGTGGAAGTAGAGTCCTTACATATGTGCTTGCTTAGGTCAGGCTTATTATATTGATTACAAACAAGACCCTGTAAGATTCTCCCTAAATCACTTTGATTTTATTTTTGTAACCAATGTCAAAGACACCAGTGTTCAATCCCAGCTCCTATAGGGCTCTGGGACATTTAGCAATTTTGTCCTCTTCTCTTGCATTACACATTGGCTGGAAACATGCTCCCCAGGGAGCAGAGGCGACAGAAAGCTGTACATGGGACACATCCTGGTATCTTATTTAGCTGTGTGTGTCTTGCAATTTCCATATAGAACTTTCTCACCCTGTGCCACGAGAACTGCTTTGAGGTCACCTGGGTCTCTGGCTAGGCTCAAGAGCCATGTATGTGTGACCAGATCCTATGCAGAGTAGTAGTTCTGTTGAGTAGTGGGCAGCCTTTGGCTCCCTGGGGCATGTTGATTTGCCAGGCTGCACAGCTGCATCAAAACACATGTGAATTGACATTAACATGCAATTCAGAAAAGGAAATCTACAGCTTTGCCGCATAACCACCACCAGACCTGCTCTATTTAGGTCATTAGTTTGGAAATAAGATAGCTGGGGCTTGAACAGTCCATGTGAGCAAAGGGTTGAGTTGTGTGGCACACATTAATATCAGTAGCACACACGCTATGTTCAGCTAGTCCCAGAGGGATCCTGAGTGCCCATGCTGCTGTGCTGGGGAAGGGGTTAGATATTATCAGGGGCTGACTTGGAAAGTTTTCACCATTTCCTCAGCTAACCAGTTGCTCCCACACATTCACAAGCAGCATAAATATTTCAGACTCTTTCAGGTGAGGCCTAGGTAATATCTGCTCTTCCTGAGTTATCGTTGCAGGCCAGTCAAAAGGGCACCATGAAATATTTCTGCAGCTAAAAGCTCTAAGGTGGGATCAACCTCACTCCAAACCACAGCATCATCCAGCCCCATAAAAAAGAAATGGGGTTTGGCATTTAGCTCACACTGTAGGGAGATGAGAAAGATAGACACAATTAGCTGGTTTTTGATCCCACTGACTTGCTCTTCCACCCGTCCAGATTGTCTTTCTTTACCCTAAAGAGATGTCAACAAGGAAAGACCTTCGTTTGTCTCAATAAAAGCTCCATTTCAGGTCAAAGCCAATGCAGTCTGGTTAGTCATATTTTAGCCTATATGTTTGAGATACTCAACCAATTAGCGATAATGTACAGTGCATGTTACATCCCTGGTTCACTTTTGTGTCATGCTGGCAACTGTTTTGGCTATGTGAAGTTGAAGCTGCAAAAATAATGTTACAGCCACCTTATGCAGGGGCCATAAAACTTGCCCAGTGCAGTAAGTGCCCTGTTTAGTTCAGGATTCAGGGCCAAACACTCCCCTTCTTTTTAAAGCATTCCAGGGATTTGCTGTCGCTTATCCCTTGGTGGAGGGCAATAGAGAACCTAGCCCTTGAATGGCCTCCGACAGTCATGCAGAGCAGATGTAAATCACTACTATGCCAATGAGGTAGCATTTTGCAACAATACATGTTGTAAAGCAACGGAAATTAAGGCTCTTTCTCTATCTACTTCCCTCCCCTTGTTTAGCACTGGCCTTTCCAGAATCCTGCCAGAGCCATTAGGAAAGGGATAGATAAGAAGACAGAAAATATCATGCCACTATATAAATCCAGGGCATGCCCATGCCTTGAATACTGCATACAGTTTTGGTTGCTCCACCTCAAAAAGAAATATTAGAATTGGAAAGGTACAGAGCGGGCAACAAAAATGATTAGGGGCATGAAATGTCTTTCAGCTGAGGCAAGATTAAAAAGATGGACTGTTCTGCTTAGAAAAGAGATGACTAAAGGGATATTTGAAAGAGATCTATACAGTCACGAATGGGGTGGAGAAAGCAAATAAGGACAGAATTTTAATTCAAAGAAAAAACTGTACAGTGAACCTGTGGAACGCATTGCCAAGAGATCTTATGAAGGTAAAATGTATAACTGGGTTCAAAAAAGAATTAGATAAGTTTATGGAGAACAGGTCCACCAATGGCTATTAGCCAAGTTAGTCAGAGATTAACCCTACATTCTGGATGTCCTTAAACCTCTGAGTGCTAGAAGCTGAGACTGGATGAGACAGGGGATGGATCACTTGAAATTGCTCTGTTCTGTTCATGCCCTCTGAAGCCTCTGGCACCAGCCATCATCAGAAGACAAGATATAGGGCTGGGTGGACTATTGGACTGACATAATATGGCCGTCCTTAGCCTCTGCAACTTGTCTAAGCACTAGTTTCCTGTACCTCTCTCTTTGCCTAATTTCTTCTCCACCTCAAGTCAAATTTCAGCTGACATCTTTTCTCTCAGTGTGTGAATGATTTCACCCGACAGAGTACTTGGGATATAGACGAAAGATAACATTGTCTTATTGTACAGTAGTTGTCTTTATCCCCTAATTGCCCACTACAAGGTTTCTTGCACCTTTCTCTGAAGCATTTCCTACAGGCCTCTGGCAGAGGTAGGATCCTGGGACAGACGGGGCCCTCGTCTGATCCAGCCACTTGGCCATCCCTGTTACTCTGCTACACTTAATGCTTCTGCGCAACCTAAAGTGGATCAAGCATTTAGTTCAGAGAAGACAGACATGAGCAGCAGTGCTAGACAAGAATATTGGCTAACGTAGGGATGAGTCCCATAGAGCTGGGATTAGTTCTGCACAATCTGACCCAGGTGGCTGTTACACTTCATAGGGGATGCTAGTGGGAGCACTCACAATTCTGCCCTCAGTAGCTCCGGGTGCATTAGCAATCATGGACCCTACATATGCCCGTAGATATATAAAAGAGTGAAATCCAGAGTTCCTGTCATGTTTGTCTTTTCAAGGCTTTTTCTATGAATAATGCAGCCGTGAATGCTATTAGGAGCCAGCTTCTGAGGCTCCCAGCAGGGGATAAATAGAGGATAAAAAGATAAAGCCATTTCCACACTCATTCCCCAGCCTAGTTTAAAAAAAAAAAAAAATTCACCTAGCCCATTAAGGAGCCCTTGCATAAGACACTGCATTGTAGAGAAGCACCATGAAAGGGGAAGCTACAAACTACACTAATAGCCTTCAGGATGAACTCCAGGGGATGCTTCACTGAGCATAAGAAGCACTTAGCAGCTCTGCTGAAGAACACGCTCCCTTTTGCTCCCAGAGTCCGCGTGAGCCTCCTAAGTCCTTAGCTCGGCAACCCACGCACAGACACCCTGCCCCGTCCACAGAGAGAGCACTGTATGATGATGTTTAAAATGGGCTGTGGCTAACAGAGTGCCACCCAAATCAGTGTGTGCACCAGTGAGGTATTCCCAGGGTGCTCAGCCCCAGCACCCTTCTGGGCACATGTCAGTCCCTATGAGATGATGTGGTAAAGCTGTTAGACCGACAGTCCTGGAGACGGGCGTGCTCTGCACCCTGCCGTGGGAGGCTGTAGACTTTTCTCTGCACTCCTGCACAGCCCTACAACAAAAAAACAGCACATACAGCCCAATGCAATGAGAGGAGCCAGAACCATCTGCAAATGCACGAGGGATTTCGGCTCAGACAGATGGCGGCTGACTGTCTCTCTCCCCATCCCATCGCTACCAGTGGATGATGAGCTGAACACGAAGGCAGGGCTCTGCACTGCACAGGATGTGATGCCGCCTGGCTGCATGTAGGATAAAAATGAACCCTCCTTCCACAGTGGCTAAAAACGGCTGCCTCAGGTGTCCTACCAAACATCTCACCTCCAGCCTGGAGCCTGTCTTTGGCACGTGGCAGGAGTTTAACGAAACATAACACATGGTCATTTTCACAACCTGCTTGTCTTATGTATGGGCTCCCTGCCGTGAGCCCACTGTTAGTCTAAGTAAACAAGGCTCTGCCCTGCCACAGACTGACAGATTCCCAGGGCTCAGCTGGCTGGGTTACAGGACTGCACTGTGAACTGGAACAGCAAAGCAACCCTGGCCACGGCACAGGGTTAAACCTAGGAGAGAGCAATCCCAGGCTGTGCCAAGGACAGGAGTGCTGGCACCATGTTTGTCCTGAAGGGGTTCAATGGCTTTTGATGAAGGCGTCACGGGGGCCAAGCTGTTGGCTATTACTCCAACCAGATGGTAGCGGGGCCGGGGTCACTATTATGTGCATTACAGTAGCACCAGCTAAAAGCAGAACTCTGCTGCGTGGGGCTTTGCCTGAACACACACACACACACTCTCTCTCTCTCTCTCTCTCTCTCCTTGGGTTCAGGAAAGGATTGGGATTAGTTTTCCCTTTTCTTCTACCTTTTCAGCAGCAAAATGGGGGCGGGACTGAAAAGGAAAAAACAAAAACTGGAAAGCCAAAAACTGATTTTTTCTCTCCACATTTCAGATTTTTTCCCCCAAAATGTTAACTTTTTTTAAAAAAAAATGTTCACAAAACATACGTGCCATTTTTTGACTGGCTCTAGTTATATGGAACAATCTTTCATAGAAATTGCAAGGCTATTCACAATCCAGCAAGTATCCTGTCTCTGAGAGTGGCTAGCAGCAAATACTTTAGAGCAGGGGTAGGCAACCTATGGCACAGGTGCTGAAGGCTGCACATAAGCGGATTTTCAGTGGCACTCACGCTGCCTGGGTCCTGGCCACTGGTCCCGGGGGCTCTGCATTTTAATTTAATTTTAAATGAAGCTTAAACATTTTAAAAACCTTATTTACTTTACATACAACAATAGTTTAGTTATATATTATAGACTTATAGAAAGAGACCTTCTAAAAATGTTAAAATGTACTACCAGCACACGAAACCTTAAATTAGAGTAAATAAATGAAGACTTGGCACATCACTTCTGAAAGGTTGCTGACCCCTGCTTTAGAGGAAGGAAAAAATAAACCTTATAACAGGTAGACGTAGGATAAGATGCCACCAGGGAACATGTCCTCCTGACTCCCAAATGCTAGAGGTTGGTTTTATGCCCTGAAACCTGGAGGGTTTATATTGCTTCCAAAACTTATATTAATATTTATTATAACTTTATATCGATATCCATAAATGCCCAAACCTTGTGTGAACCCTCAAGTATATCTCATGGCAATGAGTTCCACAAGCTAATTGTGCCGTTTGGGAAAAAGTACTTTCTTTAGCATTGGCCAAATATGGACTAGATGGTAACTGACCAATCACTCTCCTCACTACCTTCTCTTATTAGACATTCCGTTGCCACAAATCTTCCCACCTAAATGTTTCTTTGGTGAATAATTATCCAGACCCCTCCCCTCCATACTAAAGCCAGGGCTGTCTAGTCACAGCAACTGGCTTGTTCTATTCACATCTGTGTAAATACCCCCGTGCCTGCCTTCTCATTAAATCTGAGTTTCAGGATTTCAGTCGCAGGGAGCACCCATTAATAGCTCAATCACAGAATAAAATAGTCACTTAAAACCAGTTAGCTTTGGCTGAAATTAGCATAACAATGCTTCAGTTGACAGGGGGCAACAGGGAAGCTGTCTGCCCTTGTCTGCCCTTGCAACAGGAACTTGAATTATGATCCCAGTGGGAAAACTGGCGCACACCCAACCAAAGGGATTTAAATGAAGCATTCATCAGTAGCCTTGTAAAAATTAAATATTATGGGCTCACTGAATTGGAGCGTGCTATAAAACACAGCAATAGGGAGATGATTCCATGGGTTATTTAAACTATAAGGATTTTATTGCTCACGAGAAATAGCTTGAGTCTTAATAAACCCAGCTAGCCAGTGAAGGCATATGAGGCTGTGGTCTGTAGAAACCGTCCAGAACAATAGGAGGTTGCATTTCACAGCTTTTTATGGAGCTTCTTGGCTGTTAGCACTTTCCTTTGCCCTTCTGCATAATTTCTTTGTGATAACTAGGGATTCTTGTGCAGCATAAATAGTTAAACAGAGAAAATTAACAGAACATTGCTATCTTAAAAAATAATTTTCTCCAGGTGCCTTCTATGGGATCTCAGAAGTACCTGAGATGGTTAAAATCGAAAGAAAAAATTAAAACCCAGCTTGCTCTCTATATACACTGATAACTTCTTTGCATTTCACTTAGTCTCAGGCCTTGTCTACACTACAAAGGGCTTGCCGCTATAGATAGAGTGGTAGAGCTACACCAACTATCCTCCCCTTAGTGGAAAGGCAACTTATACTGGCAAAAGATTAGCTTAAACCAGTCCCCTGAGTGAAATAAGGCTATGTCTGTACTTAAATGCTACAGCATTTCAATGTAGACACCTAGTGCAGTGATGGGAGGGGTTCTCCCATTGCTGCATATGAAATCCACCAATCTGCCGCTACCTACACTGGAGGTTAGGACAGCTTACCCCAGCGACACACACCCATGCCAATGTCACTTTTCAGTGTAGCCCAAGTACTATCAAAAAGGACTTTCCCGCTGGTATAACTGGGCTGAGACACTAGTGCTTTCGCTGTCAGAGCAGTATGGGTTAAGGGTATGATTTTTTTCACACTCATAACAGACATAACTATGCTGGTAAAACTTTCTAGTGTAAACTAGGCGTCAGCCACAGAAAGTCAATGTCAGGTTCTGCATTTCTGTGGGGCAGGGTTTGTGTTGCAGACTTCATCAGGGATTTTTTTTTTAGGTAACAAAAGCTATATCATGCACATTTTGGCCTGGTCTACACTTAAAAGTTTTGATGGCCTAGCTGTCAGGCAGGGGAATACAATCCCCTCCCCCTCCCCACAATTCCTGACCACCAGTCATACCAGAAAAAGCCCTAGCATAGATAGTGTTATGCTGGCACAACAGTTCTTTTGCCAGTACAGCTTACTCAGTTCAGAGAACTGGTAATAGCTATGATGGTAAAAGCACTCGTCCTGCTTCTACAAGCTGTGTCTTCACTAGGAGGGTTTTCTGAGATATCTACATCAGCCAATCCTTTCTAGTGTATGTTTTGCAAGATTATTTATATAACCCATGCAATTAATGGCCCCAATTGGTGCTGAAACTGCCGCTGTACAACTGTCACGCACACACACACACACATTGCGCAAATGCTCTTCTAGCCTTAGCAAAACACCTGTCCATTGACTTCCCTGAGATAGAGTGGGTTGTAAACTAGAATTTGGTCCTCACTTTAGAAATGTTTCTCCAGTTTAAACATAGCGTTTTAGGGTAGTGCTGGATATAAGAAATAGAAAGCAGCAAGGGAAGTGTAGTGTATATATTTGCATATCCTTACCCAGAATGCCCATGCAGCTCAAAGTTGGCAGGCTACAAGTAGAATTTGGGTTTCTGCAAGGCAGAATCATGCAATAGTTTCTTCTTTCAGCCACAAGCCTGTTGCCATATTTGGGTTAAAATCAACATCTGCAATAATATACAGCTCAGTTTTTAGTAAGACAGGAGTTACAGTAATACATATTAGCTGATCAAACTAATGTAATAATCCTTAGATGACATTATCTTTTATTTGGCTGAAGACAAATATGAGCTGATTAATTTTAGTTGGAGAACATGATGGTAGAAAATATGAACCAGTTCATGAAAAGTGTAACTCTACTGAAGTCAATGGTATTACACCCAGGATGACTTTAGGGCCTCTGTGATTCAACTGAAATTTTAAATGTGCTCCTGCTCTACTAGCTAAATCCTATTTTGTGTTATTGGATGTTAGGAACAGGAATAATTTAAATCAGTGCCTAGGGAAGATCTTTATTTCAACATGTATCTAGAATATTCTAGAGTAAACTCTTACTGAAACTGACAAAACATTAAATTATGTGCTTCAGGATACATCCTGTCTGCCAATAAGAACAGGCAGCTCCCACTGAAGTGAAGAGCAGAAGCCTCTCTCAAGGCAGAATTTGGGCTATTGTGTTTAAAGACCATTAGTTATATATATTTTTAAAAAGTTATCCAATGAGAACACTAGATCTGTGTGTAGAATAGTAAGCAAGTGCATCAAGGCATCACTCTGGAGTGTGCCCCATCCATAAACAAGGACTTTTCAAAAGGATTCTGCTTTATAGGAACTAGATCTGAGAGTACATGAAATCTGGACCAAAATTGCAGGGTATTCAGCTTCAGCATGTGTTCAGCTGTCAGGTTCTAACTCATCTCAAACAGGAACTAATTTCACATTTTAAATAGTTTTTTTTAAATTAGAGAAGTAAATTAAAACCTACATTTTTAAAAACCATTTTTCTTATACTAGGCATCATGCAAAGCTGTTTTCAAACAGTGTCACCCAGTGGTAAAATGAGAAGTATGCAGAGATTAAAAAAAGGCTAACTCTCTTTTACATCTATCATATTAAAAGTTTGCTATTAATTTTCCAAAGAACATTATGAGTGAAAGTCAGCCTTTACCTTCCCAGGGATGCGATCCTTAGTGGCAAAGTTTGCAAGACCTGCGCTTTATACCCTAGCTTTAAGATGACCTCCAGCAATAAGGTGCCTTTGAGCACCAGACTGGGGTCCTGGGTTTTGTGTATATCCATATGCCTCGCTGTGTTTTATGTCCTACTTCTTCACCTCTGAAGTTACTGCATTTCAGTGCTAGGTGATCCATTCCCTCTACATCCATTGCCTGCTACACACGGGAGTTGTGAGGTTTAACTTGCAGTTCACAAATTTTGTAGCTTCTGTAGAGTACATTGCACCCACAGGGACGTCCTGCATTCTTCTGTCACCCATTCTCCCCCATGCCTGGAGCTCTGTATGCATTCCATTTTCCACTCCAGGTCCCTCCAACCCCCACAAACTCATCCCTGGTTGCTCTGCACATCCCTGGTTCCCCTCCTACAGCATCCTTTTGGCCCTGCTGCTCTAGTCCCATACCCTCCAAACTGTCCCTGTATTTTTGTTAGACCAGGCTACATACAACATTCCCAAGCAGTAAATTAAGCTGATGCCTCTGATATGTGAGGACAGCAGCAGGGGCCAGCAGAGACATTCTTCTGCAAGCAGTACTGGGTGTATGCGCACGAATGCTTTTCCTGCCCATCAGGCTTTCGGGGTGCTCTGATTTGCACCAATGAGAAGGGTTGGATGGGATGTTCCACATGTCATATGACAGAATGCCATCGCATGGTGTTACACTTGGCCTTGCTCAGCCAATTAGTTAATATTTTGAAACTGTGGACTAAAAGATGTTCCAAGTTTACTAAGTGAGAGGGAAAAGCACCATCAAGTTCATAACACCACTTCCTGCAGTGCTTGGATTTGTCTTGGCAGGCTCCCATTCTCATGCTGACCACACCCGACCGTTTCACACGGAGCAGAGTGCTTTGGCTAGGTTGCTGTACAGAGTGCACTAGTTTATTTAGGAAAAAAAGATATTTCCCTTTTTAATGAAATGTTCAGGACCATGATAGCTGTATTGCTACAGCACCACCTAGTGGCTCAGTTGATTAGACAATTCCGATTAGATTTCTATTTTTATACAACAGACATCTGTAACCATCATCAGCAGTTACTTTATTACTAAAATCATTATTAAAAATAATCTTACATTTAGTAAAGATATTGACTAACCTCCAGGGACCACGTTTCTGGTCCTTCTAAAGACAGAAGTGCATATTCAAGTCAGTGAAGTGATGTAGCTAAGCAACTAAATGTTTTCCTAGTAACTGATGAGTGGAGACATTTGCCATATCATTCTCATCCAAATTCTTTCATTCAGTCTTCTCAGAGCTGCATTTAGAACTAGGATCTCTGCATAAATTCAGCAGCTGCACCAACACCACACATTTGAAAAAATGTTTAAGGAAGTTCCTGTAAAATTGCATATCGATCCCTGGAGAATCTTTTAGCTACAATACAGTTTTGGATTTCCTATTGTGTTCTTTTGGACAAAAAGGGCTACAGTATTGCTTGAATTTACTCCCCGGTCACAACAGCGGAGATACAGACCATATTCTCTTCTGACCTACTCCTGGGTAAAGCAGGAGTAAGTCACCAAGGTCCATGGAATTTCAGCAGTGTAGATCTGAAGTGGGGAAATCATGCCCAATATCAAAAACAGAAGGCTGTCATTTTTTGCTTGTACACAAACAAGACTGAGTTTGGCAAACACATATAGGTCTCTCCACTCCCAATATCCTGAATTTTGTGAAACTGGGAGGTTTTAAGTAAAATACATTCAGCTCGCTGTACTCATCAGGCCAAGTTCACCAATCTCTTCAAAACTAATATTCACTGAGTTTTGCCTAAAAAAGTAATAGTTGGTGGTAGCTTCTGTGCAATTATATTTACTCAAAATCAATTCTCCAGTCCACAGATTCACTTGAGACGCTGCATATAAAACTTCATTCTTGGGCTCTTGCCCTGCAGATTAACAATATTAAAACAAAGATTCCCTCAGTGAAATACACGATCATGTCAGACTGAAAGATCATAGACCTTGATAACAGTATTAAACTAATTTTTTACATACAAAAATAATTATACAGAGGGATATTTTCAGCAGAATACAATACTTAAATATCCAAACGAATATACAAAGTATTTAAAAGCAGCCTGATGGTCTTTACTGTGTAATCTGATTTAATACATCAACAGGGGCCAGTGTGGATGGAGACAAGTTGTTGGCATAACCACTTTGTGCTTGAGGTTTATTATGACAGAAGACTAACTACTGCAGTAGCAGGAAGGAATTCACAAAACATTTCGTTCTGAAAACCAAAACCTGAAAACTAACAAAACCACACAAACAAAATTAAAATGTACTAAAATTTAATCATTCATAAAAGCTGTAATTTAATCTGTGACAGTAAAACACAAAAGCAATATTAGAGTTGGTTTAGTATATTATATATTTTTGCTTTGAAAGCCATAGAAATCAGTTATCCCAGTTTTTTCCTATAAAAGACCCATTTTTCCAAAGCATTATGCACAAACATTTTTAATTAGAATATAATGGTAGAATGAAAATAATGATATTCCATAACTTTTAAATATAAAATGAAGTCAATGACTCAAAAAGTTACGTGCTGCAGTGAGTTCAAAGGGAAAATTCATATAGTATATATCTATATAATTATAGATATAAAAGTATAATGGTTGAACATTTTTAGTGCTTGATGGGGAAGAATGATGATAAAAAGGTCAATATGAAATTATTTTAATTATAGTAGCAATATCTAACATTTGAAATGCATCCATGCTCTTTTGTATAATTATACACTAGAGTCAATTATATTTATTTTCACATCTGTTAACCGCTATTGCAAAGGAGAAATACTATGGTCTTAATTTCCAAGAGATATACACAGAGCAATTTCTTTTTCCAGGGATCTTGTGCAAACCATTATAAGATCTAAATTCTTCACATAATATATAAAAACAGGAGAAGCATCTTCAGATATGTTGTTACTTTGTCATTTTTTGACATCTGGAATGCTGGCACTTTCCAATTGGGCAACAGTTCTTCATTCCTGCAATCTAGGATACGTAACAGGAAAAAAAAAAAAAAAGTTAGGGTCTTTCTTAAATCATCATAGAGAGGAAAGATCTTAAATAAAGGCCAAAAGATCATTGCTAAAAATTGGCCATAGAAGGAAAAGCTGAGAACAAAAGTATACCACAATGGATAGCATTCTGACAAAAGGGGATTATTTCACTTCAGCATTGTGATTTGTTTCCACTGTAACATCTCCATATGTATTTAGAACTAGAGGAAGAGAAAATTCTTCTTTGGATTCTTTGGAGATCGTTTATAAACTCTTTGGGACCAAGATTTTTATTTTGTATGTGTCCACAGTGCAATGCCATGAAGCCCCTCTTCTGACTGGAACACCTGGGTACTATTTTCATAGCAACGTGGTCTGCATTTCAACTGAGGCTACAGTATACCAATTCATCTGGTTTGTAAAAGCAGAAGAGAGTCCTGTGGCATTTTATAGACTAACAGATGTTTTGGAGCATGAGCTTTCGTGGGTGAATACCCACTTCGTCGGATGCATGCCTGGTTTGTATTCATTCACTAATGCTGGAAATCAGGAATGCAAAAAATTGAGTTGCTATGGTGTTATATTAACAAAGTAACTATCTGACTAGATATATCCCTTAGGATTTTCTTTAAAGGGATAATGAGTTAGCTTGGGTTGTAACAAATTGATTTAATTAAGATGAGGCTCACAAACAATGGCAAGCCCAGTGGAGAATCTCATATTTTGAATATCTGTCTCAGACTCAGACATTTCTATTAACATAAAACTACTAGTGATTCATCAACAAAACTGCATATCCACATTTTTACCAGTAATTTACAGCATCAGCAGCATGTAGTCTGTGTGTATACTCACTTTGCTCCTAAAACTGCAGGTGAAACACACTTGCTATGCTATGTAACCTATCACAGCATTCCATTTGTTCCAATGAAAATGATACTAGCTGCAAAGCTGTTGCAGTAAAGGACCAGCAGCAAATGATGTGTAGTACTGACAGACCAGCAGATGGCACCTCTTCTAAATGTCACGTGTTAAGAATGGAGTCTGCTTGGCTGATGATACACTGGCTAAATTCAAATCCATTGTCTGAGGTGGCAAGAAATGGGAGAGGTGTCTGGTACTATTTGAAGCATGCTATTGATTTTTGTAAACCATATTTCTTTCCCCTGTTTACTTGTAAAGCATTAGGGTCTAGCCTGAAAATCACTAGGAAAAGATAAAGGTAAACTGCATAAAGCCCCAAACCATTAGCAACCAGCAAGGTAGTCAGGTGACTGCTCTAACCCTGACAATCTGAAAGCTATCTAAAGGAGACATGTTTACATTTCATGAACTAAGTACATGATAGTTATAGAGAGTACAGAGACCCAGGACACAACGGCTGGGCAGAGGATCACTGATTCATGAAATCTTCAGAAATTAAACAAGTCATCTTAGAAATCTTTCGGGAGTTAGTTTCTCCCCAAAAATACATGGCTGCTGCAGGACCAACCAATATACTGCTTCTCCAGATAAACTCTACCTGTATAACATTGGCAGAGTTGCAAAACATGCATCTATTGATAGATTAGGGGAAAAAAGCAAGATACGTTGTCAGTAAAGTTTAAGACAACTTTAAGGAACTGAAAGTCCAGAGCAGCAGCTGACTATGTCAAATTAATGCTGTCTCTAACTCTTTTACTCTAGTCGGGCTGGGCTACCATAGCTCACATGGTACACAATAGCATCTGCCTTTCTGCGGTCCTGAGACACCGGGCGGTCTGCATTGCATCAACAACAATGTAAGATTTTCTTGTTTTCTGAAGATCTCTCCCCTGCCTAATGAAGTCATTTTTGGAAGCATCTTGCCGAGATACACGGGAAGATTATTTATAGCACATGTCCAACCTTAGTATTTTTTTGGTAGGCAACTTTTCATTTCTTTGCCATTGAGATGGGAGAGGCAGGACAGAGTTTCAATTTGTGATTGTCCTTATATCACCTAAGGCTGCGCAACAGCTGCAACAATACCAGAAGTCACAGAAAGGCCACTAGATTTCAGCAGGGGATAATAAGCAAATAGAGAACTCTGTGTCTTAGGCAGTTACTTCCTTGCATTCTTACCTGGCTCAGAGCTGCTGCGTGCTGTGGGTCTAAAGCAGCAGACATGACTTCTTTTTAGGCTTCTTCTTTTCCACTGGTGTTTTTCTGTTTATTTGTCTGACCAGGTCATAAAAGATCTGAAAGAGAAAGGTGCGTTTAGCAAACCATGAGTCACAAATGTAACATTTGAACTACACGAGAGGCTAACTAGACTGTTTGGCAAGTTGGTACTTTTCCTTGGTGGCTGCAAATTCAAGTTACAGATTAAAGCTTTTGTTTCATGAAAAATGTTAAGGAGCAGTACGTTCTGTGTCAACTTGGGTGAGCATGGGAGGTGCAAAGGTGACGTAAAGCTCACCTTTGCCTCCTCTGCGCCTGGTGTAGGCAAGTCTCCTTGCTCCATGTCAGAGCAGCACCAGGCTGCAGTAATTTAGATGAATTTAGGGCAGGGGTATCCTGACTATAGTGCCATTTCTTGAACCCTCTTGGAAGCTGAGCGGGAAGTGGAAAGAGACCCAACAACATTGGGGATCATCTTTAGATAGGAGCTACCCTCCGTGGGCTGATTAATATGGCTTCAGGGCAACATTACACCAATGCCACAGCATAAAGTAGCTTCACCATATTGGAGCACCTGGCCCTCAAGTTCCTGGCTCGTCTCTTAAAACCTTCCTTCCATCTGCTCTGTGAGAGAGCTGCATTTTTCAAGTTCTGCTTTTGGAGTACATGTTGAGGTTATCTGGTGACTTACCTCATCCCTCTTCTCTTTCCCAAAATCATGGGGAACCTCAGACCTGGCTAATAAAATTAGCACGAAAGAGCAACAGATAGCTGCCCTGCACTGAAACTTATCCATAAGGCACCAGTGTCAGGGTCTCCTTACTGCTGCATAAATGCATTTCCTGTGAACTCCTTTGCTATGGTTTGCTCTGCCTACAATGATACTTGGCAGCTTATTCATGGCAAAACTAGCTTTGCAGGGATGTTTGGCGCTACCTCACAGTATCAAAGAGGATTCTTTATTCCCTCGGAAACCCCCACCCGACTCGTTGTTTATTTTTTCCCTTTCCGATGTGGCTGATGGCTGACAAATGCCTGCTGATTCCAAGGAGCTTTAAAGACAAGAAAAAAATAGCTGGAAAACCGCAGGAGATGTAATATTTTCCTGATATTATCTCCTTTAAAGCATTGAAACATAGTCAACTGGTTTTAAATTAAACTATAAAGTCAGTATCATGGTCAAGCTTTAAAACTAAAATATGTTAACAGTATTTAAGTTTCTCACACTCCCTCTCCGTTGGGTTTAGTCTTACACAGTTTTATATTGTCAGCTTCAGGCAAAACCAGCAGCTCGTACTCCATTAAGGTCAAACCAGACTGTTCCTAACAGCTAAACATGTTTTGGATGTTAAAGAGAGATGAGGAAAAATGTTTCTGTAGGGAAAGACACAGTTCACTAACCGTCCTTTCCCCTGCTAGTGACAAGTAGCTCCCAGTAAAGTCTTTCTAAGCCAGGGCAAAGATTTTTGGTGCCCAATTGAAACATCTTAAAAAAGCCTCAATTTCTGAAAGTGCTGAGTATCCCCACTCTGAAAAAGAAGCCTCCTAATAAGTCTAGGTAGGAAAAAATGGAGGTACTCAACAATCACAAGTCACACTGGAACATCTAGGCTCACATGGTTAGGGTGTTTTTAGTGGTCGTGAGAGATAATTGCTAAATGTCTGCATAGAAGTTCACAGTACAGGAAGGACATTCCCTCAAAAAAGAGAGTCAGCTAAATGTAAATGTTATATAAGCCACCAGAAAGGTAAACTTTGAAGAGCTGTTGCTGAGTATGTTCAGCATCATCTTTTCAAAGAAAATGCTCAGAGGTTTTCAGTGTACGTGAAAGGTTTAACATTCCATTTTCAGATCATGGCAAAAGGAATTTAATCCCCCTCGCATCCATCTTTTAACAACATTTAATAACATCAAATCCAATATTAGCCAGAAAAAAAATCAAGATTAAGGGCAACACTTCTGCCATTCAACAACTCCAGACTAAACAAACATGTAGCATAATAGTTCACTTTAGAAATGGAGTGTTCCTTCCCTTTGCTCTCCCCAGCTTGTGTGTGTGTGTCACAACCAGATTATGACACACATATTTTTGGTACTGTCTCCAGTTCACAAAATCTGAGAGTCTTGTGGCAATGTGTCCCATCAGGCTCAAATACTATGGGGATAGGTGCCCTGGAAACTGGAATATCTGGTACAAAGACAAATGTCACAAAACTGATTAAGCTGCCACTTGTGAGTCAAAGAAATCTGAGCTCCCAAGGCAATGGTCCCTGTATAAATGCACATGTAAAGAAGCAATCTTGGGTAACTAGTGGTTCAGATATTTGCCTGGACTATATAAAAGATTCAGCCTACAAAATCTGTTGAAAGAACTATAAAGCCCCATTAAACAGAGTGCAATGCAGAGATTAATATCAATGGTAATTATCTTCACTCCACTAGCATGTCATAGAGAATACACGGAGGGAAATGGGAATATCTGGATTCACTCATTGGGGATGATTTTATGCAACTGTCTTGTGGCTGCGTTTGATGCAGTCACTCATGAGTTAAACATATTCACTGCGTACAAGTGAAACACTCTCCCTCCTGCACGGTTCCCTGGTGTATGTTAAGATGCCTCTGGCCACAGAATCCTCAGTCACCACTATGTGGAGTGTGGAAATCTTATGTATTTTCCCCTCGAAAATGAGGATTTTTCTGACTATTCTGTGTAGCCCACTGTGAAGTATCCTGCAACTGATGCACTGGGTTCATGGTATCATTTACACTGCACTAGGGTCCACGTTTTACTACAATTTTAATTTTCACTCGAGATTAACAGTATCCTCCATCTGGGGCTGACTCCAACTGCTACTTCATGCAGCACAGAGTGCCCGTCTCCTTTTGACTTGTCATGTGAGCTGCCAATCCCAGGTTCTACCACTTATCCTTATCTGTAACCCCTAATATGGGCCCACCTTAAGGGCATTTCACCTTCCGTGGCTGCAAACCTGGGCTCTGTCAGCCAGGATATGCCCAGTAGAGGATAAAGAGCTCAGTACTGCTGGAGAGCAGGTGGGCCTGAATGCCTGAGCCTTGCCACTGTAGAATGCAGTTCAAAGCACACCTATTTGCACAGGTGTTTTCCAGTTAAACCTGTCACAAGCTGCCCTGACAACACTCTTGTGCTGGGACTTGGCCACAGTAAAATAGCGGCTTAAGATAGAAGGGCAAAGAACTTTTCCTTTTAGAATCAGAGGGGTAGTTGTGTTAGTCTGGATCTGTAAAAGCAGCAGAGAATCCTGTGGCACCTTTTAGACTAACAGAGGTTTTGGCTAGGCATTCCAGAGTTATTTCCGTAGGGGTGAATACCATTCGAGAGTGCATCTTTATTAGAGAAGATGAAAGGTTCTGTTGTGGTAGGTATGGCACCAAGGTACTATAATACATGGCTGATCAAAAATGTGGTTAGAAGCACATTAATTTTCGCAGGAGCAGACACACGTACGTACGAAATTCTGGGAAATATAGCAACGCCAGCATTCAAGAGAACGGCCTCTTAAGAAGGTTATATCATTCCACTTAAAAGCTCATTTTGGGAAGAAATCCCTCCATCTTATACCTCTCTACTTGTCTGGCTGGAGTGCCGTGACGAGACCATTATACAACTGAGGGACGAGATCTTCACTTTTGGACTTTGGAGAGACTGAAGAGTATTTCATTACCGTGAATGGAATACAGCTATAGTACCACAAGATCAAGACTCCAGAAGCATCCTAAACGATCAAGATGTGTACAATGGCTCACACTGGCATTAGATGATATTTATATGGGTGGGTGAAGTTAGAATAATACAAAGTACAAAAAGGGATTCATTATTGCCATAGCAATGGAACAGCTGGTAGTTACCTCATTACATATGCTTTAGATGATTTGCTAGAAAGCTACAGTTATCACCCGAATTTGAGAGTACTATGCTAAAGTGTAAGCTTCTGACCCTGTTCTTATCACAAACTACGCGTTCATCTTCCAGGTCACGATTTATGCCACACGACAGAATCATTGGAACCTGTGTGGAGAGACACAATGAAAAGCATATGAACACAACACACACTGAGCATATATACCGCTGACTGGCCCGAAAAGCTCAGTGACAAGGTTATTTCTTCAAGAGAGCATTGTCTCTGTTTGACAGGGCTACATTTTATAAGCATAAGAAAATGCATATTTATGGAGTACATAATCCTATAGAGTTAGAGAGTACACTGTAACTCATATCTGCTCGTGAGACTTCACATTTCATGTACTCTGCTGGACAAAGGAGCTGAAGAAAATTGTGGCATTTGCTAGCACCATGACCAAGTTTCTGAACAAAATCAATTACAATAGCCATCTAAATCAATGGAGATACTGCTGTTTAGGAGGTTACCATTTATACCACTGTTTATTTTGAGATCAATCCACTATATACACTAGTCAAAAAACAAATTTTATGTAAGACGCTTTCAGCGCAAGAGGTTAGACTGCATTGCCATCTTTACTTATGTTAGACATAATCAAGGTATATATAGAGCTTATTTCCTGAGATACATGTGAATGTTGTTGCTCAGCCTAGTGTTGACCATGGCAGTCCTGTATAGTCAAGCTTTCACAGAAATATAAATGGGACACACCTATGTAAAGCACTCCCCCTTGATCTGGAACGAAAGGAAAGATGCATGCACCATGGCCTTCCACATGTGCTGTCTTTTCCCATCAGGATTGCAGGACCATGCTGCATTAACAGTTCTGTGCACACACCTATATAATGGGAAGAGAAAGACTCGCTGACACCATAGTAAATAAATATCACTGGTATCTACTTTCATGTTTCATATATTGAGATGTGCACGAGAGCAGAAAGAGAGACGAGAACTGATGTGCGTGTGTTAAAATATTACCACCACACACGTAAGCAAAAACTGCAACTAATTGTTTTGTAACAGACTCGTAAGAGTCTTGATTAGTACGACTGGATAAAATGCCATTTCTTTGGTTAATTACACTAATTTTGTTTTAACATCAAACACTGCTTACTGCGTTAGTCATATGAGTAACCTGCACCACTGTATTCTAGGCCCACTGTCGTTAAGCTCTGCTCAGGAGATTCAGTGAGTGGAAACAGCTGTATGAATGGTACAAAACGATGGCAAATCATCTGTTAAACAGCCTGATGAAGGAGCTACCAACTGCTGGCTCTCTGAGGAGCCACCTGTCCATTCCCTCAGGAGGGAAGAAGTGCCTAAGGGAGCCCATGGTCCCTGCTACATTTCCTGGGGAGTGTTATGGGAACTGGGGTGCCTTTGGACAGTGACCTTGGCTACAACAAACACTTGTTACTGATTTAGTTGCATTAGGCAGAACAGAATGGAGCAGTCTTTACACACATTCAAAGAGCTGGGACAGTTTTTCAACAAGCGTGAAAGGAAACGATGGATGGAAATGAAGGGATTTCTTGCACATTGGGAGAGAGCCAGTAAAATTCTTTTCTACTGTAAGTTCTTCGGGGCAGGGACTGTATTTATCTCATATACTGTACAGAGCCAAGCATGTTGTCAACATTCAATAAATCAAACATTTCCCCTTTTAAGAATATACTCCCTGAAGCTTCTATGGCAAACAATCAAATGATACAATTCAATACCATGTGACAATCTGATAACCCTTAAAAGCACTCAATTAGTTCAGTCAAAAAATGAGAACCTTTTTTCCAGCAGGCTTTAGCAGTAAGACACCTTTGAGGCAGTATCAACATGTGAATCTCAGGGCTTGGCTACATTGGCACTTTACAGCGCTGCAACTTTCGCGCTCAGGGGTGTGAAAAAACATGCGCTGTAAAGTGTCAGTGTAATCAGGGCGGCAGCGCGGCTGCCAGCGCTGCACTCTACACCCGTAAGGGATGTGGTTTACAAGCAGCGCTGGGAGAGCTCTCTCCTAGCGCTGCGGCTCTGACTACACTCACACTTCAAAGCGCTGCCGCGGCAGCGCTACCACAGCGCGCTTTGAAATTTCTAATGTAGCCAAGCCCTCAGAAGACTTTTCCTGCTTCCCCTCAGCCTTGTGGGCTACGGATGAATATCCGTGCACATCATCAGGGAAGCATACATTTAAAATGGCAGGGAGGAAAGCCAGAAGGAGTTGGTAGGACTTCATATTTAAAGCGGAAAATGTTAAAGAAAAGAGCTCTCACAACACTACAGGGTCTAATCTGTTTTAGATCTCCTGTAAATGAACTCTTTAAGCAACTACAATATAGTACAGAAAGTCCTGGGCTGCACACCATTCATTAAATCCTGCATTTCATATAAATCCCAGGTCCTGAAATAGAGTTAAGGTAAGAAATCTCCAGTTCCTTAAGCATTCCATTCCACTGCTGCATTTTATTTACATGACAATGCATACACCACTGTTTCCCCATAGCACTGTAAGAGACAAAATTACAGAACTGCTGATAATGGGTGTGCATGCCATTCCCTTTCTGCACACAAAACTGAGCCCAAAACCTGTACTTTCCGGATGGAAAATAAATTGTTATACATTTCCTTCCATAATGTACATAAGTACTGTAAAATTTCAAATACTTTTTATACTTAATTTTGCACAGAATTGTTCTTAAGCAGAGTCTTAGTCAACTACATTTAAGACTCATTTAAACCTCAAAACAAGATGGTGTCAAAACAAATCAGACAACTACATTTTGCTTACTATAGCAAAACCTGAAGTCATGAAACAGAAACTGCAGGCAAAACAAAATCTCTATTTCAGATCAAACCATTCTACCCTACACCAAATACAAATATTCACAATTACATATGCTTAATTAGAATCTCTTTCATTTTGTATGAGACCAAAAGAAGTGATCCATTTTCCCAGACGCGGATATTGACGTACATATGTGAATATCTGAACACATTCAAAACTAACTAAATGTTAAAAAGCGGTACAGCAAAAAAAAAATGGAACACATAAAAATGAGCTACAAATTTGTCTAGATATGGGGAGACACAAGACATGTGGTCATTTTAAATGGCAAGAGTTAACTAACTGCTCCCTACCAATGAGATTTCTAGACTTATTGCAATAAACTGAATTTGATCAAGTTTCGTTTTGATCATTTTGAAATTCAAACACAAAATAGCAATTTATATTTTTCTTGCACATAAAACATTGAACAGTTAAAATGCTGAAATTTTAAGAGACTCGTTCCGCTAGCACTAAACACAGGGTGATCTGTCTTTTTTTTCTCATGAGTACAAGGCTTGAAGAGGAAAAAATCGTGTTACATGTTTGAATCCATGAACTAACATCCAACTAACAAAAATGAATAAATACGTTAATTATAATGAAGCAGAATTAAAGTAACAGTGTCCATTGTTTGATTAATTTGACCAACATATGGTACAAATGCCACTGTAAGCAGTGTAGCTGGTTGAACAGCTCGGTGCATTGACCTAAATGCTAATAAAAGAATCATGCTACTTGCAAGCATAATCCCCACATAATGAAGATTAGTTTTACTTAAATAAAAAGTTTACCAAGTTAAACCAGAGAGTGGATCAAAATAATTAAAAAAGCAAGGTAGCCAAGGTTAAGGAACAATGAAGATTTAAAAGTAAACACAAAAGTTAAGAGACTACCTCAGTTTCAAAACACATTTAGCTCCACGATACCATTCATCCTTCAGAACAACCTACTGCATTGTTCAAACAGCTTTTTCATGAATGGCTATTTAAATACAATGCCTATGGCTTACTTATGATCTGGCCTAAATATGTGCAACAACTCCAGCTCTGTTTACTGATCCTCAGCACTACTCTTAACAGGATGAGTGTAAGGAGATAAAGTAACAATATGTGAATGAGAAGCTACCTCTAGCATCCCGGCTCAGCTACAAGGACCATATAAATGACTGAAGTAATCCAACTTCAAAGAAAAGCAGTTACTTTTGTTGTCAGTGATTAAAATCTTTTTCACGCCCCTCAGGGTAAATCCTTGAAAAAGATTACTAATGACTGTACTAGTCAGAGTTTAATTTCAGCTTCCCGTCATCTAAACATAAAATGATGGTCATAAAACTGTACCATTCACCCCAACACTGTCCTGTAAAACATCTGCAACTTCAAGTCCATCAGAAGTTTTGGAAATATAGACTTCAGATGAAAAAAAATCCATCATGAAACACAGAAAGCCCCAGGTAACAGAACTAAAGCCTCCAATGACAGGAACAGTTCCATCTACAGGGTTCAGAGGCATAGCATTATTGCATATAATCTCCAACCATGTACAGGCTGATCAGTGCTTTGCCAGCTAAAGGATTCAGGGTATGTTCTTCTTTAAATCATTCTTTACTTTTTTTTTTTTTAAGTGTTCTAAAATTAACCAACCAATAATTAATTTCTATCATTAGCTGAGAATTTTTCAAAAACTAAAAATAAAATTATTTATTCCACAGCTGTTAGACCCTCTTGGGACTATAAGATTTTTGTAATAGAATAGTGGGAGGGACAAAGAGAACTGTCCTAAGCTTACAAGTCTCAGGAGTTTTAAGAGATTATATATATATATATAAAGTAGACCTTTGACACACACACTTGTAATTCAGACTCTGAATGTGCATGCTCTCCCTGAGGCCAAAATTCCCACATCTGGGTGTCTAAAGTTAGGATCATAAACCCAACCATCTAAATACAAATTGCCAGATTTTCATAAGTGATGAGCACCCACGTATCCCACTGGAATCAATGGGAGCTGCAGGCTCTCAGCTTCTCTGAAGTCAGGCCACATACATATGCAGGTGCCTAAATATGGACTTAGACCAGTATGAAAGTTTTACTCCTGAGTCCCTCCTCCCAGGGCTACCATACACATTTTCAAGTTTGCTATCTAAAACCACTGTAACTAAAACCAGTACTGCATTCAGGAAACTGCCCAAGACATCCTGCTCTATTGAATCTCAGCAACAAGCTTTAAAGATGAGCCAGCAGGATAAATATATAATTGAAAAAGTAGCTATTGACAAACTGCCAGTCAAGTTTAAATGATATGCTGTTCCCACAATAATCACAAGTTGGTGGCCTTAATGCTCAAAACCAACATTGACAGGTTTTGAAATACAGCATTTTTTTTTCTTTGTAGAGTAAGTAGTAATGGGAACTGAACAGAAGCAACTCAACCTCCCCTAGACCTAAGAAGAATTTATGAAAGTTGCTGCCCAAAGGACCTCAAAGACTAAAGTCTTCTCCTTCACAATGTAGATAGAAACATAGGATTCTCCAGAGAACTGATAATGGGATGCAAAGCCTTTCAAACTCTGGCTTACCTAGTGGTCAGTAGTAATTTAAAGTAGTTACCCATTTGCCAGTTGTTTGGTGGCCAATATGAAAATGAATTATTGGTGGGCAGATATACATATCAGAAACACCACCACAGATGAAATCCTTCTTGACAGTCTCAGCAGAGACCACAGATCAAAAGGCCATGCAAACTGAGTTACCTCCTCAATCCTCGATGCATGCAGATCACATGCCTTGGACATTCATTTCTACAAGGTAAAGATCACAATGAAAGCACAAATGTGGTTGGTACAGACAGCTTGTTAGAGACTTACAAATATTAACCGTTTGGATTTGAATTCTGCAATACAGTTTGCTTATGTAAACAGAAACCAAGCTACTACTCAGAGTCTAGAATCAAGACTTCCTGATCAGCAAGTGCAAAATGAATTTTTATTCCCCAGAGCAGCTACTACATAACATTATCGCTTAGAAGGTTATAATAGGAGTATGACAATCTTCAAATCACCCTAAAATCACTCAGTTGATACTAATGCAAAGTAAATAAGTATTTGCAATCTCCAGTGAAGACTTGGAGAATGATCTTGTAGAAAGAAAACTGACTTTGACCCAGTTTATTAAGGCAGGAAATTGAACATGTTTTCAAAATGAGGTTTTTAAAAACTAGTCACTGGCCCAAACATGACTGTAAACTCTTTGGGACAAGCTGTTTATCTGTATTCTATACTGTTATAGCTAAACAAAAAACATCCAACACACACTGAAATAAGCGAGACCTTGATCTTGGTCATGTTTCACAGAAACTCATGGGGAGGGGGGTAGAGGAGGAGTGGGAGGAAACAGAACAGTATTCACTCGAGTAACAGGTCATACAAAACATCTCTGCCTCATGCAATGCGACCTAAGGCTATGTAATTAAGCAGACTGCTCAAAACTGCCATTATTATTCATCCAGCTGGAAAAAAGGTAAGAAGCTTGGCTAACAAGATGACTTCTTCCCTCCCACATACTCAAGTTCTTATTTCAGTTTGGTTGCCTCATCTTTAGGACATACAAGAATGTACATAAAGTTAAAAGAAAGATTTTATCCATTACTAAGGTTGTGACCCAATGCAACAATTGGATTTATTTTTTTGGTGAATAGGCTGAGCACGCCTTTTTTACTTATAGCCCAGGAACAACACATTCAGGATCTGCTGGAAAGTTAGAGGAAAAGAAACTCAAGTACAGTAAAATTTGTTTAATTTTTTAAAACAACAGTATTCTGATATAACCCATCTAGAAAAAAGAAAATGCCTATACTGGCAAAGAATATTAAAGTTAAAAATCAACTAAGGACAGATTTCCAAAAAAGTTGCATAACCAGCATTTCCCATTGTTCTCACCAGGACCACATGTTCTCAACACATCTGAAAATCTGGCCAAGTTGTTTGTGTTCCCAATGGGAGAAGAGCTTTTTTTGAAAGAAAAAAAAAAATCTACCCCTAATTTTGGATGCTGAACTCTTGAAAAATCTGCTCAATAACGTTAATGCAACAAAGAAAAGTTTTTCTAAAACATCTAGCACAAGCTTATTATACAGTAAAAAACATTCCTAGGCAACAGTCTTCAGCCATCCATCAACTTGCTCAAAAAAACAAATACCTGCTTGTTTACTTATGGAAGGATTTCAATGGCTCGCAAAGCAAAAAGTCCTTTACTTACATCTTCAGTGTCCTTAACCCGTAAAATCTGTTCCCTCAGGTCCTGTAAGTCATTAAACGTGGACTGTGCTGTAATAGAATATACTAGTGCAAACCCTTGACCGTTCTTCATATAGAGATCCCTCATTGCTGTAAATTGCTCCTGTAATCAAATATTTTTAAAAAGGTAATTAATTAGCTGTTTAATACATATAACAAACAGTTCAAAAGGAATTCTTTTATTCCAATAGAGGTAAGAATGTAATAGCTAACATTACATTTACATTTTTACCCCTTACAGAAATCCAATGAAGCATATGAATTTAATAAAAAACATTGACTCAATTCCTTCCCTTCTTCCACGCCCCACCCTCAGGAGAAGAAGAAGAAGAAGAAGAAACCTGTTAGAAGAACAGACAAAAATAGCAAGAAAAAAAGCCAGAGGATGCTATAGAATTAAATCTGATAAATATCTTGTAGTGATAAATATGGACTAACGTACATCTAAAGCATACTGTTAACCAAATATTAACACATTTGCAGTGGTATTTCAAATATTATTTTGCTGCCAGGGAAGTGACAATCTGCAAATATGTCCCTGCTCTAGTACTGTGCAAAGACCGCCTAGATGCCACACACTTGTTAGGTTTTTTGTGAACACCAATGGGTAGAAGAAAGAGTGAGCTCACATCTAAGCACATGTAATTGTACAGCAGTTATTTGCTGTATGTAAATGGCTTGAAAGCTCAATGTGATAAAACATAAGGCTATACAAGAATGGCCTGGGAAATCCAGGGTCAGACCCAAGAGCTATCTTTTGTACAGGTCAGTGAAAGAACCTTCACTAGAAATTCTAACCATACTTTGATTTCTATCCACCTGGGCTACTTTCATCATCATGGTCTCCAAGTGCTTCCCAAAACAAATAGCAATTGTGTTTTAAAACTCTTAAGAAGCAGACCCTCCTCCCATAGTGTTCTCAACCATTAAAACCTGTTTGTTTAGCTTTTCAGAATAGCAGCCTTGTTAGTCTGTACTCCTGTTCTTTTGTTCGTTTAGTGACATTCTCCCACAGGATGATAAAGGGGCTTGGTGAGCTTTCAGGAAGCTCCCCTCACAGTAGATGCTAGAACGAGGGGGATGACAGGGGCTTCCCCCAACATGGAACAGCTGGACAGCACAGAGAATCAGCATGAGGGGCAGTTGACCTGAGCAGGAAGGGATTCCCACAGGAGGTGGGAGAACATCCTCAGCTGCTGCGAAGGAGAAGCCTCTCTTCAAATTTGTGCTCTGGACAGACTAATGTTTCATCCTGCCCTCCTAACATGGAAAGCAGCCGAAGGAGAAGACTGTCCCTTCCAGCAGTATTTGAGGAAGAGGAATTAAGTGTAAGGTCCTGTTAGTTGGAGGAGGGTGCTCTAAGAAAGGAGGTAGCAGGTCCAAGTCCAGTGGCTTGACAGAGAACTTCGTTTTTGGAGAGGGGACGGGGAAATCACAGTTCCAATGAATCAGCACCTTCAAGTGCCCATTGTTAGCTTATGGAATGGTATGGTTTTATGATGGTTACCCCTCCACCCCCACGCACCTTTGTCCTATAGCTTGTTACCATCCCTCATGCCTCTGACTGCAAGCTCTTTGGGGTAGAGACCATATCTTCTGTGTGTGTTTGTACAATGCTCAGCATATTGTGAACTCTGGGCACCACCACAATATAATACATTACAAATTATCATCCCCAAATTCTAACATGGTGTTATAAAGATAAAAATTTATTCCTAAGCAGAGTCGATAAGGTGTTTAGAATTTGAAGGAAAACTAATCCATTCATATCCCATCTGTGAGGGAAATTCAGCTGGGTAACATCGACAATCACTAAAGAGACACGGTGGGTGAGGTAATCTCTTTAATCGGACCAACCTGAAACAACCTTTCAAGCTACACAGAACCCTTCTTCCACTCTGGGAAAGGTACTAAGAGTATCACAGCTACATACAAGATCAAACAGATAGTTTAGTGTAAAAGTATCGGGCGTAGCCGTGTTAGTCTGTATCCACAAAAACAACAAGGAGTCCGGTGGCACCTTAAAGACTAAACAGATTTATTTGGACATAAGGTTTCGTGGGTAAAAAAACCTCACTTCTTCAGAAGTGTAGAAGTAGTTCTCATGTACTGTAAGAGACCATTCAAGGTGAAGTGGTCTGTTAACACCCCCATAATCATAGGACAAAAAAGGAGGGGTAGTGGGTTACAGCTTGTTGTAATAAACCATAAATCCAGTGTCTTTATTAAGACCATGATTTTTAGTGTCTAGCAAAGTTACAAATTTAAGCTCCCAGGCTCATCTTTTGAAATTGTTGTGCAGGTTTACTTTGAGGATGAGGATTGATAAGTCAGATATAGAGTGATCGCATTGTGAAAAGCATTCTCCACAGGTGATAGAGTGTTGGTGTCTTTTATCATTTTCCCACATGAATTTATTTGAGAGCACAGTGATTGTATGCAATTTTCCTGGGTTTGGCGATGTTCAGATGACAGATTCACCACATTGGCTTTTGGGTTTACTTAACAAAACTCTGCAGTTTAGTGCAGCAGCAGTCGATCTAACATTTTCTTTTTGATAGGATAGGGCTATTGCACTGACAAATCCTTTTAAAATCCAACTTCATTTTTAACATTAAAAATTCTATATTTTAGATTTTTCTTACTGTCCCTGCTGTATCGAGGATTTCAAGCATACACTGTTGGCAGTCTACTTCCACTTGCTGGAAAAAAAGGAAGAAACAAGCAACATTAAAGAAAAAAATGGCATATGCTCAAAAGTGTGCTAGTGTGAGACATACAGAATTACAACCAAAGAGCCCTTTAACTTATATTTTCCTTCATTCCTTCTCAAATTCACATCCCCCCAACTCAAAACTTGTTAAATTTTCCAAGTGTTCCACTTACTAAAAATCATTTCAGATTAAAGAGGGTAATTCCAGAAAAAGCAATTCTTGACTACGAAGGTTTTAACAATTTTTTCACGTAACTCATGCACAAAAAGCACCACTTCCTTTCATTTTCTGGTTTGGAGCCTTTAACTGTGACAATTATTCTTCTCTCTAAAACAATGGGGTTCTTTACATCAATCTGAGTGGAGAATGCAGCTCTACCAATAAAATTACATCAAGCCACTGTGTCAAGGATTCGAACAATAGCTTCTGCTTTGTAACTGCAAGCTCATTTCCAAAAAGGCAGTGAAAAATGTAAGGAACACTTATTTAAACTAAACAGTAAAGTGGTCTGTTTTTTAAAAACAATGACTATATTTCAGTACTTAAATCTGTGATATTTGTGTTATTTCCTTTACTTACAGCAAGAAACGTTGCAAACACCATGACATGATAAATTCTGATTCATTTATTTTTACATGACAATCAATGTTATGTCAGCATACCATGAACTAAGACTGCATGACATTAAGGGTATGGCTACACTGTGATAAAATATCCTGTGGCACCATGTTTTAGAGCCCAGACTGCGGGGCTAAAAATTGCAGTCTGGACGTTCAGACTTGGACTGGAGCTTGGGCACCCTCACCCTTCACGGGGTCTCAAAGCCCAAGCTCCAGTCCAAACCCAAACATCTGCACTGCAATTGTGGAGCCCAGCAACCTGAGTCTCCTGAGCCAGAGTCAGCTAACCTGGTCCAGTCGCAGCCAAGTCACAGGTCTTTTATCACACATACCCTAAGGCCCTGAGCCTGCAAAGTGCGCTATACAAATACAGGGAACCAGCTGCATGGATCAAGTGCTCTATACAGGCACAAGGTTCCAGCTGCCTGGAGGCTAACAAGCCAGCATCACTACACTAACACAGATCTAAACTCATACCTCTTACTCAGACAAAATTCTCAGGACACGGAGAAGTTTAGGCTGAATTAAAAAGGTGCAGGATCAGGCTCTAAAGGGCTGATAGAAAATAGCATCATTTTATACTGTACCTTTCTGTATGAATCTTCTATTGTGGGGTCATATTTTTCAACAAAAATTCCCTGAACAAATTGTACAGTCTGGAAAAAAAAAAAAGGCAAGAAAATACAGTTAAAGAATAAATTCAGATACGGCCTACTGACCTTCAGGCAGCAGCTTTTCAAAAACAGAATAGTATAAATTATGCGTCAAGTCAGTATTGCCAACCCAAGCATTCAAAGTCACGAGTCAGGACTTCAAAAATCTTTTTAAAATATAATAAAAACTGTGGGTTTATTGGTGGTTGTTTTTAGTTTTAGAATCTTCTAGGTGCACAGTCATATTTTCAAGAATTTCTTGGCAACCATGAGGGCTAGAAACTTATTTTTTAAAGTGACAGCTGAGCGTCTCACAAAAAATCTCACAAAGGAACTGGACCTTCAGGAAAACCACCAAATACTCTGAGACTCGCAAAAAAATCTGGAAAGGTGGCAACACTGTAAAGTAGATCTGTGAGAGCCTCTGTATTTGAAGTCTAAGTTTCATTTAGAGTATCATGGTCTTATTAAAATGCAGTAACTTAGACTATAATCTCTTTAGGGCACGGATAGGGTTTTTTTGTTCTGTGTTTGTGCAGTACCTAGCACAGCGGGGTCCAGGTCCATGATTAGGACTCCACGGTGCTAAGATAATACAAATAAATAAAACATCAATACCGACGAGATCCAGCAAGATTTCAGAATGGCAGATTTAGAAACTATCTGTAAATCATTCATCTTTTAGTAATTGTTTTTATAAAAATCAAAAACCAATAAAAACCAACTAGAACAGGGCAACATACATTCAACAACTACAATTTATATTAAAACAGAAGAAAGAAGAAAGCACTTGTTTCAAAACTGAAGTTCTTTCCTCTCCTGTGCACGCACTCAGAGTGAAACTAGGATGGGAAGCTTTTGACATGGCTGATGTCTGGATATCCAGTATTTATCTTAAATTTGTAAAGGAACCTATATTTTAGCTGTTGTTTTAGGGCATTTGGATGGAAACTTATGCTTTTCCACCAACCACGCTACAGTTTTCTACTTTTGCCCTGTGAGAGAGATGAAATTCACTTTCACCTCTTCCAGGGTTTTGCAAGTGTCTTTCATAGTACGGAGCATATCTTAATAGAAAGGCATGTGCTTTAGATATTTCCTCTCCCATTTGTGATCGCAGAGCATCCCTATAACAACCCCAGCATTTGCTTACATAGAAGAGTGCAGCTTTTAGCTTCTTTTAATGTGATTTAATAGCGAGAAATAAGGAAAATGTAGCACCAAGTGCGACCAGCCAGATCTCTGCAGGTCACTATTGAGAAATTTGGAACTGCTCTACTTTCAGAGTGGAGGATTTTTTGTTTTAACCAGATACTGCTACATAATCTACTAGATAAACTTAGGTCTGTAAAACCAGGAACTACTAAATTCTAATACTAATCTGTCTCTGAATTGCTACATAAATATACTAGCAGCAACCTCTGTGCCTCATCTCTCTCTCTCTCTCTCTCTCTCTCTCTCTCCCCCCCCCACACACACACACACACACAGGAAGAAGAACTTGGGAATTCAAGCGCAGTCTCCCCCCCCCCCCCCCCCCCCGAAACATGCTTTTGCTCCTAAATACGTGGTTTCAGATTTTGAAAGAGTAGCACATGGCCAGATATCTCCAAAAGGCATCACTGTATTCTGGAGAATACAAATTGCCCACTGGTTTCTTTTAAACTAGCAAGAAAACAATTTTCTAGCTTTCATGCTTGAGAAGATTTCCTGCAGATGAGAGGCACGCGCCCTCACTCAAAAGCTAAACTTATTCTGTAGTCTAGAACAGTGGTTTTCAATCTGTAGTCCCCGGACCTCGGGGGGTCTGCAGACTATGTCTAACATTTCCAAAGAGGTACAGTATGCACCTACATTTGAAATTTTTAAAGGTTGAAAACCACTGGTCTAGAAAGATTTAAAGTCTCTTCTTTTCAACCATTTCCCTATCACATTGTATGTTTGTTGTCTCAAAGGTCTCTTCAGATAGAAGATCTCAGATATACCACTTTAAATGAGATCATCGGTAATGCAATCAGCCATGGTGTTACAGAAGGCAACAGGAGCCCTACCACAGCAGGCAGAACTCCTTTAGATTGTGGTGATTATATCCGGAGACTTCTTAATGGTTACTACCAAAAAGGATACAAAGACTTAGTTTTTGGTTAAGAGGCTAACACTGGAAAATGTGATCCAGTCATGATTCAAAAAACCAACTGTATCTCATTTGTATACTGTTAATAGTTTCCCCATGTTTGTAAGTTAGTCTTCACCACAAGGTGCTAGAACCTGGCAGACCACTCCGAACCTCTTCTCCTTCTAATGTAATATCCCAACACAGCTCGTTTTGTAATCAAACATATGGTGCACCTAATGGGAGAAAGTTATTAACTGAATCTACAGGGCCTGGTTTTCAGAAGAAATTATTCAACCGCAGCTCCAACCAAACATGCTGGGAGCTGCAGGGATCAACACGTCTGAAAATAAAGTTCCTTGTTTTCACCAGGTACAAGACTGCCCATTACATAGAAACATCCCTGTATTTACACTGTGGCTCTATTTGTTACCTAGTACTTATTCACCTTCCAAGTACTTTACTGATATTTGCTGATCTCCACAACACTCCTGTGAGGTAGGTAAGTACCCTCACTTTATATGTAAAGTAATTGAGGCAGACAGGAGGAGAATTCAGAGGTTTCTGGCTCGCAGCCACACCTTGCTCTGTTACTTATATTACTCTCCCTTAGCACAGAGCTTGCATGTTTGCTCATTTTGTGTTTTTCCAATTATACATAGGACCATTTGCAGCCAGATGCTGCTAACTTTACTTTCTCACTGATTGGCCAAAGGATCTTGCTTGCCATTAGAAAGGAGCAGAAATCCATCACAAAACAGATGACTATTAAAAGAAAGCTTTAAAATAATTGTGCATGAGTTACTACACCTCTACCCCAATATAATGCAGTCGTGGGGAGCCAAAAATCCCTACCGCGTTATAGGTGAGTGTTAGGATATTGATATTCAGGCCAGTCTGCAAAGGCCTATACTTTAAGAATTTAGGTGTATTCTTACCACTTAGCTAGTTATAGAGGTATAAAAGAAAGAATCAAAATCACTGTCTGTCTGTGTAATGGCCTTCTCTTACTGTGACAGACTAAGGCCTTCAGCTAAGCAGCAGAGGCAGCCATAAGCTGGGAAGTATATGGTCACATCCTCACATTCCAAACTAGTCACATTGAAGTAAGGTGCTGCTGGGTTGTTAGGAATACAATCCTGTCCTGATATTCCTATCACCTCCAGAGAAAGAGATGAGCCTAGAAGATGTAAAAGGAAACTTAGTTTGATAGCATCCTGTCTGGAAAGAACTCACTTATCAACAGCTGGGATGTGAAATCCTCATTTCTGTATTGTTCTATCACTGTAGTCTCCACTTCCCTAATGTTTGTCTGTATAATCTCTGTCTGGTTCTGTGATTGTTTCTGTCTGCTGTACAATTAATTTTGTTGGGTGTAAACCAATTAAGGTGGTGGGATATAATCGGTTAAATAACCATGTTACAATATGTTAGTCAAATTTCAGTAAAATGATTGGTTATGGTATAGCTAAACAGAACTCAAGTTTTACTATATAGTCTGCAGTCAATCAGGAAGTAAGGGGAAATGGGAACAGGGACTGGGGATGGGGGTGGGGGAATTGGGATCATATTTTGCTAAAACGGGGAATGGGAACAGAAGATGGGAACAGGAACAAGGACACAGGCAAAGCTCTGTGGTGTCAGAGCTGGGAAGGGGGACACTAAGGAAGGAAACTGGAATCATGCTTGCTGGAAGTTTACCCCAATAAACATCAGACTGTTTGCGCCTTTGGACTTCGGGTACTGTTGCTCTGTTCATGCGAGAAGGACCAGGGAAGCGAGAGGGTGAAGGAATAAGCCCCCTAACAGTGAAACGCCGTTATATCGGGGTAGTGGCAGGAGGGCTGCAGCGGTGATTTAAAGGGCCTGGGGCTCCCTGCAGCAGCCAGAGCCCCAGACCCTTTAAAGCGCTGCCAGAGCCCTGCTGCTACCGCGCTATATGTGAACCCGTGTTATATTGGGTCGCGGTATAGCAGGGTAGAGGTGTATTAAGGACTTTCTGTTATACGGCCATTAGTGCCAGAGGGCAGGGCAAGGAGAAGTGTTGCACAATCAGCATTATATTGGGAATTAAGAGTCAAAACAAGAAAGGAGGCTTTGCAGTGAAACATGATCACCTTGTATTCTAAACTGTCATTCAAATACAGAATCGAATACCAATACCAGCCTCTCCATCCGTCATTTTAGTTTAATCACTGGGGGGTGGGGAAAAGGGAGGGAAGAGAAATTTTAAGATTACTATTGGCAGCAAAATACCATAGTTCTATTCTGTTTTAATCTCTTCCACTGTATTATTTTAAAACCCATCTCAGAACCGCTCTTCTGATGGCGGTTTGTAAATTATTTGCTATTTTGTTACCTCTCAATGCCATCAGATCTTGACTTGTTTATTCATTCACTACAGTTGTATCCCTGGTACAAAGCTGCTGATTAATGGAGTCACCCCCAATTTACAGTGTTGTAGGTGAGATGAGAATCAGGCATCATACATACTACTTGTAACAAACAAAAAACAAGTTTATTCGTCCACAGAAAAGATATGGGAATTAATGAGTCTGAAAAAAAAAAAATCTAACTTTTACTTAAAGGTTAAATATTTAGAAAAACAAAAGTTTGTTTTTCATTAAAAAAAATCTGCAAGACTGAACTGATTTAGATTTTACATTACAAGTGAGGAAACTTCTTCAAAGTTTGTCTAACCTGCTGTACACACCACTAAAATGTCAGAGTCTCATCACAGGACTCCTAAATCTCAAATATTATATTCCTGATGAGAAAAACAGACATACCCTAAGGGATGATGGGAGGTGGGGGTGGGGAACAGCTTCATTATTAATTGCTGAAGTTACCATGGAAGAGTAGGATTTGATACAAACACATTTTTAAGAATAAAGTTTTACACCTGCATGATACCACAGGTTATTATGGGGAAGTCAATTAAATAGTGCATCAAACCAAATGTATGGTTTAACAACCTGATATGCTTTACACCACATCTGTTTTTTCTCACTCGCCCTTTGGATTCTGCAAGTAACTTACTAAGTACATCAGTTTTTCATCTCCACGTGTAAGTGAAATGATGCAAGAGAAAACAATCTTACTATCCTAAACACCTTATCGTTTCCTACATTAAAAACAATTGGATAGCTACTCCCATCCCTTAGTGGCAGGGCGAATTTGCTTGTTTTAATAAGTTCCCACTAGTCCCCCTCTGCCTACTCCTTTCAGTAGTGAGCTGGTTGATTTAGATGTGATACATAGCTGACCGTATGCTCAGCTACAACAAATGACTGAAGTCTCTTTTACAGTGTATTTGCTTTGCTGTGAGCACTGCAACACAAACCACTGAGAAGCAACACTCATGCTTCAAGAGTGAGCAGCACCATCTGTCCACAGTTATCCTTCTACACCAGGGATAGGCAACTGGTGGCACGCGAGCTCATTTTCAGTGGCACTCACACTGCCGGTGTCCTGGCCATCAGCCCGGGGGGCAGGGGAGTTCTGCATGTTAATTTAATTTTAAATGAAGCTTCTTAAACATTTAAAAAAAATTACTTTACATACAACAATAGTTCAATTATATATTATAGACTTGTAGAAAAAGAGACCTTCTAAAAACATTAAAATGTATTACTGGTATGCGAAACCTTGAATCAGAGTGAATAAATGAAGACTCGGCACACCACTTCTGAAAGGTTGCTGGCCCCTGTTCCACATTACCAGTGAGCTGTTTCTTGCCACACCGGTTTCAGTCTAGTTCCGTCTGCAATGGGAAACACGCAGCCTTCGAGGCATACCAGCTACCCTGCGCCTCAGGCATCAGCAATTCACTAGCATTCAAGCCAATACTCTGTGCTGCATTTTATACTAGATTACACATTTGCAATTTACAAAATATATATTTATATGCTAGGTTATATACATGCAAAGTGAAAATAAAATAGTAGTGTAGGTCTTTTCACTGAAAACAATCTCAGTGCTCCATCTTTAAACATTTGATCATTTTAAATATAATACATTTTCAACTAACTTGAGCAGTTTCAATAGCAGTAATCCAATCAACTGTTGTGTATGCAGAAGTAACAAAAGTGTCCCGATAGTGTAAAATAATCCTATTTGCAACAAGACACTGGTGAAATGTTTGATACTGCCCTCCAATGCACAATTTTCAAGTCAGATACTGAACACTCACTCACCAAAGCAGACTTCCCAACACCTCCTGAACCCAGGACCACTAGCTTGTACTCACGCATGATGTGGTCGTAAATACAGGCAATCTGAAAAACAGGGGGAAAGCATGGAATTAGGAGCAACGTTTGCAAGCATCACCTCAGAAACATTACATGTTCTCCCAAAGAACCGCTGTCATAGCACATTTATTTGTAGAATAGTCTATTTTGTATAGCTAAGTACAAAAATCTCTTCAGCAGCAGCAAAAATATTTTTATTTTAAATCTGGGAACCCAAGCAAATGTCTACTTTGATGGCTGTAATTTACTGTACTCAGCGTCGGAACCTTCAAATTAAAAAAAAAAATTAAAAACCCACAATGTACTTTTCACCAGGATGCTGGTAGATGTACAAAGTCTTTTTATTGTTTCTGTTCAATGTTATAATACAGGCTGGGATTTCCCTTTATTTGTTTTAAAGACTTCCAGTTATTCACCTATTTCAGGAAACTTGTGAGGAGTCTGACTCTGGAATTCATTTCTTCCCTTGGGACATCAAAATTTAGACCTGTTAACTTTCTGGGAATACTACAAAGTTAGTCTTTTCTTTCAGGTGTTTGGGAAAATAGAGGGTCAAATGTGGAGTTATTATAGTGGCATATTTTGTTGTAATGATAAAAGGGCATTTTGATATGTATCCATCCATGAAGGGGAAACAATTCTTCCATAAAATCTACCTGCACAAAATATTACTACTTGCTTATGGTATCTTTCATTCACTCTCCCAACATTTAATTGCATAAAAATGCAAGCAATTAAACAAGAAAATTGAACGAGTGAAATATAAGCACCAGAGTTTACTTCACCCACCCACCCGCAACAAGGAATGATTTAGGAGGTCAGTATTTTCTTTCTGAAAAAGGTCAGGCCTAACTTACTGCTGCCAAGTCAGAAACCTCTCTGCTCTTCCAAGCAACGCCTGTGCCTTTTTATGGAAATCTCTCAACTCCCTATGCAGCACAAGAAAATTTCTCATTCTCATCAAGATGCCCTGACAAATAAGGAGAATGACAAAGCCAGCGATAAACATTTTACACTATGTTTACATTATAAGCCAGGCTTGGCTGCCCCATCAACAGAGCCCAAGCAAACAATGACCTCACCAGCTAATTATCTGTTCATTCTTCCCCTAGTAAAATAGCACTTTCTTCCCAAGTAAGGATTCAGAACTATGAATGCTATGAAACTGGACAGGTTTAGTTTCTCAAAGGGATTTCAGACTAACTTTGCCATATGATTTATGGGCCTTTCTAGGTATAATCTTATGATTTGTTGTAAAAATAAAGATTTATTCCCTGTAGCAGGATATAAAAATAAACCAACTTGCTCACTGGAATTAACAGTATACAATGAGCATGGACTGTGTTCCCAGCTCCGCCACTGATTCACTCTGTGACCATGGGCAGGTCATTTACAACCTGCCTGTGCCTCAGTTTATACATCCATAAAATGAGGATGAAGGTTGTAACACACAAATTCTTGACAAGAATGTTGCTCTACAAATGCAAAGTACTACTGATGCAAAACTTATCCTGAACTCCAAAGATGCCCTATAGCTAAATTACTTGGAGTTTATGTTCTTGAACAAGATGAAGAATCCATAATTACATCCCCATTTGTTTTAAGTTCAAAACTGACATAGTATGAAACAGAGACAATCTAAAGGTATTACCTAAAGTTAGCAGGCTGGGTGATACAGAAACAACAAGTTTGATGTGTTTCAATTAGAGGATCGAACAGTCCCTCACTACAAAATACACTAACAGCAGCCTTCATGGAAACATGCAAGATTTTGGAAATGCGCATGCACAATTGTACATGCACTGTTGAACACATCCAGCTTGCTCAAACTCTAATCTGCATGTGCAGGTCAGATGCTGCATGCACAAACTAAAATACGTACAAAGATATAGCACCTGCATTTTTGAAAATTTAGCCTACTATGTTTACTGGCTATGAACAGTAGGTTCGGACTGGATTGTCACTTCAGGATAAGCCTGTGTTTTAGAATGTTATAAAAGTAACATTTTGCCTTATGATAACTGGGTGGCAGGATTGTGACAGAGAAGTCAATCAGACCCTGGGGTACTACTCAGAGGCTTAGCTTCCTCCTAAAGTGCAATATGTCTGCCTACTGCAGTCCTACTGTTTAAATATTCAGTTTTAACCCTTGTTATAACATGCTTGACCTGTGATCCAAATGTTGGGGGTAACACATAAAATTCATCTTGCTTAACAATCTCTGTGTTTTATTTATTTCTCGCTTTTAAGCTACTAAAATTTACAATGGTTCTATCTTCTTCACAAGCTTGCACCTGATCTAGCAAAGTGTGCAGGTGTGTCTTTGTGTGTGTGTGGTGGTAATGGTGGTGGAAGAGGTGTTTTCTGGATCAGGGCCTTAAGACTCAGAGTTTTAACAGCTCAGAGTATTGTAGTGAGCTCATCACTGAAGCGAATGTTCATATAAAGGTATATTCATTTAACAAAATATATCCTAATAGATTGGTTCAATGCCACATAAAATTAAACTACACTTGTGGAAATAAATACAAGTAATTTTAGCAATGTGATGCCATAAGGTTTTTTGTTTATACATTCATTTACTCATTAATTTGCAACATTTGATTATCTGCAATGGGGCTCCCAGTCGTACTAGCCAGATGATTCTACCACACAATGTCAGTGGAGAAAATTAGACTCCATTATTTACTGCAAGTATCTCTGAAGTCCTGTCTTCTGAGACCAAAAACCCACAAAGGAATGAGCCATAAACATTTTTAGGACAGGTTGATTTATACAGAAGGCTACATCTTATGGCCATTAAATGTATCAATGCCCTTTATAACTAAAATAATAAAACTAAAATCTTGGTCCCTATTTTAAGGAGCCAATGCCGTGACAACCTACAGGAATTCTTTGCAGAAGTAAGATTATTTGGAAGTTACCATTTTGAATGAGACCTAGCTCTCACTGTGGGATCTGAGTAACTCTCAAGCAACAATTAATTTATCTTCACAGCGTGTTTGTGAAGTATTCTCCCCATTTTATAGGTGCAGATATTGAATCAGAGAGATTGTGTGACTTGCCCAAGGTCACACAGGTCTTTGGCAGAGCTAGTTACTGAACCCAGTTTGCTTGAGTCCCAGACCAATGCCTTAACCATAGACCATCCATCCATGCTCATGCGGTAATGGATGCAGAATATATCACAGAAATCAGAGAGAAGAGACCTGTTAGGTCAAATCCCATCTACTCCTCTGGTCACTTCCTTTTAATTAAACGAAGATACATAATTCATGAATGCTGGACACAAATTAGAATCTCCAACTGTCACATCAGTTCTAGTATGTGCCTCGTGTGGCTGGTGTGTTTAACACTTGATGCATCTGTAGTCACATAAAAGAGAAATATTTTGCAAATAACTCTGCTCACTGGGCCCTATGGATAAAGCACTCTAGCTCTCTGCAGGGTTATCCCAGCAGCTGTCACTGAAAAAAATAGTTGCAGCTGATTCTCTTGAATATGAGACTGTCTAATGAGTCATTGTGCTCACTCGTGCACAGGACAGGGAGTCAACAATCCAGTGTTTTACTCCCAGCTCTGCCACAGAATCACTGTGACACCTCAGGCAAGTCACTTACCCCCTCTGCGTTTTAGTCTGCTCTGTGCAATGAGGCTTCTTCATAAAGTACTTGGAGATGTATGGAAGAAAGGCACTTTGAACGTGCTAAGTGCTATTAGTTAGTAGAAGCCTTACTCCATGTTGTATGGCCTCATTGGCCTGAGGCTCTACCTCTTAATTCACACAAAACTCTGCTAAGCCTAGGCCAAACCAAATCCATCTTCGCAGGTGGGACTCCACCTCCTGCTTTGGACAGGAACTCTGTCCCAATGCAAGTTTACCATACCAGACAGAATAGTCATCTACCATCTCTCAAGGTACCCTTACGCCCCTTTTGCTGTGGTATCAGATCACTTGAACTCTTTTTTTTTTTTTTTCCTTCTCCTTGTTAAAAGTAGGTTTAATACCCTCTGTGCCTCATCTGATCTTTAATGGCCTAAAGTGAATAGTCCTCGTAAGTCTGTATATAATTGCGTAACTGTAACTAAACATGAGATACTGGCATTTTGGAAATAGTGTCAGTGGACATGGTAACATGCAGGGAGGGAAGAGAAAGTAAAGTAAAACAAAGCAGGAGTTGAGAGCAACAAAGCCTGATCTTAACTACTAGATCCTACAAAGACACGTCCTTTTTTTTGGTGGTGGTGGTGAGCTAGGGAGGAGTGAACACTAAGGCAGGTTGAGTTCTATGGCACAAAAATTACAAGAGCATCTTAAGTTATTAATGAGCCAGAGCACAGCAGCAATGCAAAGAACACATTGAGAATACAGAAAATCACTGACAATGTTAGATGCAAGCGCTTTTCAAAGGGAGAGCAGTACATCCTCACTGGACTGGCAAGTTAAAGTTCGTGCAACCCAGAGACTGACAAAATACCCGACATTGTCCTCTCTACCTTGTTAAACAACAAGTCATTGGGAGCTCTTCTTACGTTCAGTTCAGTGCCCTATCCATTGGGCCACAGTACCTCTTCTTAAGACCTGAACTTGACCCAGACAGAGGTTGTTTTGGTTTAAATCAGTACGTCATTTTTGAGCATAAAGATCCATCCAAGTTTTCTTTGCAAATTCATTTACATGATTTTGCATCTACCACCATTTTGATTTGAGCCTCATTTTCCAAAGCTGCAAAACACAAACAATACTAAGGCCAAGCCTACACTACAGACTCATACTGGTATAACCACATCACTCACTGGTGTGAAAAATCTACACTCTGGAGCGATGCAGTTATACTGACCTAAGCCCTTACTCACCTACCTGTGGCTGTGAACATCTTAAGTCCTGTAGCTCAGATCTTGCCTATGTTCAGTATCGTATCACTGTCCTCCCCAACCACCCAGATTTTACAGCTGATTCAGAGAGATTGAGATCAAAATTAACTTTGGGTGCTCATCCTTACACAACTTGGGGCTGTTTCTCTAGTGATGAGCACCTGCCACTTCCACAGACTTCCACTTTGTAAAAACTGTGAAACTAAAAGCCAGCTGTGCAGGATTCCCCCAGCATAGCAACTAAATATCTAAAACCAGATGAACAATATTTATACTCTGAAGTTAGCTGGCAATATGTTTTTATGGCTAAAGTTGTGACAACAGTTTATTTACATAAGTTCTTTCACTTGAAAACTTCCCTGAGGAGCAACATTTGCTTCCTTTTTTCAAAGGCACCATTTTGTACTGAAAATGAAGGGGGATTTCTTTTAATTAACTGTGGGTAATATCGAAAGTAAGATCTATTTTTAGGATTTAAAAGAGAATGGCTTTTAAGGGAAGTAAAAAAGCAGCTTGTTTTATCCAGTCTACCCTTTCCTTTCCAGAACACCACACTCTGGTCCCTCCTATTCAAAAACACAGTAATCAAGTTAAAGCTTAGATTAAGCCATGAACTCTTTCACTTCTTTTTTTATAGTCAAAAACACATGTGGGGAAGTTACAGACAGGGAGTATTACTACAGTATTTTCCAGTTACTTTTTTTTGGATGCAACAGGAAATCAAGATCTTGACCTCTTGTGATTAATCTAGGTACTTATACAGCCCATTACATGGATTAATTATCCACGGCACGTTTGCAAGATATTAATATCTGTTTATACAGCACCAACAGAGTGCTAGGGGCTTTTCATATAGGCATTATTACTATGCAATATCCCAGCCAATTTTTCATTTGGATAATTTCATTATATCTAAATTCCCCTTAGGTTTCAGTTAGACACGGTATTCATTTCCACCCTTAACTTTCTGTAGTGGTACTATGTGCTGTTAAGCAGTGACTACACCTTTGTGGTGTATGCAGCGATTTCTCTGTATGAAAAGTACTTCTTCCAGCTCAGCGATGAAGCACATTTGCTATGGAGTTTAAGAAATCTTGTATTGCTGCTGTTTATGGTGTGGATAAATAGAAGTCTTCAGTCCCCAGGGCTTTCCATCGGGCATCTATCGCAAGCACTGATTTCATTTAAAAACAAAGAACAGAAAAATATAGAAGAACTACAAGTCCTCTCTGGGGAACTGAGTAATAAGTGCTTATTTGATAGAAAACCAATTGAAAGGGCCAAGAAAGCCAGTAGACAATCACACTAAGCACTCTTAAGTTACAGGACATATGTAGTAGACAGCATTTTGACCAGCACGTTTGGTATATTAGTCAAATAGGCCAGGATACAAATAATTGAATTAGAACTGCCCTACACACATGCAGAAAAAGCTATCTATTTAAAATAGATACTCAAGGGGCAAAGGACTGGTTTCCGATAGTCAGCTCTTGGAATAAGCAGCAACCCTAAATTACAGACTCTCTCAGAAGTGCAATTTTAAAGAATAGCAGTTATAAATCCACTAGGTCTGGATTTTATCTGTAGCAATGGACAAACCTCATGGTCGTGTAACCCACACACCATTTGGGTGTGGTGTTCTCTCTCATCTAGTGGCATCAAGACCACTTTTAGAGAGAGAAAAAATGAATCTGCTCCACACCCTTTGCTAACAGCCCGTTGGCTTTTAGCTCATGCAGTAGAGGTTCATGCATTAAGCTCCAGAAATCCCCTGTTAGATCCTGCCCACCAGCAACCGAGGTCTGTTGACGTTACTGTTGTGCCACTGAGAATTTGGCATTGCAAGATTAATCTCCCTAAGCATATTACAGTTTTTCACTTGCCCAATGTCTTGACCCAACAATCAAAATGTAGCTGTTTGAAACAATGATTTTTAACACACTAGGGCAAGACTAGGTAATTAAAAGGACCTGTTTCTAGAACCAGAATTAAAATGCTCTTATTTTCTTCTACTATTACTGTCACAAATCACAACTTCCTCAAAAGCAAAAAAACTGGGACATCTGATTATTTATGCCACCAACCACAATGTGCGAGGTACTTTGCAGATACTCAAGAAGGGATGGTCCATGCCCGGTGGAAGTCACAGTCTAACGACAAATTAGGAGAAGGGGAACGAGCTTTTTTTTTTTAATACAAGTTAATTAGATGCGCTACAGACAGCCTGGCAGAAGGGGGTCTTAATGAGATACGTCCACACTACAAAAAACTAAACACACCACAGCAGCGAGTCTCAGAGCCTGGGCAACTGATTTAGGCTCATGCTATGGAGCTATAAATAGCAGTGAAAACATTCCCACTCCCACTGAGACCCACCCCATCACTGGGTGTCATAGCCTTGGTTCCACCCCAAGCAGGAACATCTACATGGCTGTTCTTGGTCCCATAGTGCAAGTCTGAGTCAGATGACCTGGGCTCTGAGACTTGATGCTGTGGGAGACTTTTCTGCAGTGTGGGCCTATCCTAAGAGAGGCATAAAGCCACAGTTTAGCAGAGCGCTTGACCATGTGCTTAGGTCCATCCTATTCAGCAAAGCACTTATGCATATGCTAAAGTACTGGCATTAAAGCATGTGTTCAAGTGGTTTGCCAAACGAGGGCCTATATAAGCAAAGCATTAGGTGTCCTGCACAAGGAGTTGGAAAAGGCATGCATAAGGGCCATATGGGAGAAGACACACAGGGTATGTGTCCACAGATATTAAATAACTGCAGCTGGTCCAGATCAACAAGCTTGGGCTTGCAGGGCTCTGGCTGTGAGGCTGTAATACTACTGTGCAGATGTTTGGTTTCAGGCTCCAGCCTGAGCCCAAATATCTACTCAGCAATTTTTAGCTCTGCAGCCTGAGTTCAAGTCAGCTGACTCAGGCAAGCCATGGCCATGCCTTGGGTCTTTTATTCCAGCATATAAGTACCCAAAGAGCACTGCAGGAGCTCATGACAAAGACAACAATAAAACCTTTTTAGCAAAAATGCAGCAAAAAGGTTGATGAGATATGATCCCGTTGAAGTAAACGGACGGGACTCCTGCTGACTAGGTAAGTGAATACGCATATAGCCCTCTTTGTCTATTTTAAATCTATTTCTCCAAGTACTGTGTATCTTTGGGGCAAAATAAGTCATTCTTTGTTCTGAGAAAGTGCTTCTGTGTATCACTGCAAACATGCTCTCAGAGGATCCCGGTGAGGGTCCAACTATTGAATTATTACTATTATTGAATTATCAGGCCTGTATGTTTGGCCAATTGTTAACTCAGCATGAAAGCAGAATGAAAATTGTCATATTTATTGGGATCCCAAATGACACCATTTTTCAGCAAGACAGATGCCAGAAGTAGCTCAGAATGCCTGTTTTAATTACACAATCTCTTCACACAGTTCATGTGCTGCAAAAGATAGCATACTATCAGAAGAGGACAATTTTATGTATTGCTCAAGTCAAGCGAAGTGGCATTCCAGGTTTAAGAATTGTGTCATTTACCAAGATAAGGATTTAATGCATTTGTTGCAAGTACAGAAACAAACATGCATGTTTGAATTGAAAAGGCTGATCAAAGACTGGAACATACTATTAAAGGCTCAATCCTATGAAGGGGTGACCCAGAGCAATGACAGCATGCAGCACTTAAAACTGCTTTTTACATTTTCAAAACACTCTACAACCACTAATTAATCCTCGTATCATCCCTGTGAAGTAAAGCAATACACCGTTTATATTGTGTAAAAACTGAGGCACAAAGAAGTAACTAGCCCATAGCCACAGTGGAAGAGCCAGGACTGTAACCTGAGCAATGGACTGGGAGCCAGGAAATCCAGTCCATTACATCATGTCCCTTCAGACAGGAAATTTTGCACTAAAGGGCTCAATCGCATTTTCACACACTTCTGTGCTATGTAAGACCAGCTAATGTGCTTGTGCACAGACATTAAGACAGAATTTATATAAGACTTAGGTACATACATGTACTGTAGCACTATATAAGCAGACCAAAAAAATTAAGACATTTGTCAGACAGCCTCTATTTTCAAAAGCATTTCCTTGCAGCCATTAAGAGGATTTAAATAATTCTGACTTTATAATAAATACAAAGACAGTCTTTGGAAAGCCCTTCTGGAATGGACAGCTGGTCCAACCCCTTTTTCTACACCCTCAAAAAACTCTAGCCACTCACCAGGAAATTCCTAACCTGCGGCTGGTGGAAAAATAAGCAAACCCACCACTGAACAGATGTTGAGTGTAAGAATTTCACACTAACCTGAAATGTAACACAAGCTCTTTCACAAATAACTGTCTGAGCACAATTTTATATGTTTGAAGAAGGCGGCTTACGTTTAGTTGGTTCCCCCTTCCTCCAGCAACTGCAGACAGAGCCACAAGTAACATTAGGTATGTGTGTGTTGCTTGGTGTGTGGAGGCCTAGGCAGAAGCGTGGTTTGATGATTTTGCATATCCTGGTGAAATGTGCAGCATGACTGAAGACGTCCTCCCCATTTAAGCAAGACAGTGACAAAAGATTTTTTTTTAAAAGCAGAGTAAGTATCCACATTGCTGACTGCCTCTTAAAGAATATAGAGCTGCCTTCACAAGTGCATGGCTCGCAACATTGTGAATGAAGATAGAAGTAAAAACACACCTCCAACTTTCTGTAACTGCAGGAAACAGAGGGTTGGTTTTTTTTGTTTTTATAAACACCCTTGTATTAGACATTTAGTAATTCTTAAACCTTCCCCTCTTGTATCTCCAACCCCCACACTTTCATAATTGGCAATTTCATTTGAATAAATGCTGAGAACATGAAAAGCTCATACCTTGGCATACAAGATCTCTCATCAGTGTTAACAGCCCTACTGGAGGTTTTTTCCAAGCTCCCTACAGCAGATTCGAAGGGATAAAAAAAAAATGCAGTTTAAAATATTTCAAAACACTTTTTAAAAGGATACTTGTACCATACAGTTTACAGAGCAGTCATGGTTTTGGTTTGAATTTCAAGCCATTAACTATTTTGTTCCATCAAATGAATTCAGAACAACTTTTGGCTACTGGAATCAAACTACCCCAAACACACAAAGGTGCACTGGCATCACCTCTGGAATGATGCAAGTCTGACTGTTTTAACACAGGTTAAATAACAGATTCACAGATTCCAAGGCCAGAAGGGACCACTGTGATGATCTAATCTGACCTCCTGTGCCCACAGAACTTCCCTCAAATAATTCCTAGAGCTCTTTTACAAAAACCTCTAATCTTGAGTTAAAAACAGGCAAAACTCCACCACGACGCTTGGCAAATTGTTTCATGGTTAATTACCCTCATTGTTAAAAAAATATGTCTTATTTCTTGTCTGCAATTTGTCTAGCTTCAACTTCCAGCCATTAGATCATGTTGTACCTTTTGTGAGGCTGAAAAGCCCATTAGCAAATATTTATTCCCCAGGTAGGTATTTATATACTTCTTAACCTTCTCTTTTCTAAGCTAAATAGATTGAGCTCCATGAGTCTAGAACTATGCAGTATGTTTTCTAATCCTTTAATCATTCTTGTGGCTCTTCTCTGAATCCTCTCCAATTTATTAACGTCCTTCAACTGTGGACACCAGAACTGGACACAGTATTTCAGTAGCAGCTGTCCTAGTGCCAAATGCAGAGGTTAAATAACCATAGGTTTATCTTCAACCTTCGCAAGGTCCTCTAAGTCCCTAATATTTCTCTCCCCTTTCACCTCCCAAGGATAGACCGTATTAGTCCTGCAGAACTCCTCAACACAGCAGACCTGGGAACAAAGACCCAAGGAAGAGCCTTGAACACATACCCTTTTCTTGGTCCCTTTCTAAACAAAACCATTACTGTTAAGCACATCCCCTAGAGGCTAGGGTCAATTAGAAAACCTGAAAGTGAATACAGTTGACTAGTCCCCTGCATTTGTGATCTCAAATCACCCATGGAAAATGCTTTTGAAATTGGAGACAACGTATATTGGATTTGGAAAAGACAAATAGTAGAAAATAGTTTTATGGTATAACTTGCAAGCTCAGTCATAAAACACTTTATACGATTACTGTAATATATATAATTAAGGAACTGAATCATTATCATGGTCATTAAGCTCCTCTCTAAAGAGAAATTAGAAGTACAATGCTCCTAGACAGAGGTTTCCAGAAGCTCAGAGAGCAACACACTTCCCCAAATTGCAATGGAACAACATACTTTTAGAGCAAGCCTAAATAATTTGATGCTGTTCTCATCAGCCTACCTCCTCCCACTGTTCATTCTTACATCACATTATGCAAATTGCTAAATAAGCAGACACTGTATAGGAAGTATTGTGTTATACTAAACCAGTGCTACAACATAAGGAAGGTTTTTACAAAGTGTTTCTATCAATTGCTTTATGTTTTGTTCCAATATTTACTCTCTAAAAAACTCCAAAGGTTTTTGTTTCTGTTTCTTTAAACTTAAAATCAATTCCACAGTGTCAGGCAAAGGCCATGAAATATTCAGCTGCTCCATAACTAGATACTAGTCAGTCTTTCGAGCAAAAACCAATGAAAAACACTGGCCAACCAACAAAGGCAATAAACAAACACTGAATTGAAGGAATGCCAAGATACCATGCTTTCCAACAGCTGGATTTACAGATACAGCATTGCTCTCCAATCCCCACAGAGCTGGGATAGGCCCTCGGAAGATTTCTAACCCACAGAACTGGGGAGGGCAAAACTGGACCTTCGCTTTAGAAACTAGCAGGGCATATTGAGAACTACATGATGCTCGTGCTTCAGAGTAAATATTGTAACTTCCAAGAATTACCTGGTTTTCTCCTCTGCACAAGCACACACAAACAATTCACACTATGATGCCAGTGTTTGTGACACTCGGGATACCATGTTTTTTTCTTATTGCCTCTGCTCACGTAATCTGAGGGCTCCAGAAGTATCTTCTTTTTTAACCACCAAAGTATTTCTGTACCCAAGTGCACTCAAAGGCTCTAAAACCAAAATACAAAGAAAAAGCCCAATATATATTTAAATCTCATGATATTCTGGGGCTTAACTCAATTTTTGAACAATGGAGTTGGCAATAGTGTACTCCATTATTGCATGAGTCCACAGCAACTCTGTGTACTACAATCCTGCAGTTCTGAAATTAACACAGGCTACATTACAGGACACCACAACTTGTATATAGCTCTATTTATACAGCAGTTTGCCCTGTGACTCCTCACAAACAAGACTTACAAGCCAAAAGGCACTTAAAGAAAAAAAGACTGGTGGGTACTTAGGGACAGTGGTTCTCAAAGTTTTTCTTATTATGGTGCATGCCTCCATATCAATTCATAGGTTACCTCCCATCCAACTGTCCCAGTTCAAGTCAGGCAACTTCCCTGTGGTGCTTGGTTATCTGAAACAGTATTCAGTAAATATCAAGGAGACAACATTAGAAAAAACAAACAAACAAACAAAAAAACCCACAATGCCCTGGTGGTGCCTGCTTCATTATACCTTCAGTATTTCAGAGCTGTGCTGTTTATTTCCTCTTTGTGACTAGGACTTTAGACTTAATATCAAATCCTCCTCCTTCCTCTCTCCCCTCCTCCCCCTCACACTGCATCCAATGTTCAGATTAAACAGCAAAGAATCCTGTGGCACCTTATAGACTAACAGACATTTTGGAGCATGAGTTTTCGTGGGTGAATACCCACTTCGTCTGATGCAATGTTCAGATTGTTAGCTTTCTTTAAAGGTTGATGACCTTTAATTTTGGAAGTCTAAACTGAATCACACTTGCCTCTTCACCAAAGAGGCACTGAAATAAACAAAACAGCTGTGCAGAGAGCAGAAAGATTTTTTTTTTTTTTTGAGTTTACTGGATCCCAAAAGCTCTTGGAAATGCAAAGGGCCAAATAAATTCTTAGTGTAAACCAGTCCAGACTGATTTGCGGAATCCTGAATCGTGCTATATTTAGCAGGAAACTGCTTGAAGACTGAAAGATGCTTCACCACAGGAACAGCTGCAGCTCCATGGACCACCCACAAGGGATTCCATGAACCACAGTTTGAGAACCACTGGTTTAGTCCCATAATGTGACTTTGGGTCTATTAATAAAAATGTTGGACCAGATCCTCAGTTGGTATAAGACAGAATAGGACCATTCACCTCCAGTTGTAAGAAAAGTAACAAAAAACATTTTTGTTTTAAACTGTTTTCCTGCAGCACTTACCATCAGTTACTGCGGCATTCAGATAATGCACCAGAAAGTGAAACTGAATAGTTTCTTGGAGCAAAGTGTAAAGAGTAATCAAGTAGCATACAGAGTGAAAAACAGATGTAATATCTAGTTTTAATGCAGTGCTATTAGTAACAAAATTTTAAATTTTAACCTCCCAGCACCTCTTTATTAACAGCCCTTTTAGAAACAACCGTATTGAACAGACAAGCTTTCACCGTGAAAAGATTCTTTTCAGATCCCACTTCCTCATACTTGGCAACCACCTCCCCACACACAGGCTACATCACAGCCATCAGGCTTCTGGTAGATGAGTGAAAAGGATTTTCTTTGGAGCCAAGCAAGGCAACTGCTGAAGCTGAACATCACTAGAAACTCCCTTCCTGGAGCCGACTGTACAGCCCATACAGCACCCCCTCGACCTTGGTTGTCCTGAGTACAATTAGACTGGGAGTTAAAGAAGAGAGCCACATCTGGGTTACAGCGTGATGTGTGCCCCAAGTCAGAAGGTGAACTGAAATGGCTTTCGTCTTAGCCTAATTTCACCAGAACAAACTGCAAAATAATCACCCAATTTTGAGGAATCTGTTCCTCCCTCACTTGCGTAGGCCACTACTATCACTGTCAGCGGGAGTTTGGGAAATGGCATAATAAGTATTTAGTGAGCAGACAGAGTCCCTAACAAGATCAGAAACACTGAAAGGCCTTGGAGACATTCTGGTTAGTTCATTTATTTTATCTCTTTTTAATGCTGTGGAATTGTAATGTTTATGTTGAAACAGGACTATGTTCCTCCCCAAGCGCACGCACCCACTCCAACATCCAAGAGATCAGAGTATGGGTATTTCGATTTAGGCCTTGCATGGATGGGACAGTCAACAACACTCAGCACTGGCCTCACTCTGCTCCCACTGACTTCGATGGGAGTAGCTTTAGGTCAGCGTATATTTGAAAGTCCCATTCTATACATCAACCTTGTCTAGCACTCCTCAAGCACTCATTCTAACATGTTTTTTTGTTTGCAAAGTAGATGTGACAGCCCAATTACAGAAACTTAGGGATGGATTTCCTAGAATCGTTGTGATGCTACTTCCACACTATAAATAAAACCTGTTATATCCCTTCTACCCCACAATGTGCCCCAGTTAGTACTGTAGCGTTGATGGGACATTGTACTTGTGCCTGGATAGAAAGGAAGAAATACTTCTCTATATCTCAAGCCATGGCGGTCATCAGCTCATTCAAAAACTGGTTGTTATGTGTCTTTCTATTTGTCTCTTAAAATTGGGTATTTAGATGTCTAAATGTTAGCAAATGTGCTTAGAAAACTGCACTTGCAATTAAATGATAGTATGAGAATAAGGCACAAAATTATTATTAATAATGATGATGCCTATTTCTTCATTAGCACTTTTATCAGTAGATCTAAAAGTGCTTCACAATCTTTTTCATGTATTGATAGAGAAGCATTATCATCCTCATTTCACAGACAGGGAATTTGGGCACAGATAAGCTAAATGTTTTGACTAAAGTCATGCAGGAGGGTCCGTGCTGGAGCAAGGAAATAAACCTGTCTCCCCTATGGCCTAGACTGTGCTGTATCCATTGAACCATTCTTGGTCCTAGCTTGGAGCCTCTCTCGGAGCGGGGGCAAGAAAAATCAAGGTCATGGACTTTCAGGCATACAAGCCATTTGTATTTAGTGCAATAACACACAGTCTTATTAAGGCAAAGTCTGCCCCTGAACTTTACAGGACAGGGCAATATCATTTCTGTGGTAGTATTTCTCTCACTCTGTCATCCAACCATCCAGCCAACTGAGGGAGCCTCCATATTGATGATGATCAGCCGAATTATGATCTACAAGTCTAGTGCTTTTGAGAGAATAAGAAAATTCTCAAGCACTTACCACCTTGCTTTGGGTAACATATAACAACAATTCAGATATAAGCCAAAAATAACCCTATGTTTCCTCTCTATTTACCAAGCATCTTGTAAAACGCCCTTGGTATGCACATCAAAAAGGCACTAGCAGCTCAGAATTGCATTCCGATCCAGTCTTCATCATGTCATGTTAACCAGAGGAGAAGCTCCATGACCACAAACTCCCTCAGGGCAGCTTTTTATGTGCTAATCCTGCTGCCTGTTTCTTTAGAAGTTTCCATTACTAGCACAAGTTAATATATATATGCGTAATGTTTAGTTTTTACACAGAAATCCCATAGAAATAATTCTCTTTCAATGGACACTGACACCTACAGTTTTTCAACCACCAGAAAATGATGGAAATAAATCTATAGTCCATAGATACCTGCTTGAAACGTTTTTTGCCAGTCTGTGGAGGACAGTAACATCCTCTCTTCCCATGAATCAGTGTAATATCAAATGTTTAAATAGCCTGCCTGCTGTTCCTGTTGTATTGAGCTTTACTGGCCAAAGATGTATGGAATGTTGTTGCTTTTGTCCAGAGTTATTTGCACCAACCTTTCAGTAGCTAGGTTTATTCTCAAATCCAGATACACCTCCAAGGCCCTGTTCTTTTCCTTTCCCTTCTGCAATGCCTTTGACTCTTCAGTACTATCAACTTCTACCCAATAGAGGCATTCACCTCTATTGTTGTCCCTTGATTTTAAGTATTCATTTTAAGTATGGTATCTTTTTACACCATAAGGAATATCCTCCAAGGCCCAAAAGGCAGTTCAATGGTCCACCTCCTACTAAAAGAAAATCAGTAGGAGCTGGGTACCTAACTCCCCTAGTCTATCTTAGAAAATATTCCTCATTGTGTCCATGTCCTTCTCATCTACTACTGAATTTGTTTTTACAAATCCCAAATTTGCACTTTGGGAAAATGTAAACAATTCAATGTAACAGATGGGACGCTTTTCATAATCTCTGGCCTGCAGTACAGAGGGCTCAGTCTGTATCATGTGTGTCTACCAACAACAGCTATTTGTTGTTGTGTCTGCAGGTGTGCATTTACAGAGCATGTTTTTCCTGATTTATGTTAGCTTTAATTATTTTATTGTAGATTGAAATTCACATTGTAGCAACAATTTTTCAGAGGAAATTCAAAAAGATAAAGAGCTGGCACTTCTAACTATCCAAACCACACTCCACAAAAAAGTCTTAAGGCACTTCGTTGTTTAGGTATCTGCTTAAATGTAATATAATCTAGTAGCAATTCAAATGCAGCAGATTCTAATAGTAGGGCTTTGGTAACCTTTGAGAATTTGTATGTCTAACATTTCCCAGCTAAAAACTCAAAATAATTTACAAACATTAATTAATATCTTCAAAACCTTCCCAGTGCAGTAGGTAAGTATTATTATACCCATGATATAGACAAAGCCGAAGTTCAGAGGTGAAGGAACTTGCACAAAGCCATGGAAAGAGACTTAGTGGAAGAGTGGAGATAAGAAACCAGGAGTCCTTGGTTCTTGGCCCTGTCCTAAGATCATACGCTTGTCTATACTTCCCCCCAGCCCCAATGTATACACTTTTGCTATTAATATGCTGCCCTCGTATATTCTAGGTTAAAAAAAAATACAAGCCAAAATTTCAAAATCATGAGTTATCAACAAGAAACTGTTATGAGAATGAGTTTGAAAAGAATACGTCAATAGCCTCTGGATTTTACACAGGAGAATATGGCTGCAAGAGTTATCTTTGGTCTCAAATACAATGGTTGAGGGGAAAACATCTTTGAAGTTTAAATCCTAGAACCCACTAGTCACTACTGAATAACAACTTTCAATAAAGAGAGAAAGAAATATTCTTTCTCCAAATATGTCATGTCTTCATTTTAAATGAAACACTTGCCAGTCCAAATGCAAGTCATAGAAGCGAATAGTATGGCTATGTTCAGTAATGGTAAATCTATGGTGCTGAAAGTTAGCTTATGAGAAATTCTGAATGGGTTTTGAGTGAATGCTTAGATCTTGAAAATCAGAGCAGGCCATATTTACAACTCTGGACGTGTTTCTCCTGCTGGAATAGCACAGGGATAAACTTAGTGGGTCCATGCCCAAGAAAGAAAGTTCTGAGGTGTCCCTTGTTTCCATACAACTGGAGACAAAACTCATGTGTCAAGAAACCTTCTCCTCCAATAAAGACTTATTCTAGAGAAAAGTCAGTTTTGAAAGATCTATAGATTCAGTTTATATCATACTGGGTTTCTGAATAACTGCAGAATCCTCTACTTGCATTAGTTCACTGCATTTCTCAGTGCATGCAATATTATGAATAGTGAGCATGATTTTTAGATATGTTGTGTACTTGGCAACTCCCAACGGAGATGGCTCAGTACCTCTGAAAGCCAGCCACAGTATCTTACTGCTTATGTCTTCTCAATATCAAATCTCAGAAGTATTACTAATCTGCAATTTACTATATTTCAGTGAAGTCAGCTTGCATATATTATACCTAGGCCTTTTAGGTTGTTAGCATTTGCAACAATAATAAAATAAAGCTTTTTTTTTTTCCCCCCCTGGCACATCACTCCCTGAATCCCAACTACTTAACATTCCTTCAGCATTCCCAGGTTATGCACTTGTTTCTCAGCTCTGAATAGCTCCAACACATGAAACTGACTAGAAATGGCATGAAGCAGACAGGTGGGGATCAAAAAAGGAGCGTTTTTTGTGCCTGCAGTGACCCAGATTCAGAGTAACCCAAAACAGAATGATTTTTCCATTTTTGTCAGGATTTTGCAAGTTATTAGTTTAAAAGTTTACCGCTGTTAAGTCCGATTCAAATATCTTGAAATCTCACACCCACCTGCCCACCCACTTGGAGGCTCAGCTGGTAGCTAGGGCAGTTTGCATGCTGAAGTGTCTCAGACTCTGTCTCCAACCTACATAAGCCAGGAAGAGCTACAGCTGTAATTTCAGCTACAGTAGCAATCTACCCTATAACCCTTTAAACAATCTCACTCTGAAGAGGGCCCTTCGAGAGCAAATCATTACCTGCGTCCTTCCATGAAGGATGAACTGAGCAGATTTCAGTGAAGTCTGCTAGTCTGTGCATAAAAACAGCTAAACTCCTCCCAAGGTCCAAACTCACCCCAAAGTCCTCTGCACCATTCCAACCCTAATTAGACCTCAGCTGGAGGTCTGAATTGGAGCTGAGGTACTACAAGGAGGCCCCTCTGTACTAGAGTGAGTTTCACCCTAGAAAAATGACCCATTAAGGGAAAAAACACTCTGAAGAATGAGTTACAGCTTCCAGATGAGCAAGTACTTTTTATTTTAGTCACTAAAAAAAATGAGTCATACACAAGTAACTTGGCTTTAAAAAAAGTGGGGATGAAGGGGCAGGAGCGTAGAGGAAGCTACTCATATTCAAACTCTTACTTACCGAAGCGAACCTTGCGTCTTAAACATGCTGTATTATTAACTGGGTAAGATAGTCAAAAAAAAAGCAGGAAATGATACTGAGAGCAGTGACTAATGCTTCCACTGAGCTTCAAGTACACATCAAATGGAGTGTTTTATATCTGGCCACATCTGAACGTATCAGAATACTGAACCATTTTTGTCAATTGGAATTATTCAAACAATACTCAGGCAGATGGAAATATTTTGTTCTAAAAATCTGAGTGTTTATTATGCAGAATGGACAATGCTAAATATTTACTCGTCTCCCATGGTTTTTGTTCTCCCCAGAGTCAAAGGTCACTAGGTTGCATGTTTTGTTTTTAAAATATGTGAATGCACCCAATACAATATTTGATGGTTGAATTCTCTAAGTCAGTGTTTCCCAAACTTGGGACGCCGCTTGTATAGGGAAAGCCTCTGGCAGGCCGGGTCGGTTTGTTTACCTGCCCTGTCCACAGGTCCGGCCAGCTGCGGCTCTCACTGGCCAATGGGAGCTGCTGAAAGCGGTGTGGGCTGAGGGACTTGCTGGCTACTGCTTCCCACAGCTCCCATTGGCCTGGAGCAGCGAACTGCGGCCAGCGAGAGCCACAATCGGCCAGACCTGCAGACGCGGCAGGTAAACAAACCAGCCCAGCCTGCCAGGGGCTTTCCCTACACAAACGGCCTCCCAAGTTTGGGAAACATTGCTCTAAGTTATACTTAAGCCACCATTTGTGTTACTAACCCAATTCTCAATTATTTTATTGTCTCCAATGCATTTTGAGAGATGCAAACCAGGTTTACTTACTACAAGGAGCTCATGAAAATAGTTGAATTGGAGCAAAATATTTTAAGTTTATGGCTCAATTGTCTGATTAATCTTAATATGCAGAGACTGTAGCAAAGCCACATGGTAGATCAAAGTTGCCAAGTGAAAAACTAATTTATGCTATGCCATCTGCGAATTAACTTATTAAAATTGTTTTATGTAGTCTTCCAAGAGACTTTAAAAAGAACACATTCTCATCTCTACAAAAGAAATATGCAGCTTTTCTGTTAATGAACAGTAACTTAACACACCAATTGTATTCCGTCTATAGGTGAGCGGGCAGCTCTGCTACTGACCTGTCATGTAACCTTGGGCTAGTTATTTTACTTCTCTGCCTCAGTTTGTCCAAATGTAAAAAAACAAGGACAGTGATCCTGCTCACCTTTGCCCAGTGCTATAGGCTCTACATATGAAATGTACTGTATAAGAGTTAAGTATTTTTTATTAATAAAGCCTAGGAAGTACTATTTTAGTCAATGGAACTTAGTAAAATTGAGAATATAGCTATAGACCCTTTTTGTGAAATCACACTTGATTTCTGCTAAAGAAACAAGAATTTGTCAACATGTTAGCAAATAACTGAACCAGCCATAAACCACTGAAGATGAAGGGTCATCTTGCTTGTTAAGATTGGCCTAGAAATTGGGTTCAAATGCCAGCTGTTCCACAACCTCTCTGTCTGATACAAGGCAAGTCACTTCATCTATCTGCGCCTCAGCTCTCCCCGCCTATTTAGACTGTAAACTCTTTAAGTAGGGACTAACTCTCATTAAGCACCCAAAATAAGGGCTACTAGGTATTTCTCATACAAATAATAAAAAGTTAGGGACTAACAATAATGTGCCACTTTCCCAGCTGAAGGTGGAGGAGGATAGGAACTGAATCCTGACCTCAAAAGATTCCTGAGTGGATGTACCCTGAATGAGCTTATCATTTGGGTATGGAAAGACATAGACCCAGTTATGGCTATTTTCCCAAATGAGACTGTGCCTCTCTACATAACCATACATTCATATTGCCAGAACCTTCCCTTTGAAGGCTGCTCAGGCTGTCAAAACATTATTGCAAACAGCACAGCTCTCCCTCCTCTTCTAAAAGCAGAAGGGAGCTCTCCTAACCTGTTCTCCCTGGTTTGGGTAAACCGTGCTCCCTTCCACCTTGATTGAGCCAGCAAGAGTTCCCCCATCCTGTTTGCATCTTTATCTAGCAGCTGTAACCCTTTGTGATTGCTCCATCCAAAGCCACAGGCTGATGACAGTGGTAACAGTCCTTGCCTAAAGGATGACAAGGGTGCACGTACCTCTAGTTACAGCACTTTCAATTTCTACAGAAGCTAAAGAAAGTCTTGCTTTGCATGTGTAATACCACGGTGCAGCCAACTAATTATGTTTCTTGTCTCATCCCAACAAAAACTACTTAGGCAGAAAACTAAGATTTCTTCAAAGAACTGGAAACAAGAAAAGGTAAAGTTTAGCTCCTACTGACTCCTTCCTTCAGAGAGAGAGAGAGAGAGAGAGAGAGCGCGCGCATATGTTCCTAACCATTCACTGTCCTGTTTCCAACACATTTTCAACCTTTGTGCCCCAACTACAGAATAATGAGTCTTTCAATCCCTCAGATGTAGTAAGTCAACCAAGCTATCCCACACCACAGCAGGATTTTTCCCTACTGTACATTTATCCTTTCTTCATGCCCACTTCCTGTGCGCCAGGACCCATCCCTCTCATTTAAAACCACTCTTAATAATCTGACCCCGCACAGACTGTGTATTCCAGGCATTATCTTTTGTACAAAAATTCACCTGAATTAGGAAGACAAGGCTTCTGACTTGAAGAAATTACCTTGGGTTTTTGTAAAGCTCTTTGTACATTTGCAGCATTCTATCACCGTTAAATATTAGCCTTTTAAATGCCTTGAAGGGTATTAAATAACAACACGCAACCAGGTCCTCTCAATTTTAAAAGATAGGTAGACAACAGCTCACTTAATTGTACTGGCTCTGTGTAAATTCAAGGGATTCCTTAAAAAAAAAACAACTTGTCAATGTTTGGTTTTGTTTTACTTGTTATGGGTAATACCTAAGGTGTCCAAAAGACATTTTATTCTGTTTTGTTCAGCTTGTTTTCTTTGTGCATTTAACAGTATTTTGAGTACACTTGGTGTCCCTTTCATCTGTGCAGGGCCCCAATCCTACAAACAACAGTGCCTGGGCAGATTAGTGGGCTCCTCAGAGACGCAGCAAAGTCAATGGGGCTCCACACGGGCGAAGCAGTCTGCCCATGTGCTCAGCTATAAGACTGGGGCCCCACTCTGTTTCCCTTGTTTGCATGAGTCTTCTACACAGCAAGAGAGAAATACCAACTTTTTGTCAAGTTGACAGTGTCTCTTCAGACATTATCGACCCCTGGTCCCTACCCTTGCTATGGGGCACCAGCGTCGTCCTTGCAGATAGGGACCTGAGACATTTTCTTTAAATTTCCCAGAAGTGCTACTACCAGTTAGTAACAGCAATGAGAGTACTAGGATCTCAGGATTCAGTTGGCAGCTCCCATTTTAAATACTCTGTTATACGGTCCTACACATAATATGACAATATTACAAATAATTTTGGCCACATGGAGCTCTCTTTACATGAGGGTTCCCATTACTGCTACCCTGCATGAGAAAACATCAGAAAAAATGCAAGTGTAGATGCAGATTTAACAGTCTTCAAATTATTCCTTTTTGGAAGTGCTGACTACCAGACTCCTTCGAAATACCAAATGCATGAGCACCATCAAAACAAAAATATAGACTACTTTCAATGGAAGCAGCATTCAAATCACACTAGTAAATCATTACACTTTGAACTCAACATTTGTCAAACATGGCATAAAAAGAATCGTCACTCAAACCAAGAGTATGTATACGGTTCTTTTGCTACAAGAGTTTGCTCATAGCTGAGTTACATATACTTGAAAATAGGGAGATAGAATCAAAGTGCTGACACAGACTCAACTATACGCTTGTAGACAGTGATGCTATAATTAAACATTGTGGATTGCATTTTTCCTGAGGAACTGCAACCTTTACAAAAATTAGACCTACAACCCTACCTTTAAAAAGTGTGGGGGAGGGAAGAAGGGGGAAGGCAGAGAACAAGAACATAGCCACCGAATGTTTTGCTTCTACACGTATTTGCACTGCAAACCAAGATTATTATTCAGTATTTTAGTCCTCCGCTGTTCACTTGAAAGGCTCATATTGTGGCACTATGGAGATACAGATCAGCTGAAGGGAGGAAAGGAAGTGGAAGGAGAGCAAGCATCAACATTTACCAAACTGGCAGAAAAAAAAAAAAGATAAATACTACCTCCGTTTTGTACTCTGGCTTTCACATCACTTGTAACACTCTCTTATTATTGGTAGGCTATGTCTGAGCTGAAACCAAAATATTTAAATTTTCAATTGGAAATAAGTTGCCAGTGTTTTAGAGTTTGGGGATAAAGAGACATTTAAATGAATGCCTGTAGATTAAACTGCCATCAGTTCCTTCAAGCTGTCTATCCTACAGAAACAAATGTCACTTTCTCTATTTCTCTCTGAGAGATGGGCAGACTCTTGGAACATGACAGCCATATGTTCTGGTTATTGTTACCTTGGAGCTAAAGAGTGATTCATTGCAACTATTACTATAAACAAGCCTGTTTAACTTTGAACATACGAACATATCACATGCCAAGTTCAAAGTTACTATAAACCAAGTCATGAAAAATTTCTTATGATTTCCTCCAAAAATTAATCTCTACTCTCACAAATACTCAAGCCTCAGTCTAAAATCCACCATTTTTGGAATGGGAAGTTTTGTCTTGATCAGCACTGTACTAAAACTTCAAGCCCACTCTTCTTAAAGAGCTGCATACTGAAATGTACAGGAGGAAAGATGGTCTGTGTTTACAGCACAGGACTGGAAACAGGAGACTTGAGTTCTACATTCAGCTTTGCCAAAGACCTGATGCTCCCAAATTGAAATCTAAGGACTATTACTGGTCTATTGAGAAATAGCAGGACATATGAGCTGGCTTCTCATTTTCAGCTGGTAAACTGTATTAAGAGAAGTTAAAATTCTATTAAATACTTTCCTAATATGCATTCTTCATGTCAGCAATTGTGCAAATTCCATAAAACATTATACAATCGAGAATGGGAAGGGAAGTGGTCTGTGTAACCATAAATAGAAGGGAAGATGTCTGTCAGAGTCACACTACAGAGATATGGTTCATATGAAAAAAAATGAAAATCGCTGAGTCCATGGCAGAGATCTCAGTGACACCTCTGGTAAGTCACTTAATCACTACAGTCAATTTCTCATCACTTAAAGGTGCATATTACATTCTCCACCCTTTGAGAGGTTTTAATGAATTTATTTTTGTGAAGCAAAGAACACCACAAAAAAAAAAATCATTATAAATGAATGAACAAAGTGGACTTTTAGTGCTATTCTCAAACTGAATTTAAAACATGATTTGACAGATGTTTGTTCATCTCACAGTCTACCTGCATTATTGTAACAGTCCCCATCTCTGTAGTAGCTGACACCTAATAAAATTATCTTGTATAGTTACAGCAGCGGTAAGAATCAATTGCACAAACGCTCAAAAGTAACACAGCTAGAAGTCTCTCTATTACCTTAGTTATTTTCAACAGTGTCATAGCCAATATGGAATAAAGTATAATGCAGAAACTATATAATTAACTATCATATACATACTGTATTAAGAGTTGTTGTTACTATGCCATAGAGCAGACTACTTACTCAGTACTGCAGATATAACCTTTTCAGTTAATAGGGTGTTTTTTTCCTTTTAAATTCAATCCAAGTAATAGCCTACATTATTTCTTTTAAGAACAAGAAAACCATTTAGTTCCAGGAACTCCAAAGAGACTGAATTAGCATTTTTGTACATCTATAAGTTAAACATCAGGCAAGGGGATTTTTGGACATTCTGACAGAAATTTGTTCCTGGGGAGCGCAGACACTTTGTATGCCAAAAATTTCAACTAGAAGTGAATCTTCATAGGTGAGTAATAATGTCTTAAAAATAAGACTTAGTAATAGAATTAGACACGGAACTACTTCAGTCCCAAGAAGCAATTTGATAATGTAGTTAAATTATTCACAAGTGTTTAATTCAATTTGAAATGCAAGTGGAAAATTTATTATTTGATTTAAAAAGGGAACTTTCAGACAAGATTGATTTGGTTATGGCAACATTCTAGTTACACTACTTGCTCAAAATGTATGGTAACCACAACAAATCAGTTTAAATAACTCTTAAATAGGTCAATTAATCTCTGTTTCTGAGTATCAGATACCACAGTAAGTTTCATGGACACATTTACCCACTTGGCAAAGCTAATGACTAGCCAAGAAAACTATCAGATATTTGAAGATTGCTTTTGTTCTTCATGTATGCCACTGGATATGTAGTTTTACAATTAAAAAGATGGTAATGCTCAGAGTTCAGCATGTTATGGACATCAAGCTACGTGCTAGTGCTACTGCTTCATTCAGCTGGAGATGGCACAATGTTCACTTTCAAGCCCTCTTCCATGAAAAATTCAGACAATAGGCTTTGGACATATCTTTTCCTACAATTCAGCTGAGTATGTGTTCTCTACAAACTACCTTCACAAAGAATCCTAGTGTACGTCTAAGCTACCCACCAGATCGGCAGGTACTGATCAATCTATCAGTGATCGATTTATCGTGTAGTGCAGACACGATAAATAGATCCCCGATCGTGCTGCTGTCAACTCCAGAACTCCAGCTCGGTGAGAGGCGGAAGTGGAGTCAATGGGGGAGCGGCAGCCGTTGATCCCGCACCGCAAGGACACGAAGTAAGTGATTCTAAGTCCATCTAAGAAACGTCGACTTCAGCTACGCTATTCTTGTAGCTGAAGTTGCATATCTTAGATCGATCCTCCCCCACTCCCGGCCCCCCGCAGCATAGACCAGGCCCTAGCTCCTACAATAAATCTTCAAGGATCTCACATTGTGAGAGTTTTGAGAATTACTCCCACCTGAGACTTTTATAACTTAGGGCCCAATTCTGCAAAGCACATGAGCAGTCCCTATCAGCTTCAGTGCGACTACTCACATGATTAAAGTTAGCACCTGGTTAAAAGTTTTGCTGATCTGAGACATTAGTTCTGTACTGCAGTTCATTCAAGTTAAATCTGAGAGAAACATTTAAAAGAAGCAATTAATTTAGTCTTGGGAAAAATGACACCGGCCTCAACCTTTTTTTTTTTTTTTTTTTGAAATAAAACTTTTAGTCTGTAAGCATCAAAATATGCCCTTCTAAGAAACTGACTGCCTACCTCCTTGCTGTGCATTTTAAAATGCTTCCTACCAACACTTTAATCGGGGAACAAATACTCTGTGCATCTACAGCTTGTAGTGCTCAAATGGCTAGATTTATTTTTTGTCCTGTTGGTCTGCATTTACAGAAAGTTGCTAGGGACATGTGCCAACTAGACAAAGACAGTGGAGGGAAAGCCAAAGGCAAAGCTCAGAGACCAACACGTACTGCATCCTCAAATTAGACCAAAACACTATGTCACTGGCTGTAATTGGCAGGCTCCCCTCTAAATGGACTGCAGTACCACTGCAGATTTAATACTAAGAATGCTACTCTGGGAACAGGAGGACAAGAGCCTACCTAGGTTGTATGTGTTTTGGGGGAAGCTGGACTTTTATCAATTATGTCTACAGAAGAGACTCAGTAGAGCTGCTTCCTCAGGAAGTGCTGTGTATCTCTACTGTGGAAACACAGCATCACAGTGAATTACACAGTTCAAATGTAGCAAACCACACAAGAATAAAAGGTCCTCCTGAGAAGCATAACACACAGCTGCATTTGGGCATTTCTCTGCTTTTGACCTAGAGCTACTAAAAGTTTTCAGCACAGGAATTTTTACAATATGGAAAAGTTCTTGACGGCTTTTCCTCTTCTATGAGGAAGACAACTCAGATCTTTCCTTTCTCCCTCCACCACCATCAAAAACAAGTAAATGTTACAGGATACGAACACTAGATAAATTGATTTAGTGAGTGGTCACTTTCCATCTGTTGTCTGCTGACTCGTACTGTATGTCGTTCATTTCAAATCATATACAATTTTCATGTTTCTTCATCAGGTTGTTGTGCAACTATTTTGAGATATTTAGTAAAAGGTTCAACTTGGAGCAAAGCTGAGGTTGCTTTGTTGAAATGTGTGTTATTCTTACCAAGTCATGTGTTATACAGATAGGGAAAGATTGCTTATGTTTTTAACTATTCACTTCCTTGTTTATGTACTTAGGTTTTGTACATGACATGATAAGGTGGTAGATGATCACTCAGCAACCTTAACTGTTTTTAAAAACAACGATGTTGTTTCTAAAACAGTCACAGATAAACCTATTGGCTTTCTCTCTTCCAAAAATGGCATTCATCTTAAGAGGAGAATTTTCGATAAACACAACTTTATGTGGTTATTTTTTTAATCCCATATAATGTATCGATACAATATTTTTTTTGCTAGTGAGAGCAGAGGCAGGTATGAGTTCTTAAGTATAAAGGATTTTTTAAAAAAGTCAAATTATATTACAATATGATGTTTTAAAAGCTGGGTTTTCATTCTTCAATCATTCCTTGAAGAAGCATTTTAGATTCACACTACATCTTAAATATGAACATCTCTCAATGTTAAACCAGTATTTTTTGTAGCAATTATGAGAGGATCGCTTTAAAGAAATGCATGTATGGTTAATATGAAATAGTATCCCATCGACTGTACTTGATTGTTTAATGCCATCAAGGAGTTTTAATGAGATCAAACAAAATGAAAGTTAAAGAAGTTTGTTCAGGGCAGTATTCTAACATGGTTAAAAAGCTCACCTTGTCTAAACCCGTTGCCATCTCACTCCTTCTGAGTCTCCTGCTTAAAGCTCTCATCTTCCCCCTACCGTATACTTCGTCTCTATCCTCTTCCCCTACCCCTGGTGTTTTCAAGCTATTCCTAGGAGCAACCTGCCAAGCCACAGGGAAGACACTCTGGAAGCTAACAGTGACATGATTATGCAGTTTAAAATTGCTTCTCTTCTTCTTGCATTCAGGCTACCACAGCTTTCAAGAAAAACTTAGGCTACCTCACAAGAGCTGTATCTTTAAATGTAAGTCTCAGTGGTAAAGAGTAAAGTCATGTACTTTTGATGAAAACAAAATGTATTTTTAGATAGCAAATCTTGCTAATTTGCTTATCCACCTGTTCTGTACACAAAAACCAGTAATCACAGAAGTTCTCAGCCAAGATGTCTAAACATACAGAGCTGCAGCAGCATAGCTGTGCCAATACAGCTGCAGCACATCTGATGAAGATGCTCTATGCCAATGGGTCTCCTGTCAACATAAAAAACCCACCTCTGTAAGCAGAAGCTTTGTTAGCAGGAGGAGCTCTCCTGCTAAAATAGCGCTGTGCATACGAATGCTTGTGTCAGTGTAACTTATGTCACTCAGGGGGTGGAATATTCACATCTCTGAGTGACACACGTTTTGCTGACAGGCCGTAGTGTAGACCACGGATTCTTTTTGAGGCCCCGTAGACAACATTATATAAAAACGCTATGGCCCACATGTGTCATAACAAGTGGTTTTCTGCATATAAAAGCCTGGGCTGGCATTAAAGGGTAGCAAGCAGGGCAATTGCCTGGGGCCCCATGCCACAGGGGACCCCGCAAAGCTAAGTTGCTCAGGCTTTGACTTCAGCCAGGTGGCAGGGCTCAGGGACCCAGGCTTCAGCTTTCTGCTCTGAGCCCCAATGAGTTTAACACTGGCCCTGCTTGGCAGAGTGCCTGAAACCTTCTCGTGGCCCCCGGACCCCTGGTTGAGAACCACTGGTGTAGTGAGTTCTCATCTCAGTAAACCCTCATCACATTACTAATATACCACAGCACATTTACTAGTTTTTTTTATTAGAGCAGAGTGAAGTAAGATAATTCCAATTTCCGCAGAGAAATTTTTTTTATTACAAAATTTGGTTTCATTCCAAATCAGAATGAAATGTTTGGTCTAACTAAAGTCACGTTTGGGTCACATTTTAATGGTTGTGATATACAGGAGGTCAAACAGATGCTCTATGGTTCCTTCTGACCTGAAACTCAAACTCCATGCAATTCTCTGCAAAAGAAAAAGGAGTTCTGGCTCCTGGGCAGTCCGCCTGGTGAGCCACAGACGTTGAGAGCCTAGGCTGTTGAAGAGCTGTGAGGCAGCATATCCAGGGTTTCCAGGTTCCTATCAGCTCACCAGGCAGGCTGCCAAGGAGCTGTGAGCCCGGAAGCCTGGGCTGCCACGGAACGGGATGGGCAAGCTGTCAGGGACCCTGCCTGGATTCTGTCGGAACTTTGTCAAAAAAACCAGTCTCCACAAAATGTTTCAATTTTGATGAATGGGCAAATTCAGATAAAAAAAGTTTTATCAGAATTTTTTTCCAACAGGCTGTTTATTATTAATCAAAAAACAGCTTCTATCATAAGTAGGTAACAGCTGTATTCTCATTCAATTTTGGTATAACACTGACACTTAAGTATTCTGGATCTCCCAATCCCCATCTGTAAAATATTAGCAGTTCTATACCTCATCAGGATGTTGCGAGGATAAATACATTAATGATCATGAGGCACATAGATATTATGATAATGGAGGCTGTAAATGCCCCTAGCAGAGTGAAAAAAAGAAAGAGGAGAGAAGCCAAGAAGCCAAGACTCAAGACAAGGAGGGAAGCACCCTCTGTGCACCACAGAGCTGCCATGTATTCTACATTAAACATTTAAAATGTGTTTTACATGAAGAGGGAGGGGAAAATGTTCAGCCCTTAACTCTAGTTCAGTGTTTGCTAGATTATAAACTAAATTCCAGAAAATACTAAGATTCCTTGAATAGCCGAAGCAGTAATAACCAGGTTGTGTATACATACATTTGATTTAGCTATGCAGCCTGCTCTAAAGGTCATGCTTGCATATGTAAGTCTAGGGATTCTCACTACCTTAAAAAGCACTTCCAAGTTTAGTCTATAAGTAACGCACAAGCAACAAAACTGTCCCTACCTTCTATGCACATGGGCTAATTAAATGTCTGTTCTAACAATCATTATTGAATGAAAAACATCCATTTTATGGTAATTAATTAACAATTTTATGTGTACCATTTATTTTTCAATGCCTTGGGTGATGAGCACCCATTTCAGAAAAAGAAACCCCTAATAAAAACAAAAATGCGGTGCTAAAATAAAGCTATTCCTAATCAAAGATGCATCTCGAAGTTCTTTCACTAAGTAGCAAGAGCAACACTGAGACTTCACAGGAGTCTGGCTTGCAGTAAGTCAATTACTCCACAGAAAAATAGCAGTTTTAATAACTTCATTTTATTGCAAGTGAGAGCATCTAATATGCCTGCTAAATCCTTTATTATTCATCTCTCTCATTTAGTATTATTCCCCAGAGCCAGAGGAGAAAATCACACACACACACACACACAGGGCTGGCTTTAGGAAGTGCGGGGCCCAATTCGAACATTTTCGGCGGGGCCCTGGCAGGGATGACTTAAAAAAAAAAAGTGGAAAAAAAGCCTCTCATTTCTTTCATGTATTATTTACTTTCCATTAACTATATGAATAATAAAATTATATTATTATATACCATTGCATCATATATGCTGTGATTGGCTATTAAGAGAACGCCATTTCACATGATGTCATGGGTCCCCCGCCACTCCCTGGGTGGGTGCACATGTAGGTTGGTCCCAGCTGCGTCCCTGCCCCTCATTGAAGCAGGTGTGCAGGGTCTTACTTGCCCTGGAAACTGCAGGCAGCAGTGGACATGGGGCTGGCTGGAGGGCATGGGCAGGGGGACTGCTGGTAGGGTCTGCTGAGGCAGGGCAAGGGGTTGGGGCTGGCTTGGAGACAAGGGGTGTGGGGCGGGCTGGCTTCAGGCAAGGCCGCACAGGGGGTGCAGCAGAGGTTTTGCAAGGGCTGGAAGAAGAGGAGTGCGGGGACTGGCTGGCTTCAGCAGTGGGGTGCAGCATGGGTTGACTGTGAGACAGGGCAGGGGTGCGGGAGTGGGCAGGTTGTGCAGGGCTGGTGCAGGCAGCACTGTGTGGTGGGCTGGCCGGCCTTTGGCAAGGGCTGCAGGAGGTGTGTGGCAGGGTCTGGGCATGGAGATAGGAACTGGAGGTTTTGGCAGGGACTGGCCTAGTGGTACGGGTGCAGAGCTTGCTGAACAGGCGGGGGGCTGGGCTGGACTGGTGTTGGGCAGGTCAAGGGGGTTGCCCGCAGAGGCAGCATTGGAAACCCCAGCCCTTTGAGTAGCACCCCAAACCCCCTTCCTACACCATCGCGCCCGACCTTTTAAATACCCGCAGGAAGCGCCGGGAAATAGCATGGGGGAGGCGGGGCTCGCAGCGGACTATTTAAAGGACCCGGGGTGGCATAAAGAGGCGAGCTGGAGCCCTCTGGGCCCTTAAATAGCCCCCCCCCAGCCCCTCACTGCCTCCAGGGCATCTGGGGGGCTATATGAAATAGTTGCACATTACTTTCATTTCAGCTCGGGTTACGCCGCTGCCATGCGCGCCAGTAGCGCTAGATCATGGAGAGCCGCTTCTGCTGACGCCGTTACTCCTTCCCGGCCAAGCGTGGCAAAAGCCCCGCCGCCTCGTTCAATCTGCCTGCGGAGCACTTGCCCGCAAAGCTCTCCACCGCCCTGTTCGCCCTGACGAAGCGCTTGGCGAAACCCGCCGCCCCGCGACTGGAGCTCTAGCTGGGAGAGCGAGTCTGCTATCCGCTTTTCCTGGGCGCTTCGCTCAAAGAAGACCCCGGACACACCGCAGCAATGACCGGGTAAGTGTAAAAAAAACAAAATAACAAAGGTGCCTAAGCACCGGGGCCCTCTTAGGCGCGGGCCCCGATTCCCCGGAATCGGTGGAATCGGCCTAAAGCCGGCCCTGCACACACACACTTACACTTCATTCTAGTACTAAAAGGCACTGACAACTCATACACAAGTTCACTGAACAGGTTGTTAAAACATCAAAATATCAATATCTACATTGAGCATAAAAGGCTCGGTTTTCCCCGAAACTCTCAAAAAGCAGTGCAAAATTTGTCTTAATTACTTGTTGAGTACAGTGTTCCAAAATCTTTCAAGTCTGCTTTTAAACTATTTATTTTGATCATAGCAGAAAGAACTATGGAAGCTTTATGAAGAGGACGTATTTGAGTTTTACCTAAAGGGCTTTGGTAATTTGAAGACTACCCATCACCCTGTATCTGTGAATCAGTTTGACACTCATGAATGTTGGGAGGATAGCCAGGCATAGTGTGAGCAGGTGGTACCTAACTCCCTCACATAGCTCAACTGCACCTCCATTCTTGAGAGCCAACACCCATGATATTCCAATCTTGGGCCTTTCTCTAGCAGACACTGCCAACTGTGTGGTAGCAATCGCGAGAGATCCAGGAATGAAGGCTAGGAGGTGACCAAGTTTATTTTTGCTTGTAAACTAAACCTCACATAGCTCTCCATACGGTGGCATGAATTGGAAAGTGTAACTTGAGTTTATATTCTGTATAGGGCACGCGGCCATGTTTTCACAGGGGCCTGGCTCTATTTGGCACATGCAGTTTAGGCTGGCCTCAGTCACATGTGAAATGTTCATAAACCTAAGTGAAGTAAATGTCTCTAAATTGCCTACCTTCCCACAGATGATACTGGCAACACCCTCAAGCAAAATATTTGCCACTGTAAAGCACCAGGATTACTTTAACCCCTAAATTAACTAACATCTTCTTTTATATAAGTAAAGGCTACACAGAGCAAGTGGTTCCACACTTGATGACAGTATGACAACATTTTTACAGCACTTTTGCAAAGATCTGATTAAAAGAGGATATACAGATGAGGAAACAAAGGAATTGAGAAGTTAAGTGACTGTCTCAAGATCACACAGTGAGTCAGTGGCAGTGGGGAACAACACCAAAGACAGTTTTGCCATTTAAAGCATACTACCTCACTGTACTACCAAGCAAGTGACCTACGTTCTATTTTAAGGTTGGTCTCTTGCTTTCTTGGGCCAAGCCCTGCTATCTTTACCCAGGAAAGATTCCCAGTGACTTCGAAGAAAATTTTGTCTGAAGATCGGACCATTAGCTTTTGGTTTGCAAGGACTGAAAGCATTGCTGGGGAAAAAAAAGACTAGCTCACAGGGAGAAAAAGGGTGCTAAATCACTCTGTATTTACCTCTGTGGCCAGTCATGGAACCACATTGCCAGACTAGAGTTGGCTGGAAAACTGTAGAATTTTTTTTTTTTTTTTTTTTTTTGGGGGGGGGGGGGAGGAGTGACAAAACAAACTCTCTCTGATAATTTTAACTGAAGGAATATTCAAGTCTTTGACAGCTCTATGATCGATTCTGAGGAGAATCACATTCAGTCTTTCTTGGGCAGCAGCAGATCCTACAACACAGGCCTTGGATATTCATAAAAAGGGGTACCATTACTTTCAAGCTGTGAGTTTTAGACTTCTTGCCAGATTCTTTTAAAGATTTAAATCTTTCCAAAGCTGACAGGTTTAAGTGGACAAAACAACCTTGGCAGTTCACCCCTGAAACTTCTTACGGAAATTAACTTGGCACCCATCCTCAAACAGGAAAAAAAGCTTCCTATAGTTTAATACAGTTTTGTAGAGTCAGTTTTAGCTTCTAAAAAGATCATGACTCATTTCAACAGAAACAGTTGTTCAAAAAAAAAATCTTATGGGCAACTCGGTTTCAAACGAGGACACTGAGTTTAACATAGAGGAAAAAGAGACGGCAACAATAATCATACCTGGTGCATTGATTAGATGATGTAAGCAGCAATGGCACTGATCCAGAAATACTCCCCTGCTCAACAACTCTCCTAGATGGAATTAAAAACCGTCTCCAATAATGACACTTGCAGAAGTAATTCCAAGAGCGGTTAAATATGACTGAGGCAGACAAAAACCAAAAAAGAGAAGGAAAAAAAGTCTCTAAGTGATAAACCACAAGCAACCAGAAAAGGAAATTTCACCAATTTTAGTATTGGAGATTCTTGCTCCATTCCAAAAAAAGTTCACAGCTTAAAATGCTTGTTCAACATATGCCCTGGAGATGCTCAGTTTTGTACACCTATCAGTCCCTTAGAAACGTAAGATTTTAATTTGTGTGTTAACTGTCAGATCCTACAATATCCTAAATTTGCACGGCTATTAGGAGACCTTTTAATCTTCTCCATTAAACATTCAAAATAAAAAACTTCCATTAAATCATATTTTCTTGAATCACTATACAAATCCAACATTGTATCTGATACGCTGTGTATCACATAGTAGTTCTGAAAAGGATTTTTCAACCCTCAAGCCATAGGGATGCAGTTCACACTATAACTAGCTTGGCAATAAAATGATAACATCAACCACAATAAAACAAAGTTTCAGGCTTCAAGCTCTATGTCAGGGGTTCTCAAACGTGGGTCGGGACCCCTCAGGGGGTCGCGAGGTTATTACATGTGGGGTCACGAGCTGTTAGCCTCCACACGAAACACTGCTTTGCCTCCAGCATTTATAATGGTGTTAAATATATAACCAAGTGTTTTTAAATTTATAAAAGGGGGGGAGGGTCGCACTCAGAGGCTTGCTGTGTGATGAGGTAGCGCCCATAGGCCCTGATGTCCTCTAATGTCATGTTCAGCTCTTCTACAAATTACAAAGCTTAACTAATTTTAGTATTAAATTGACTTGTGTTTCACCTTACGTTTATAGTCAACTTTAAGCAACCCAGTACATGCAACAGAGACAGGCTATAACACACAGAAGTTGCAGGACAAAGAAAGCTATGTGCCATCAGCTTCTGCACCATTCTGAGACAGCACCTTAGAATAGAGCACGAACACAGGCCTTCAGAGAGATTTAAAGGGGATTCCCAAAAGTGGGGTTTTTTTATGCTACATACAGACTGTAATAACCCAACTCAAGATGTCTTATCATGATAAGAGCCTGGTTATTTGCATAAATGTTCCATGTGAGCATGCAGTCTGGGCCAGCTACCACCTGCAAGCTGCAGCTTTAATCTGACATATTATTTTTCCAATTATTTCCAATTATAATTAATGTCAAAACAAAGCCACAACCCAAAACATCCAAAACCATATTATTTATTTATATGTATCTACACATACCTTCAGGCTTAGTAACCAAGAAGAATATTCAGGACATGACATTAATGGATCAAGTTCCATGGTTATCATTTTAGAGTGTCCCTGACAAGGCTTGAAAAGAAAGCTAAATTGCGCTACATATAACCTTACACAGAGGACTGTTTTGCCTTTAAACGATCACATGCACTTTCACTTCATAGTAGATGATATATATGTAAAAGGACGTCAGTTGTTTGTAATGAAAGAGTTTTTCTGACTAACCTCTCCCTAAAACTCCAAATGTATTCACATTAGACAAAATAATGCTATAAACAGGGGCACAAAAGTGCCCATTTGAACACCAACTGAAGTCAATTCAATAAATCTAGCTCAACTCCTCCTCTAACCACACAGGTCTTTCCAATTTTGTCAACAGTCCACTGTAAGCTCTATTTTCAAGTAATTTGTCAAAAAAAAGAGTACATGACACTGTCCAGGTCAACTATACAAAACAGCAGAGCTCTCACCACAGTCTGATTTCCTGAAGTGCTGAGTACCCACAGCTGGGTGAAGTGAATGAGAGCTGTGGGTGTTCAGAGCCTTTCAAAAATCAGGCTCTATAGCAATTAGAACACAACCAATATTGCAATTTCAATGACAAACATACATGTTCTAATACTGAAGATATTCAACATGGGTGATATCTTTGGATCCAACAAATATTTTAACAAAAAATAAACATTCCAACAAGCCTCTAATCTGTGGTTTCAGCCACTCAAATTAAATGCAACTGGTCTGTTCTCCTGTAGTGCTCTCACAAGCAGTAAAGTTATGTCAATCAGCCACATTGCAAACACAGTAACTGCTACTAGGTGTAACCAATTGCCAGAATGTTGTCTCCTTCAACAGCATTTGACAAAACAGTAACAGTTACCTACTAGTCACTTACTTCTTCCAGTCCCTCAACACATATTAAACACTGAAGCTGCATACACATCCAACTGTCCCATTTAAAATGATGTAATTAAATTTATCAGATTCAGTCATATTATATCCGTCACTGTGATCCTTTCAGCACCTTGCCCCCTTTTTGGAGCATGAAATGCAGGTAACAAGAATGACTTCGTTAACATGGGATCACGTTTGCCAAGTATTAGCTTCTGCAGGCAAATTCTCAAAGTGTGTCTGGCAATTGGTTAAGGATTTAACCACAGCTGCTGTCCTCAAATGCACCAGAAAATGTAAAAGACAACAATAGTTTTAAAAAATGATACAATTATGCTAAGATAGAGCTGAAACTCCTGTAAGGCAATATAAACTCTCCTTATTGAAAAAAACAAATGAGCAGACCCCAAAATAAACATGTACGCCAAGTGCTCACATGAGGATAGCATAATATAAACACCTAGACAGACTCTATAAGGGAAATCCAATTTACATCCCAA
>NC_133772.1:11421340-11716995 GCF_003597395.2 Chelonoidis abingdonii
AAAAAAAAAAAAAAAAAAAAAAACACAAACAAAAAAACAGATTAGGTTCTCATTTATATCAGTGCCAATCTGGAGTCACTCCACTGACTTCAGGTAAGAACTGAACTTGACCTCAATTGAAAACTGACTTCAGTGGAGGCACTCTGAATTTACACAGTAAACAAAACAGAATTTGGCTTTAGATTTTAAAAGTACCTGTAAGTAGTCAAATTCATTTTTAGAAAGCAAAGATCAAAGTCAGTTAAAGTATGTACACATAATCTTGCCCTCATCCCATACAAAGAGTCAATAGTTTAAATCTGACCCTGGCACCCATCTTAACATCATGATGAGTACAGTTTAAAAACCTAGAAAGATGAAATAATCTAGGCATAATAGATAGAACATTAACTCCAAGGATAGGACTGACCCAATAAAAAGGCAGACTACTCTATGGTGTTATTGGGACATGAAAGGCACAAGTTTCCCTGCAAGTTTTGTATCTCGTTTAGTTACAAAACCTAAAGTTACGGTAATAGAAGCTGGCAAGGAATGTATACCCCATTCCCGACCCCCAATGTTTTTAGTCTGTTCACTCTGCATTTGACAGCATTGTGTGTGTAGTTCTTTTTCCACTGTTTCCACAGCACATTCTGCTTCTCCCTAGCTGCAAAGACCATTAGAGCTAAATCAAACTAAAATGATTACTGACCAAAAATAAGCCACCCCTTCACTTCTGCCCTTAACCCACCCACACAATTTCAAAATGAGACTTAAAAGTAAACAAACTGTTTCTGTCAAACTAGTGCAAGTTACAAGGGCTCCTCCCTGAAAAGCCCACCCACCCATAGCCTCTTTTTGTTAAACGCATTAGCTAGAGTGTGTCAGATAGCCTTTACTACCATGGTATCATGTAGGGAAAGGCAGTCCCTCAGAAATCAAGGTCTGACTCATTCAAAGATGTGATAGTTTAAATCTATCATTTTACACTGCATCTGGAAATGAACAGGAATTAGTACCTGAAACACAGGTATTAGGTCCTTCAGCAAGAAAGATCAGTTACCAGCAGGTGGTCAGCTATATCCTAGAACGGGTGAAAGTTTCACCACCACCTTCTATTCAACCTCCTCCCTCCCCTCCAAAAAACGAGTTTAGAGATGGGCAATAATTAACCAGATTAACAGTCACAGAGAAGCTGTGACAGTCCTCTAATGATGGGCCTGTTATCTCTCTCTAAGGTTTTATCAACCACCAGAGACATGGACCCAACTCAAAAGTGGTAGCTTGGGGTCCCTGTGCCCCACCACTATAGTAATACCAATTGAGAGCCAAGCAGAGAAGACCCTGCTCTCCACATAAGCTAAAAGCTCAGTCTGATCTAACTGATCTTATCCTCCATATACAACAAAGGTTCCTCATGGTAAGCAATGCTCTGCTACCAAAGACTGCAGTCAGCAAACTTTCACCAAACTATCCACCATTCAATATAAGGCCACAGATCAGAACTTTCTGGATGAGATGGTGGAAGCAAAGCCTCAGTCTTTCATCCTAAACAGTCACAGCATGAGATTAACAGAAGTGTTGCAAAGTGGTTTCATAAACCTGTGATATGGGAACAACAAAATAGATCACCTGCCCTGATGAGAGAGGTGCAGCCCAACCTCAGTATCCAGGAGGTAGTGGTTAGTCTATGAGAAAGGTCTGGCCCCCTACCCATTATAAAACAACACTTTTCAGCTAGATGGAGTCAACCAGCAACTATGAAAGTCCTATGGTGGTCATGGCAGCCATAATAAGATACTAAATAGTTTTACATTGTTTGAATAACTGAAAATTAAGATGTATGGCTTAATTTTTTTAATTAACTAGTGATTTTTGGGTGCCCAACTTTAAACGCCTCATTTTAAGAGGGTGGGTGCTGAGCATTCACTGTAAAAAATTAGGCCACTGGAAGATGTCTCCATTTGCGCACCCAAAATCACTAATCACTTTTGAAAATATTGGTCTATGCATCAGAGTCTTTGTTTAATTGGAGTGAGAAGAGCTAGAGAAGAAAGCAATTTTTCAAGCATCCACAGCTGCCTGGAGATTTTTAATAAGATGCTTTTCAGAGTCTACCTTGACCATCCATGTATGAACTCCTTTAATGACTTGTCAAATAAGCTCGATTTCCAATACTGCACAGCAAACTGGTCTTAATGTCATTAGCTATCTGCTTTACCTACCAAATCAGGTTTAGTATGAAAGAATTTTTAGCACATGCCAGGCAATATACACAGAAACCAAGTTGCCAGATATACCCCCTCAGAACCATTACTCTATAACAAATCTCATCTGACCTTTGAGGATTCTCTGTTGTGGCCTGCTTAGACACTTACTAAGAAAAGCATGATCAAATCAATTCAGAACATATTCATCTGGGGCCTTACAGCTTAGATTAATGCCATTTAATCTTGTAGCTTTTTTCGAACACCGGTGATTCTCTATGAAACAGAACTGAGACAACATGATTTATATACTATAACCAGATTTTATCCCAAAAGCCTTATATTACAACAACCAATACTATTTGGACTAGTAGACATGACATTTAACATAGTACCTGTGGAAGCAGCATATTGCACGTCGCTTTATAAGAATCACAATTTTTTTTTTTAAGAAACCTAAATTGATCAGACAGACACAACCTATATGTTGCTAGAGGAAAGGAGAGTTAGAAAATAAACTTTAGAATAGAGAAGTTAATATCAAACTATAGAAAGTAATCCCCTTTGTATAATTCATGAAGGATGAACTAAGCAAATCTAATTAGGAAGGATAGAATAGGACACGTTCATGGACATCTTCATAGTTTTCACTGAGCACAGTGGTTTTCCACAGCGTAGCTGAAGTGGGGCATCGGACCTATATTATTAAGGTAACTTCAGTGGAACTACATCAGGAATAAATTTGGTTTGTCTCAAGTCTTGGAGTCTGAGTCCAGAGATGATGCAGAAATGATAATTCCCTGCCAAAGTGCCTCCATCCAGACATCTAGGATTTTCCATGGGAACCCATGTTAGTATCATGTTAGTATTCCAAGGAGGAGTGGAAAAGAAATGGCCCCAAAAAGGAGTAGGGGGATCTTTAGGACCAAAACTGGGCACAAAGCCAAGTTCAGATACGAGAACCTCCACTTAAATTGTAAGGGAGGAGTCAGCAGAAGAAGAAACCTCAACTGAATATTTTATATTTTCCTCTAATTAAAATAATTTGGATGTTGTTTAATTTACAAGCTTTGAGCATCACATGAGTAATCATTTCTGCAGTAACTTGCTTATATGCCCAAGGATACTTTTATTTGTCTTCCAAAATTAACCCTGAAACACAAGAAATGATCTAGACATTCTAACAGCCATTATTTCAACTTAAAATTGATATGATGACACGCTGGCAAATTTAATAGCTGTGCAATAAGGTTACTTCTTTTAGTTTGTCCCCTAAACTAAAAAATTCTAAATTTAGTTGAAAGTAAAAATTCAGCAAGATAAGAAAAAAGAACTTAACTCTATGACTAATGACAACTTCTGTTCTTGTACAAGAGTGAAGAAGGGGGAACAAGTTTATTTCTAATTGTATTGATTTTAGAAATCAACTATGATTGAAAACACTTTACACACTGTTGGACTGATCTAGTCAAAATCATAGTGATTTATCATTAGTGTGTGTCATATGTACGTGATTGAAAAATTCATCTTGCACAATGTTTTATGCTCTATTTGAAATATAGTGAACTTCACTATATTTGCAGTTAGCAGCAGAAAGCATATTACATTTTCAATCATATCCATTATCAGCAAAAAGCTGATAATGCTATAATCCCCTTTCCACAGTGTATATTTACGTAAAGAGACCCTTCTTTCTTTGTCCGCCCTGCACTCACTGTAAGAGGAAGTAGTACAAACTCATTTGAAGTGTGGGCTTTGAGGACATTAACTGGCACTCTAGAGCCAATATTGTAGTTTAGCACATTAATTAAATATTCCCAAAGGTTGGTTGCCACCCACATGGGCTATGGCAACAAATACATAAAAATAAAAAACCTAACCTCTCTGTGGATGGCATCTGAACATAGGAAGATTGAATCAAACAAGGTACCCAGGTAAGATTCAATTTTCTTTCCAACTTCTGACACCCTTACTTATGGGATCTGGTTGGTTGTGGGGGCATATGTCTGGTCTACACTATATATACATACACAATATAAGGCAGCTTATGTCAACTTAACTCAGTAAGCATCTATACTAAAATGTCACTCCCACCAATGTAACTTGCCCACTACATTGACTTAACTCCACCTCCTCGAGAGGCATAGCACTTAGGTCGACATAGTTAAGGCAACACAGTGTCAATGTAGACACTGCATTGCTTACATTGCCTGTTGCTGCCTTTCAGAAGCTGTCCCACAAAGCCCCACACTGACAGTTAAATCAGTGCAAGTCCTCCTAGTGAGGCTATGCACTGCCGATACAAGAAGTGTGGTGTGGACATGCAAAAGCAATTTAATTACTGCAGTGGCTAGAAATAGACTTAACTTCGTAGTGTTGATTTGCCCAAGGAGTCGTGTTATTAGGATCAGAAGCTTTCACAAATTATGTACAGTTGGCTAATTAAACCAAGAGTTGACTAAGGCACCGAGCACTCTTCTAAAGAGAAGGTTTCACTAGAGTTGTGCTTTTTTTCCTTAGCCTTCTGTTAAATAATGATAAACACTTCAATTAAGCTAAACCATATGAACATAAACAACATGAGTTTATTCTGCAGTTGTCCAAATGCATTCTTAATAATAAAATACCTATCTCACTGCCACATCAGATCAACACTAAAAACGTAAACGTTGCTCATCAAGAACACTTGCAACTGCTGTATAAACTTATGTGAACATAGGCTACTAAACAAGTTGTCTTCAACAGAAGGAAAAGAAAAAAATAATCAGAGTGAAAAAAAATTAATATCTATTTCACAGCTTACTATAAAAGGATACTCTTGGAGGAATTCTGTGCCACTGTGCATGCGCAGAATTTATGTTCCCTACAGATTTCTTTGCTTCTCCACAGAAAAATGACTTTCTGAAGGGGAAGCAAAGGGATGTCACACGAACAATTATGCGACCCTCCCCAGCAGTACGTTTCGGGGGCCCAGGGCAGCTGGAAGAAAAGTAAATCACTGTGTAGCAGGCAATGGGACTGGGGAAGACCCAGTTAGTGGCTCCTACCCTGCCCCAGGCTCAGCTGCTAGTCCCGACTGGGTGGACAGGACTTCCGCTTCCTTTGCGCAGCATCCGTGGCCAAGTCAGACCCACCTCCAGATTTCTCCCTCACCTGAAGTAAGCTCTATACACAACCCTCGCGCTTTCTGCACCCATCGCTCCTCAGCTGCATGGGGTGGGAGCCCTGTACAGGGAGCTGCTTCCCCATCCTCCCAACTCCTGTGCCTCCAGACCCCCATACTGAGCCTCACCTCACTGAACTCAGAACCCCTCCTGATGAGCCCCACTCCCCCATAACCACCCAGACGAGCCACCCACACCCAGATCCCCACCATGCCCCAAACAGCTGCATCTGGACCCCCCCACTGAGTCCCCCACACCCATACCCCCCTGCCAAGCTCTCTTCCCCCTATACGCGGACCACCTACACTGAGCTCCAACCACCTTCACCTGGACCCCTCTGCAGAGTCCCATTACCATTGCACCCAGAACCCCTCCCCAACAAGCCCCTGTGCATCCAGATCTCCCCACATCCAGATCCCCCACTGAGCTACCCGCACCCAGATTGCCCCACACAGAAACCTCCCAACCTACACCTGGATCCCCCCAAACTAAGCCCCTCCACACTTGATCCTGCCTTGCTGAGCCGGCTTGGTGCACCTGGCACAGAGGGGCAGGGCCCTGGGGTGTTTCTAGGGCAGACCTGGTCCTTGCGCTGTGTCAGGTTTGGGTGCAGCCTCACAGCTGAGTCCACGCACAGTGATCTCCCTCCTCTGTGTAGCCAGTGGCATGTGCTCCCCAATGCCATAGTGGAGCCTCCACACTTATTTGAGAAATAAAATTTGCAAAATTTTAAAATTCTGTGCATAGAATTTTTATTTTTTGGCACATAATGCCCTCAGGAGTAAGAGAGTCTTCAAAGAACTGCACTCTAATGAGAAGAAAAAAAAACCCAACAAGCTTCCCTTTACAAACGAAAGTAGGCCTACAATGGAAAAACAACCATCTATCCAGACACAATCCTGGGACTGGCTGAAACAGGTTACCTGTCTCCAAAGTCCACTTCTATTAGAACTAAGTACACAAAGTCACCAAAAGTGCCTAAGGAAAACTGAGGCTCATATCATCTCAGATTAGAAAATGCAAGGACATACATAAATGCAGAAACTCTCTATATTAAAAATAATAATCTAAAACCACTCTATTTCTTCAGTTCCAGTACTGCAACCAGATCCACCAGTGGACCCTTGCACCCATGCAGAGGGCTCCATATGGCACATGATGCTACCTACAGCGATCTGATTGCAGGACTGGGGAACAATTTTGAGTTCTAAGTAGGCACCTCTGCAAACAGTATCCCAAACATATGGAGTAAAGATTTAAACTTAAAATATGTTCAAAAGATTCACTTCCTGTCTCACTAAAAATAGACACATATTCCTTAAAACCAAGACACTATGATTTTTCTTTTAAAAAATAATTAACTTGATGGTTGATAACTTGTCTGTAGTTTTATACAACATTAAGTAATCTGGAAAAGAGAGACTACTTATAGATTCATTAAAAATATATGTAAAATTGCACTGAATGAATTTATTCTCCAAATAACACAGCAAGTCCTCTATGAGGATATAGTACAGGACAGAAGTAATACTATGATATATCAGTAAATACTAAATTTTAGATTTCATTATGCATGAAGACTGTGTTTCAATGTACAGTTAAAACTTAGATATTATCATATGCTCACATGTTATATTAATGCCATCTAACTAAATTTCAGTTCTTTAAATTATATCTGCAATGCCATCATCATATTAGGTGAAGAAGCACCAAATATATCACAAAATAGTCTACATATATCTGTATATTTGAAGCTTTTGGTTTCAATTCTAAACCATTCTGACATATTGTGTAAACACCAGTCTCTAAATGAAAATATTAACACTTCACTGGAACTACACTGTGCTAATAAATTATGCCCTGTTCAGCCTGTATTCCTCTCTAAAATCTTACCAAAAGATACCTGACCTAAATACCACCAAACTGAAGCCAAGAGACATGATTAAATATTGTGTGTTTGGTTTAATTTGAGCCCTCAAACCCAATATAACCTTTGCTTTTCAAATACCAAATAGGTCTACTAAATCTAGCAAAGTTTTTGCATTTTATGTAACCCCTAGGTTAGTTCAATTACAAGCTTTTAAATTTAGTTATCCTAAATTTATAAACCCCATGAGAAATAGCTATGAAAATAAAAGGATAACTCACTTCACTGTTGAGGATCTTAGTCTGATGAAACACCAATATTCTCCTTGTCCCCGTATGTCCCGCTTTGATGAAAATACTGTGTATGAAAACAGATTATTTTTAGACACAGTATATGAAAGCACAGTACTTCCTGTCTCAGCTCCACCTTAAAAACTACACATACATTCTCTTTTCGATTTCTGCAGCCAGTATTTCATAACCCCTGCTACCAAATGCAATGGAGGGGATGTCAAAGGGACAAGGTGTTAGAAACTTGAAATGTCAATTTCCTAGTTCATAACTCAGCACAAAAAAAGTTTGGTTAAAATACACTATCACTCTTAGGCAATCAGGTCATATTAAAACGACGGCATTTTTATCTGTCACAGCTATGAATAGACTAAAATATTTTTATTTATAACACTGATCTTTTCCATAGCAACAGGATGTGAACATGGCATTCCCAGAGTAATGAAGTCACTATAGCAACATGATAATGATGTCAGAATAATCAGAAAGTATTTCATACTTAGGAGATGGTGTGCCACACTAGCTGTGTATAAATTAAAAAGTTACAGATAATGTAGAATCCAGCCTGTTCTGCTTTAAATGTCTCTTTCACCTAAAACTCACAGAAACAACATTAAGGTATAGAGTGTTTGATTATTACTATCTGTTTCTTAGTGACTTCAGTACTTATTGTCTCACAATTTCAAAAACTTCCATACTAAAAATATTTCACCTCTTGAGGAGTCTGCCGTGGCCAATTGGATAAAGAACCAAGTGCTATTCCATTAACAAAGGAGGAGAATTTTTTCAAAATATTACACACCAAAACAAGGCAGTTCACAATTCAACCCTGGTCTTCCTCAAATAACACAATGAATTAGATTATTTAATGCTATTAAGTTCAAACACATTTGGTGCCACATTTTAGACTACGAACAATACACAAAGCTAAAATTACAAACTATTAGTCTGGTTAAAAGCAATTTAATATAAACACAAACAAGAAGTTGTAGTACCACATTTACAGATGATTGAAAATGAATGAATTTTTAAAAATCTGGTTTTCATTACCTGTGGTGTTTGTTTACTGTTTGCAGTTCATTCCAGTATATGACTAGAACAATGAAAATAGACATGTCAGTTTCATTTTTGTTTCTAGTCAGTTTCAATTTCTGGCTCAGACATTAACACAAGACTACAATGCTTGGTTACAAACATTGCAAAGAAAGATTTAAACAAACTCAAAATGATCAGCAATTAATTTTAAAAAAATATACTGGCAACATAACTATAGCTATGAGGTTTTGTCAAATTTCCTAAACACAAAAATACCCAAGAAATTTTGAGCTAAACAGTGTGCCTTTCACCATGAATAATTTTTGCAGTTCAATGAAGGGGGAAAAAATCAAATTTGATGGTGTCTGGAGGTATATAATAGTTTTTCTATTGAATACTACTGGAAAGACTACCCTATTGGTAATTCTTGTGCTAGTCAACTCCCTTTTTTAAAAGTTTTAGAGTGATGTAGATGATTTATTGGGCATGGGTTGTTTTATATTATGTGATGTTTAAAAGTTTAAACACCAAGCAGAGGTACATTCTATGTATATGCCCAAGTTAACCAAAAAAAAAATTCAGAAAGATTCCTACATGTCAGAATTTAGCTATCAGTAATGAAAGCAGCTCTTGAAATATATACTTTGATGTCCTATACAACCGAGACTTGGAGGGCTGTAACTTACAAAATCGAAACAACCTCATTCACCCTCACATTTAAATAAAAGATTGGCAGAAGGCAAGGAGATAAGACGATCCCTCCTAGAGTGACACCTTCAGAAAAGTGACAATGTAATAAAATGTTTGAAAATAGGAAGCACTATAAAGACAAGACCATGCAAATGAAAGATGATCTTCTTTTCCCCTTTCACCCACTGCCCAAAATAGCAATCCAAAGCTAGCTTGTTGCTCTGAATGCCTTGATAATTCAGGTAACATTTGTTTTGTTTTTTTATTTTGATTTAGGGCTACAGAAAACTTTAAATTCATGTTGGAGAACAGTTTACAAACTGTCTCAATGGCCCTTCCCAAACCTTCCTGTTCAAAGTCAAGGAGTAGGAACAGGAAAATAAACTCTCAAAATCTAACATTCAGACACCCAAATCGAAGTATCATCCACTTCAAATAGATCTTTCCCACACAGACCACCTAAGTCTTGTTTCACATATTAGCCCCAAGTTATTTTCAAAGACAAGGGATGAGAGAACTACAACAGCCTTTTATGTCCCCTTGCAATGTCTTTGGAAGCAGTGAGATGGACTGCTCCCCTTCAACTTGGGTTCCTTGGCTCCCTCTTCAGTTTGAGCTGTAAAGCCTCTCTAGGACTGACAAACACCCCAGACTGCATGGACCAGTAAGAGAACTGCAGGATTTTCTCAGGCCCAATTATACAATCTGGGGAGAGTTTCTCCTACTGTAACACTGAACGCACCAGTATTGAAAAGGCAACAGGAAGCGGTAAAGAGTCCAGGAGTCAGACAACTTCACTCCCTCCTCCCTCCACACACCCCAAAATAGGGAAGTGCAGCATCCTTGGCGTCTGATTGTCCCCACATCTGGGGGGCTGAGAGACGCTGGGGAATTCCTGGTTTCACTTCCTCCATTACCATGGCTAGCATGCATTAGGTGGGTCTAGGAGGTGTGGGAGAGTGGCTGATGGCAGCAACTCAAGGAATGCACTAAACTACCCTGCTAGCTCCCATGTGTGGCATGGGCACTGCCAACAACAAGTCAGGCCATCCCAAATATGCCTGACGCCAGCCAAGTTCAGATCCAACAAGGCAGATGCATGCCCCATGCCTAGCCCCAGGAAATCACAACAGAACCATTTTTATGGGAGAAGAGAGAGAGAGAACCGCTGCCCGGCAGTGCTGCCAGCCCAGGAACACCCTGGGGACAGTGTCCATGCCATCCCATCCTTTCTTCCTCGAGTCAGTGCCCCCCGCACATCCCTGCCCCGCTTCCTAGCGCCAAAGCCTGCCCATCGTGTGGGGAGCAGCACCTGTCCCAAGTGCCCCCTTCACCCTGGGGGGGGGGTCACTGTGCCCATTCCCTGCCTCCCTGGGCCCTTGATTTTATCCTTGGGGTAGGAACCACAGGCCCCGACTCACACTCCCTTCCCCTTGCAAGACTGGGGGAGGACAAAGGTCAGTGCCCTCTTTATCCCTCACTCCCAGAGGCCCCGGGGATGTCCCTGAATCCCCTTCCCCCGGGGCAGTGCCCCCCAGTTAGTCTGGGCTGGGCAATGAACCCCAGGGCCCCTCACATGCCCCCTTCCCCAGGGGTCCCATGGACTCACCCCACTTTACCCCGGGGCTCATCAACCTCCCTCCTCCCCAGCGCCTGGCTCCCCCCGGCTGGGGGCAGGACCCCTGGTATCCCGCACCCCCGGCTGTCCCTGACCTCCCCGGGCACCCCCCTGCCTGGGGGCCCAGCCCCGCTCCGGGGAGCCGGGACTCGCGGCCCTTCCCCGCGGAGCGCCCCGAGCAGCCCAGCCCGGCCCACCGCCGCCGCCCCACTCACACGCCCGCCGTGCCCGCCGGGCGCCTCCTTCCGCCCGCCCGCTTGCGCCTCTCCTGCTCCGCTCGGGCTCGGCTGCTGTGCGCGGCGGCGCCGCGTCCGCTCCGACCCGCCCTCACTCGGCCCCCGCCTCCCCCAGCCCGGCGCTCGGAAGCGGCCTGGGGAGCGCCCGTGGGCGGCCCGAGACAGCAGAGCGATCGGGGCTCTGGGAGCCGGGCTGGGGAATCAGAGGTGGGGCTCTTGCGAGGGGTCCTGGCTGGGGGGAAACGATCTGGAGGGTGGGGGATCCTGGGGCTTATGAGGGAGGAGATCTGAGGGGAGGGGGGCTGTGAACGGAGATCCGGGCCACGGGGAGGGGATCTGGAGGGTTGGGGCGGTTTGGAGGGGTCTGGCATGGGGGAGGGATACTGGAGGGGTTGGGTCGTGTGAGGGTCCCTGGGCTATGGGGGAGGGGATTCTGGGGGGGAGGGGGGCTGTTGGAGGGGTCCTGGGCTATGGGGGAGGGGGATCTGGAGGGGAAGAGGGCTGTTGGAGGGGTCCTAGGCTATGGCAGAGGGGATCTGGAGGGGAGGGGGGCTGTTGGAGGGGTCCTGGGCCATGGGGCTTGCATATTGTTTTTTGTTGTCGGTGAGACTACTCCTATGCTTAAGTGCTTTGCTGTATCAAGCCCATGTGCTCAGCTTCTTGCAGGACGAAGCCTCACCTAGGAGTAGCCTGAGAAGAGCAGAATATATCTGTTGAGCATGATAAGCTAGGTTTTAGCTATGCCTTCCACTTGTTGGGTGTGAAATTCACTCCCATGTGCCAGGCTAGCCCAGAGCACCCAGGACCCTGTTGGAGTGGTGCGCAGAACTTGTACTGGCCCTCTGCAAAGAGGTGAAGTTCATCCATGATGGGGTAGAAGACAAGTAGGATTTTATCGGCAGCGAGAGGGCAATCCTAAGAATATTTTCTTCTTCTATTGTGTCCTTGGACCCACAGCCCAATTATTCTGCTAGTGCTAGGCATCATACTTTTTATTTTAGTCTGATTCAAACCTAGAAACTTCTCAGCTTCAAGCATGGATTTTTTGGACAATATAAGGCAGTGGTTCTCAAACTTTTGTATTGGTGACCTCTTTCACACAGCAAGCCTACGAGTGTGATCCCCTTATAAAGTAAAAACACATTTTTTAAATATTTAACACTATTATAAATGCTGGAGGCGAAGTGGAGTTTGGGGTAGAGGCTGACAGCTCGCAACCCCCCACATAATAACTTTGCGACCCCCAAGGGGTCAGGACCCCCAGTTTGAGAACCCCCGATAAGGTGTTCATTGTGTGCACATCACTGTTAAATGGCAAACTGCAATTTCATTTGCTTTTCATACATAAATTTGCTGATCTCTTTCAAAATTCTTTCAACTTATGATGACTTAATAATCTATTTTGTCACACAATCAGGAATAGACCTGGCAAGCCAAACATAGCTGCTAGGCCGGTATAAATTTACAGACAGAAAAAATCATATCAATTTATTTTGGACCATGGTGTAAGCCATTTAATTTTAATGCCATAGCTCAGGTTTAATAAATATAATCTCAGAAGAGTATGAAATTACTCAAAGTTCAAAAGTATTATTGGAATTACTGTAGCATCACAGTATAATCATTAAATGTTGTGTTATAAACAGCACTTTACACTGAGAGATTGTCAGGCTCCAAAACAATGTAAATATTTACATGGAGTTTACTAAACTTCCAGTTTAGTTGAACTAGTTTTTAAGCCCCAGTTCTGTTAGTATATTAAACTCTCAGTTGATTAGATTGTTTTGGATATGCTCCCTGGTTCTGTTCTTTATTGTTATTTTTTCTTTTACATCACCCAAAAATGCATCACTCCTTACATTACAAGATAAATTGCACATAGTTCCTAACTTAGAGAGTTTACACTCCTTTCACTCAGGATGTAACCAGGGAAACAAGCCATTGGCTGGGGGTTCTGCTGGCAAAGAAACAGCTCACACTATAAAATGACATTGTTACTTGTTTCTCAACAAAGACATGTGGCTCGGCATAGTTATAAAATAATGTAAATAAATATGTCTCACAAATGTCTCAGTGTGAAATTCACCCTCTGCAAAGGGTCAACTCAAGGCCTATTTAAGGTTGAAATCTTATGTGGGACATGGATGGGAAACAGGATTTTCACAGGGTGAATTTCATCCTAGTAAAGCAAGAATGTGATTGACCCACTTCATGTGGTTCCCTTGGTAGAAGTAGATCTTAATGAGGAGTGAGTAATGGCACTCAGTCTTGCTTTGGTTCTCCTTTTAGGCCTGTCTACTTCCAGATCTCGTGTTGGTACAACAAACATGTTCTGCTGAACTAGATTCATCTATGGTATAACTCCTGGCTTCCCCATACAACAGCAGGTAGAAAAGTATTTAAATAACAAAAACAATCATCATGAAACTAACGACATTTGCTACCATCTCATTGTTCATTTTCTATATTCTATCCCTTTCACCTACCCTTTGTCTGTCTTGTCTCTTTAGAGCAGCGGTAGTCAATAGGCAGACCGTGGACCACATCTGGACTGCCAGATACTTTTGAATAGACCCCAAAATCATTTTATTTACTTATTATTTTTATTATTATTTTCTCTGGAGTCTGGACCTTCACTATACCTTGACCAAGAAATTTGGACCTTGACAAAAAATAATACACTACCCTTGCTTTAAACTGTAAGCTCTTTGGGGTGAGGGCTGTGTCTTATTCCATGCTGTACTGTGCTTAGCACAGTAGGGGCCCATTCGTAATTGGACCCTGCACACTACCATAAAAAACATGCTCAATAATAATAGATGAGTTTGGACCAGCCAGGGTTTTTTAAGGGGTGGACCAAGGAGAGCTGAGGAAAGGGACAAAGTAGTTGAATGAGGACATCCCAATCTGCATGAGAAGACACAGATAAGGAAAGAAAAACACCCTCTCACTTATCATAGCAAACAATGTGTTGACAGTTAACAGTGCAGGGTGGGGTGTAACATCTGCAGGAGGTATTGTGAAAGTGGCAATATATTGAAGAACTGGTGATATGATGTAAAGTTCTAAAAAATCAAAAATACATAATAGGATAGCATTAACATTGAAGAATGGGAATATATATTCTTTCATCTCTTCCTATTTTGTTGTATGTTGATACAGTCTGTTAGACTGTAAGCTTTTGGGGGGATTGGGTCTTATGTTATATGCAGAGAGAGTCTAATTCAAAGCCCACTGAAGTCAAACTAGAGAGTCTCATGTTCTGAGGGTTGTTAGACTTCTTCCCCAGTTCAATGCAATTTATAATTCATCTGTAAAATATAGGTTTGAATTTTGCTCAAGACAAACTCACATCTAAGATAAACCAATTTTACAAATTATACAGAATGCCTGTTTTTGCCAGTTTAAAGCTTTAAATGCCCCCAAAAGTAAAGCCATTCAGTCTCTCTGAATTTGAATGTTTAGCTCTCAGTGAGTGTTACTTAAAATGCATAGAGATCTTTGTATTGTTTTCAAGCACTGCTTTTTCTAATTACATAACCAGCTGTCAAGGGACATAACAAGAACCGCAGCCACTATCTCTGAAGATATTCCAGGTTAGGCTATACAAAGGACTCTCAGGCTGCTGTGAGAGGTGATGCTAAACTGCCTTGCAGCAGCTGCAAGCAGATAGAACTAGATGACGCATGGTCCTTCACTGTGCTCCTCATTTGTCTATTCTGCTCCTGTTTCACGTCAGTGGATATTAGTAGGAGATTTGCATGAGGACTGATTATAAAATAGTAGTACTTTGCACTTACATTGCCTTTCATCCAAAATGCTCTAACAGAGATGGGTACATATTATTAGTTTCATTTTAGAGCTGCAGAAGAGGAGAGGTTAAGTGACTTGCCCATAGCCATACAACCAGTAGGTGGCAGGGAGAAGAATAGAATCCCAATGCCCTCCTCAACTCTAACTACTAGATAGTACTGCTTTCTCTCACTTCTTCTCTCTGCAGTGGAGATCTATAGTGCAACAGAATTTTGCTTCTAGCTGCAATTCATGGGTTTTGATAATGATCTATAAAACCCTATCATTTAGGGCTTGAATCTTAGCTACCTGCAACTCATCTCTTTCTCTCTCTCCCTCCCTCCTTGTACCATCATGACAGATGAATCACTCTTGCTCACCATCCCTCAATTTGTATGGCTCAAGGCAGGCTGTTCTCAGCAGAGGGCTCTCTGAATTCACTCCTTCTATAGGTCTGACAGAGCGCAGACTAGCTAATCTTGAGGGCACTATTCAGACTATCTTTTTACTCAGGCTTTTGTCTGCGGGAGCTTAGTATGGAAGGAGCTGATGTCCTGAAGGAGAGCTCTGATTACAGGTTGGGGATGTTGCCTCTGAGTTTATTTATATTACTGTGGAATCTGTAAATGTAGGGAGTGTCCTTCTGACAGAAAATTACTGGCTGCATAAAGTCAAAAATAGGGGGCCAAATCCTGAAGCCCGCTGCTTACACAGGCAAACAGTCAATGAAAGTTGTGACTAACTGCTGTAAAGTCAATAGGGGTGAAATTCAGTCCTGTGCAGATGGCCAGGACAGGGGCGAGGCATGACTTAAATTCCCCTTATTCCCTCATTGGGACTTAGTGGAATTGAGGTGCTACATACATTTTGTGCTAGGCCTTGGCACAAGGGTGAATTTCACCTGAGGAGTCTCTCTATATAACCAAACAGTGCCCCTGATATCTATTCATCTGTTTCCTTTCTGACTCAGCATTACTGATTCTTCCTTTATTGCCTCCTCTGAGTTATTCATTGTTATCTATTTCATATCCAGCATTTGGGATCATATTCTATGTTTCAAAACAATAAGGAGGGCCGAGGCGCTCAGGGCCTGATTCAGCAACAGGACCTGTTTAGCTTATGTTGCTGGGAAGGCTGATTTGGCCAAGTTTCTGCTGGTTTACATGGAACCTGACCAGATTGATTGCTGAGTCAGATCCTGCAGGTGTGTGATATCAGATCTGCTGGAATATGTTCTTTGGTAACAAAGCGATAAACTCTTTAAGAGAGAGAGAGAGAGAGAATGTAAGGCCAGTTCCAATGTCTATTGCAATTAATGGGAATTTCCTACTGAGTTCAGTGGGTGCTAGACTGGGGCCTTAGGTCTGGTAAGACGCACCATCCTGACATTTCTGGAAACTGATTCCCTCCATTTATCCGCAGAGCAGGTCTGGCAGGAGTGGCTCAAGCCTCCATACATGGGACCTGACTCACCACTATGTTACTCCACTATCCCTTCTTGTGCGGTGGACGCTTGTTTGCTGGTAAGTAGACTGAGATGATCAGCTCGCAGTGGTAAATATTGTAAACACATCCAGCACCTTTTTGAGATTGGCACATTCTCTAAATGAAAACAAATAAACTCATTGTGCACACACCACTGAGCAGCCATCCCTGGTACCAACTTGCAGGCCTAGCTATCTTGGGCTGGATCTGAGCCAGCCTCCTTGGCACAAAAGACTGATTTGCTGCTGCTTTGCAGTTTATGTCACTACTTATACCCATGTAAAGATGGTGTAAAATGCTAACAAATACGAATGGTAGAGATTTACTGACACTGCAGCGTGGGTGCTGGGGGTGCTGCCACACCACCTGACTTTGAAGTGGTTTCCATTAAATACAGGGGTTACACTTTGGTTCAGCACCCCCACTATACAAATTTTTCCAGTGCTCCTGCTTTGCGGTGTACATGACAACAAGAGCTGCAGGGCGCAGAAAATCAAGCCTTCTATATCTTGTTACCCCAATCCTGAGCCTTCCAGTCCCTCAGGTGATGCTGAATTTTACAGTTTCATAAAGCATTACAATCTTCAATCTTATTTCTACAAAAGATCCGAGTTGTTGCACAAAATCTTATTTCCAACCAAATCCATCCCTAGTGTAAATCTACTGATGTCAGTGAGGTTACACCAGGGATTGTTTGGCCTGCTATGTTTTGGGACGTGGCAGGAGTAAAAGACTAAATGCCAAACATGGTCATTCTGAGCACCTGCACTGGGCTTGAAACACATCGCCTGTAAAGGCTGCACAGGTCTGTGGGTTATACTGATGTTAATACAGACAGATGAAAATTAATCATAATCCCCTGGGATTTTTTAAAATTACAATTGCCCAATTGGATAAATTATCACAACTTCAACTGATGCAAATATCTAGTTAATATCCATTTGCTGACTTAATGAAATCCAGAAACAATTTGCAATCTCATAATGAGCCTAGATTCCTAGCTGATAGAATCACAGGACTGGAGAAGAGAGGTCAGCTCAGCAAAACAGATCAATGGTTCATTTAAATGAAAATGCGTTCAGCACTATACAGGCTCCTAATATGTTATTATTATTATCATTAGATAAAGAAGTGCTGACTTCTTTATGACTGTGTGAGCTTTGCAAACTGTGCAGAAACAGGGTTGTTGGTTTTTTTACCCCCTCCAAGTTTCATGTTTGATTTTTAAAAATATAATCAAGAAAGAACCAGATTAAATAATTGCTACAAACAAACTCATGATGAGCCTTTGAAATGCAAGTGCAATTTTTCCTTAACATATTTATTGTAATGTATCATTAGAAATAAGGATTATTAATTATATTATTAGCAATGCATAATGATAGCTAACATTTTTTATGGCTCTTGCACATAGTGTGTGTGGGTGTGTAGAGATCAGAGGCATTGCAAGTGCACTTTGCCTCATGTCACCATGCCATGCACCACCATAATGCAATGGACCAAAAACATTCCTGCTGGAGATTAGCTGATAAAATCATTTAAATTGTGCTAGCAACCTGCAAACTATCTGGAGACAGGTGAACTGCTAAGATACCAGAGCCATCACAAGAGCAGGCAGATGGGCTCCCAAACTGAATAGGTCCTATGCCTTCAGACTGTGGAGGGTCTAAGCATATGCACTGTCCTGTGACCCACAGTCTGTGTGAACCTAAGTGGCTAATCATTCCTTCCCCCAACTTCTGTGAGCAGAGGAGACCCTGAGTGGATGGATCACTTGAAGGGGGCATGGTGGTTGGGGAGGGAGTGTTGATTCCAATGCATCATTCCCTCATCTGCTCCCTGGTATCCTACAGAAGCACCTCTGCCAATGTCCAGTGTGGCTGCTGGGAGCAGGGGCTGGGGCCAAGAAGAGAGGTTTTTGCTCTCTGTGCCATTCTCCTCCAGAATCAGCAGATTCCCATAAAGCTGCTTGATGACGCATTAGGGGTGGATCCCAGTGGGAGGCCTTGGCTCCAGCAGTATTTATGAATGCTTAGTACTTCCCAGGCAGGACTGAGCCCTAGCTGAGCCTCTGTGCCTGCACTTGCAAGCATGGGGCAGCTTCCCGGAAGAAGAGGGGGCCAAAAAAGCAGTATGGGGAGACTGACCATTCACAAGGCTGGGGCTCACTTCATCCTGGAAATGCAACATCCATCAGGATTGGAGTCTGTGACCTTCACTGATCTGTGCCCTTGAGGGGAAGATAGGAAGGGAACTGCTCAAGATGAGGCTCAGGGAGTTTCCTTCTCTGCCTCCTGCCTCATGCGTCTGGCGCAACCTCTCCTTTCAAACCGGCCAGCTTGAGATGCCAAGCAAAGCATTGTCTCATGCTCCTTTCTTAGTGCATTTGCACTGGGAGTTGATGCGTCTCCTCAGGGTCTTGCCTATAAGACTCCCAATGGGCAGCTAACTTGCTAGGGAGGGCGGTATAGATCAGGCCTCTTGCGGTTTGACTCTAACAAGACACTGCTCATAAGCACAGACAGAGTTTCCCATATTTTGGGCTAATGGGATCTTAATGGCCTGATTTTATTATTTGCTTTTCACAAACAAGAGCTTTGTGTGAGGCTCTGAAAACTTTTGTGTTTGCTGCCAGGATCAGCTGTTGGCAATGGGAAAAGCCCAAGTGAGAAAAAGATATGAACCTCTTAGCTCGAATTGTGTCACTCACTTTCTAATCACAGCCATTGATTTCATAGCTATATTTAAAATAGTTTTCCAAGCAATTTGTTATCCAACCCCTACCCATCTCGTCCAAGCAAGTCTATTCATGGAGGAGAGACATGCTTTCAAAGTGGAGCTTGGAATGTATATTTTTGGGCAGTAGAAGCAATTTTGTACTGCGTAGGCATCAGTCAGCCAGTGGGAGAGGCGATAGGCCCAGTTCTGCCCTGCCTGCCATCTCGTGCCGTCACTTGTGCAGAGTGGGCGTAAGCTATTACCACCACTGGGACGGCATGGAGAATTCTAAGTGGGGAGAAATTTACTCCTGCACTAGGCAGGTTTAAGTGGCTGAACCAGGTGCAATGCCACAGAGAATGGGGCCCTGGGAGCCAGGACTCCTAGATTCTAGCCTAGTACTGGGATGAAGCAGTAGATAACAGGAAGCAACTAGGTGTTGAAACACCTGGGTTCTGTTCTTAGCTCTGCCACTAAGGTTCTGGTTGTCTTTGGGAATCTCCCTTTTTCCCATTCCTCTCAAGTGGGATGGCATGAGGTTTAATTAGCTACTGTATGGAGCAGCGCAGGAGAACTGAATGACATAAGCTTTCTATTTCATTCTTCTGTAGTATGGCAAAGTGAAATGCATACAACACAAAGCCTTAAAATGCTTAGTTAAGATTTTGTTCAGGTTGAGGTCTAGTTCACAAAGCATTGTGTTTAGAGACTTTAGTGGAACAAAAAATCCCAGAAAATACATTTAGAATGAGAACACCTGGTGGGAGACTTGGATAACGTGCTAGCACTCTGCGGTCCCAGAGGGCAGGGCCGGCTCTAGCCATTTCTCCGCCCCAAGCACGGCGGCACACTGCGGGGGGCGTTCTGCCACTCGCTGGTCCTGTGGCTTCGGTGGATCTCCCACCGGCATTCTTGCGGAGGGTCCGCTGGTCCCGCGGCTCCAGTGGACCTCCCGCAGGCGTGCCTGTGCATGCTCCACCGGAGCCGCGGGACCAGCGGACCCTCCGCAGGAACACCGGCGGGAGGTCCACCGGAGCCGCCTGCCACCCTCCCAGAAACCAGCAGAGCGTCACCCACGGCATGCCGCCCCAAGCACGTGCTTGGCGTGCTGTGGCCTAGAGCCGGCCCTGCCAGAGGGGCATAGCCAGAGCCTGATTTCTCTGCACCCATGCTGCTTTCAGCAGTAAGTGCTTTTCTTTTTCGGTAAGAAGAGCTGCAGTACCTTGCCTGTGGCACCAGAAGTCATGTGATGGCTCAGGACCTTTCCACTCAGCTGCTATTATTGTTCCACACTCCTGCTCCCAATATACTTGTAAACACAGAATTTTGCAGAGAGAGAAAGACTACATGAGCAGCGGCGCAAAACTGCCATGAAAATTTAGTAGCCCAAGCACAAAATCTACTCATCTGCCCTTCTCTCTGACGCCTGGTGGAAATGAAAATAATGAATAATATTTTACTCATCCATAAAAGAAGAAAATTACTCACCCCCAGCAAGAAGAATTGTGTGAGGCTGTACGATGGTATGGTGTGGCCCAGTGTTCATTCATAGAAATGTAATTAACAAGAACACAGCAAACAGTGAAACAGGCATTTATACTATATTTGACAACACATCAATCTTAATCTTTATGCAAACTCTCCGTAACGTCTTCAGGCATAAATCCAGCTATCTGTTTCCTTCACTACAGTATATCCTTGGAACTGACTCTGCTCTCACCTGCACTGGTGTAACCTGGAATAAAACAGCTGAAGTCAATGGATTTGCCTGGTGTGAACCAGGACTAGGCAATTAAAGCGTCTAAATCTACAGAGCAGTTCTGACACCAGTAAAGGGTCATGGAAGAAATTCTCTCAAATGTGCAAGGGCTGATATGCCAAGTTCAAAATAGAGAAAGGAGAAATATTATTCCTTCATCCGGCATCAAACTGTGTTTGCTGATTCAGTGATCAAAGGCAGTTGCAGGCATACAGTTTCTGCCCTCAACCAGCTTCCTGTTGCGCCGTACTTTGGATCCTAATATTCGCTCACTCAGCTTCACTCAGTGCTACTAAGAAACAGTATCTAATCTCACCACCATTATCACCTTACGAACTCTTCTTTTTTGTATATTCAAAGACAACATGAGATGCAAAACATTACCTGTGAGCGGACATCCTGACAAGGTCTCTTTCTGTCTGGAAAGTATTTCTGCCTTCCTGTTGCCAATCAGATGTGAAATCAGGAAGTGCAGAGGAGTGTGACCATGGAAAGGAGGAAAGGTGGAGATAAAAAAAAAGGTTAAGTGAGATTTTATGAACCTCAGGAAAAGTTTTGGAGTTTCAGTTTGAATTTGAAGCAAAGTTCCTCATTTCATGCAACCAGAGGGTGCGGTAATAATAACAAAAAAGCGACGGTTCGCTTGTACACAGTACTTTACGTGTGCTAGTCTCCAGACACACCTCTCTCCTTGCACACTGCCTTCTCTCCCTCTCCCAGGGGGTTACCCCCACTTGACGAAGGGAAACCTGAAGCACAGAGAGCTCATTCTCTTCTCACACCAGCGTATGAGAGAAATAATTCCTCTGAAGTCAATAGAGCTGAAATGATGTGAGAACAGGGTCTGGCCCAAACAGTTCCCTTGAGTTCTGAAGGGCAGACACCAGCAGGACAACAGCAGGAATAGTACCTAGGGGCTGGATTCCCGATTGTCTCACACTGGAGGGAGTCACTTACACTTGTGCAAAGGCAACGTAAAATGCTACAGATTAAATGGCACCAGTTCACTCTCACTTTGCACCAGCGTAAGGCCCCAGTTCAGCAAAGCACTTAAGAATGTACTTAACTTTCCTGGGACTTAAGCATGTATTTGAGTCCTTTGCCAAATCAGGATCTGAGCAACTCCACAATGTTCATGCCAATGTAAACCCAGTCAGCTTGGATGAGGTGCCTGACTTCTTCTAAATCTGAGGTGTCTGTAAGTCACTCTTCTGATTCAGAGCTGGTGCTTACCAGTGTCCGCACCTAAAGATTACAAAGAAGGAAATTGTGAGCCCTCAGCTACTTCACTTTCTGCCTCCACTCCTGACAACCATCCTCCACAAGCATTAAAGATGGAGCATTTAGCACCTGACTAAATTAATTGAGGCAGGAGACCTAATTGCCTGGGGTTGGTTTGGGCAGATGTCACCAAGGCTCCATGGCTGAGTTTATAAGAACAGCTGTGAGTTAATAATGCAATCACTGGTAACTGGATAAGAGAAGTGGGTTTTCATGTAATGCTGCTGTGATATCCAAGGAGGAATTATTCATCCCACAGCCTTGATGGCCATCTGGCATGCAACAGCAAGGCCTCCCCAACTCTGCTCCTTCAGGTGCTGTTAGCTGCAATGCATCCCGAAGCAGCTGTTTCAGAAAACCATTTCACAGCTCTTCCTATTAACTATTCCTCTATAATTAAATTTAAATGATAACAACACTTAGCCTTTCTATAGTGCGCTTCATGCTCTGGAAGCAGTTGGAGGATGAGCCAATAATAAATATTTGTGTTCTGTTTCTCCACCCACAAAGAACAAACAGATATGTTCCTTCATGGTGACCTTGATTTTAGTCTAAGAGAAGGAAGCAGGAAAGAGAAAAAAGTGCAGCCTGCATGAGAGAGAGCACAGTATGTGTGTGTCTCCTCTCACGGTCTGCATGGAATTAGCAAAAGAAAAATGTCTGCTGAACTCCGCACACAGGAGGAGAGTGGTTAACAATTTAACCAGGTAGAAAACAAGGCTTCCCCTCCATTGATTAACACCTCCTGAAAAAGGATGGTCTGGTGATCAGGGCATTTGGAGAGGCAGCATCAAGAGATATGGGTTGTACTGTGCCCAAAAATATCTCTGTGCCTTTGGGTAAGCCACTTTGGGGCTGTCTACACTGTAGCTGGGGGGTAAATCTCCCAGCTTGGGTAGATATCCATGCACTAGCTCTGCTCGAGCTCACACTCTAAAAATAGCAGGGTGGCAACAGCAATTCGGTTTAGCCCCCAGAGTGCAGCCCCTCTGAAGATCTTCGGTACGTACCCAACCGGCTTGCCCAAGCCACCACCACAAGTGGATTGGTTGCACTGGGGGGCTAGTACAAGTGGCCGCTGCCACACTGCTATTTTTAAAGCACTGACTCAAGCAGGGCTCATGAGGATAGGTCTACCCGAGCTACGAATCACACCACCCCGCTTCCGTGTAGATGTACCCTCACTCTGCCTCTGTTCCCCATTGGTAACGGAGGGACAATATTTCCCTGCTTCACAGGGATGTTGTGCAGAAGAATATATGAAGGGGTTCAGCTCTGAGGGAAAGGGGGTCCATGCAGTGTAGAAAGGGCACTGGGGGGATGCTGCCCTTATGACCGCATTGTCTGGAGCTTCTCTGAGCAGGTGGCAGCTGAGCTCAGGCCAGATTTTCAGGCATTCAGCACCCAACTAGCAGGCTGAGCTCCTCTGAGATTCCAGCCCATGGGCGTGACAACTCCTGCAGCTGCATGAGCCTGTTCTATGTTGGTACCTTCATCATTGCTACTACTGAGAACCTGCAACAGCTGGAAATATCTGGCAAAATAAGCCCAACGTAGATCCTCCCAACTTGTAAGCCAAATCCTGAATTCTTCACTGGAGTCAACAGCTTTCTCCTCGCCCAGTAAATAGGCTGAAAGCTGGGAAGTATTGAGCAGATCTGACTCCCACTGAATTTAGGGCCTGCCCAGTCAATTGGAAATAGGTGGAAGTTTTACCAGAGTAACAGCTGGATGGTTTGTCCCTAATTCTCCAAACCTTTTGAGGCCTTCACATCAATAAAATAAATCCATAAGGTCAAATTCTGCTCTCACTTATACCGGTGCAGCTCTGTTGGCGTCAGATTGTTTGCTTGACTGTAGCTCTGAGCCGAACTCAGCTCATGGTACCAAAATACCTTATCACACCGTGTGCTGACCTGCATTCCCATAGAGGAAGTAGAGGGGGAAGTAGCTGAATCTCCATGAGGTTACCCACAACCTCTTTCATTAGCATGTCACATGCATTTCTGCAGCGCCTTTGGCAAAGCAGCATGGCTGCATTTTGTACATATTCTGGTGTGTTAGCTTTTACCACACTGCTGAGGCAGTGCTGGGAGAGGAAACTGTTTGTTAAATAATAACAGATGGATTTTAAAATAGCTCATCTACCATCCCAGTATTTAGCAACAGAAATGAGGAAAGATAGCACACTAGAATATGACGTTAGAAATACAGTAGATGGGCTTCTGAATAGCTGGCCATCCCTTGCATTGCTTTCTAGTTTATTGAGCTGCCTTTGTGTCTCTCTCCAACTCCACACAGTGCAGCATTTCAGGCCAGATTGCTTGTTTCCTTCTAAGGTTCAGTTACATGCACTGCAGCTATTAGCACTGACATTTTTTCAGCATGTGGGTGAGCAATTGACTAGACAGAGGCAGCCATAGTGGAGGTAAAAGTTGAGCAAGCTTCCTACATGCACCTCTCCCAATGCATCTCAGTCCTGATAGGCAGCACCTCCAGATAGCCCTGCCTTGTGCCATCACACAGCAATACTAACGTACCTCAGTGCTGACAAGCAGGATCTGCTACTTCCGTCCTGAGGCTGCTTCACACTTCAGGCCCCTACCCCTGCAATGTGCCTTATTCCTAACCAGCAGCACCCCTGCTATTCCAGTTCTGGGGCCTCACACAACTCTCTAGAGTCACCTTCATCCAAGTTTGTGGCAATCTGGCTATTCCAGTGCTGGGCCCCTTTTGAGAATAGACAGCCAGTTAGGCTACATTGGCTGGAGGTGATGTGACTTGGGTAAACCTCCAAGTTTGCTGAACTTGTGACCCAAGGCAGGATTTGTCACACAACTGGATCAAGGTACCAAGAAAGAAAACGCTTCCTAAAAGGCTGTTTGCTAATGATTTCCACATTATAAGGAAACATTTAATGACGCTACAAGCCCACCGAAGCAGGGCCATTTTAAAGACCATGTCTGAAATGAGAAGATTTACACCTGAATCACCCTAGATCTGGTCTGTTCATGACCAGTCACAGGATATGTTCGTTACTTTCTCTGGATACAACGGCATGAATGAGACCTCAAAAGCTTCAAGGCCTTTTCCTTCACTTTGTAAATTGTCTTAGTTCTTCCCGAGATATTAGACACACAAACAAGTTGGATAAAAACGAGAACCAACCCTAACTTGTCTCCAAAACTTAGACCTGATTGCGTCAGTTCCATCTTGAGGTGCATCTAGTTAACTTTTATTGTATGTTTATTTTAACTTTTGTGGCTTGTGCTTCTTGCTTTCAGTCAGGAACAGAAGCAGAAGCATCAAAATGGCTTCAGAGAAGTTGTTCAGTCCTCAACAGATTGTGAATCAATTGGTACCTTTTTCTCCTACTTTCAGATGATTGATAGGTCTCTTGCCATTGCCTTTCTCCAGTGGGTATCAAGCCATCACGATTTTGTTTAGTGACTCGTCATTCACTCCAGACATGCATTTTTGTTGTTGCTGCTTTTTCTCTAGCTTTGTTGAGAAAAGATTATCAAGCCAAAATCCAGAGGAAGAAACTCAATTTCTGTTTTGGGGAAAAGTTCATGTCTCTGTCCAGCTGATGTGAAATTGTGACCTGAGTGATTTTTTTTTTCCATTTCAGAAAAGTAACAAAGCATTTATTATAAACATTGTTTCAGGCTTTGGCTACAAAGCATGGCTCAGCTGGTATGATGATTCCTAAACTTCCTACAACAGAGACATGAGAGGGCTTTAATTTACTGTGTGTATATGAAACTTCGCAGAATATGCACCTGGAACATTCCTGCACTGTGATCTTTCAGAAGGCACAGCTTTGTCATTCGCATTGCTATATGGTTCTCTGTTTCCCTCATTCTATTAACTAATAAAGGCTCCTGCTTATCAGAGAAGAGGATGATTTTTTTATTAAATATTTTTGCATGTGAATTTAGTGCTGGTGAAAACATGGGATTGACATCCATGGAGGTTAAAGCCAATAGGCCAGGTGCAGCACAGACAGCATTGGCTGATGCAAGTATGGATATAGCATTAGTAACCCCTTGCTAGCACGCCTCACCCACATAAAAGGATAATTCCTTCTCCATGGCACACACTCACAGCCCCAAAATCTGCCCATTTGCTCCAGTTCTTGGCATTAATGTCATGATGGAAATGGAAAGAGGTCATTGAACTAATAGCACATGGGCCCAGAGTGATCAGCTTTTTGATGCAAAGTGAGTGGGTGTTTGAAATACCTGGTACCTCAGTTGGGGTGACACCACCAAAATACATGTAGGCAACTGGGTATCCCCCGTCTGCTTAATGCTCCAACAAATATTTTATGCTGCAAGCAATAGCATTGTGAGCAAGCCACAAGTACTGCAACAGAGTCATTGTAAGGCACATAATAGAACTGTGTTCATGAGACCATCATCCCAAGGAACAAATATGCTGCAGATGGGGGATTTGTTTTCCAGTGGCTTTTAGAGTTGTTTATGCCGACAAGCTGCGGCCTCGTCCCATCAAATACACCAACTTTCAGGGACCCCATGATATCCACTGGCTCATAAGCAGGCAGGAAGCTAAATCTTCAGTTTCTATGCCTTTAAAAGGCTTCACTTGCATTTGCAAAACTAAAGCTTAAATACAGCAAAGATATATCAGGCTGTTTAATCTTCTTATTTTCTTGGCTGCATTTTATTATGCATTAAGATATGGTACCTGACTGACTGGTTCTCACTGCAATTGCTTTTGTCACCATGAATATATTATAGCTGGGAAAAAATACATGCAGCATTTCAGGCAGAGGCAATCAGGATTCCCTTGTACTAAGGAGCATACCCATTGCTGATTAACTCTACAGCATACGCCCATGCTGATTTCTCTCCCATGCGACACATCTGCTGCTACCACAGGACTCCAGCCAACATAGCTATCTCTGCCGTTCTAAATCCATCTAATTGATATTCTAGCTGTGACACTGATCTGCCTTTCTATGGGCAAACAGAAACGCTTCCTATCACCTGAGTTACTATCTAGCAGACACACCCACGCAATTGCATAAACTCCAATCAGATGTCAGTAATCCTCTGACTCATACCATGCTGGGGCATTGGATCTCTTGCCATTGATATATCGGGATGTTTGTCATAACCATCTAACAGATGTTCTTGAAACTTGCATTTTTTTTCCATTGAGGTGTAATGCCCAAAGAAGGGCTGATCTCCCCATAGGTATGTGCTGTGAAAATGTCCACTGCATGGTTCTATTTGTGCACCTGAATTTTGACCTGTGACATCCCCTATTATTTCATTCCAAGTTTGCCAGTAGCATGGAACCTGGTGCAGGAGGCCTTGTATCTTGCACATGTGTCCTCATGGACTAAAATGAGACAATCACATTCACACTTGTGACAAAGTCCACTTGGAGCTGAGGGCAGCAGTGCTAAAGCCCCGATCTACTATCCCACAGCACCACTAATTAATTTGTGCATGAGCCTCAGCACCATCCACTTACTAGTGCACGAGTGTGCTGTACCATGAGCTAAGAGTGAGCTAATCCATTGTGTTCTCTATTAATTAACACATCAGCACTCCACACGATCTGCCCACCAGCACCCTATCGCATTTGGCCAACTATCCTCTGCTAAGTTCCCCCTTTTAAGTGCAGGGTTTTCCTCTGCTGACAGCGATGACATCAGTTATGGTGAACAATAATGTAAAGAGAGTGAGCTGTTAAGGCCTCAGACTAAGGTCCCCCCTAAAATAACAGTAATGGAACTACTACTCTGTTTGCCCTTTATAACACCGCGAAAAGGGGAATTCTGTTGAAGGATGATCTGGTGGGATCACTAGCCAAGAATTCAAGTGAGCTGGGTTCACTTCCCTGCTCTTCTGCATGACCATAGACAAATAACTTTGTCTCTTTGTGCCTCAGTTCCCCATCTGTTAATAACAGCACTTCCCTCCCTCCCTGCAGTGTTGGGAGAATATGGGGATGGGGCCCATAGAAGTACCTTAGAAAGAATTGGGACTTGAACCTAAGGGTACGTCTACACTTCGAAATTAGGTCAAATTTATAGAAGTCAATTTTTTAGAAATCGATTTTATACTGTTGATTGTGTGTGTCCCCACTTAAGACCATTAACTCGGCGGAGTGTGTCCACAGTACTGAGGCTAGCGTCGACTTTGGGAGCATTGCACTGTGGGTAGCTATCCCACATTTCCCGCAGTCTCTGCTGCCCATTGGAATTCTGGGTTGAGATCCCAATGCCTGATGGGTCAAAAACATTGTCGCGGTTGGTTCTGGGTACATGTTGTCAGTCCCCCTCCGTGAAAGCAACAGCAAACAATCATTTCTTGCCTTTTTTTCTGGGTTCCCCGTGCAGATGCCTTACGATGGCAAGCATGGAGCCTGCTCAGCTCACTGGCACCGTACGTCTCCTGAGTGCTGGCAGACGTGGTACTGCATTGCTACACAGCAGCAGCTCATTGCCTTTTGGCAGCAGACAGTGCATTATGATTGGTAGCCATCATCATCGTCTCCTCGGTGAGGTCTGTTAGGGGCATCTAGACAGACATGGGTGCTCCTGGCAGACCTCGGTGAGGTCTGTCAGGGGTGCCTGGACATAAATGGGAGTGACTCCAGGTCATTCTCTTTTTAACTTTCATCTTCTGAAAATTCAGTCCAGCCTGCAGTCGTACTGCACCATCTTCTGACGAGCAGCCAGGAGACGACAATGACTAGCAATCGTACTGCACCGTCTTCTGGGGAGCAGCCAGGAGACGACGATGGCTAGCAATCGTACTGCACTGTCTTCTGGCGAGCAGCCAGGAGACAACGATGGCTAGCAATTGTACTGCACCGTCTTCTGGGGAGCAGCCAGGAGAAGACGATGGCTAGCAATCGTACTGCACCATCTTCTGGGGAGCAGCAAGGAGACGAGAATGGCTAGCAATTGTACTGCACCGTCTTCTGGGGAGCAGCCAGGAGACGACGATGGCTAGCAGTTGTACTGCACCGTCTGCTGCCAGCCTAAGATGTATAAGACAGATGGAGTGGATCAAAACAAGAAAGAGACCAGATTTGTTTTGTATTCATTTGTATTCATTTGCTCCCCCCTCCCTCTCTCTCTCCCTCCGTCCATCTCTCCATGAAATCAACGGCCAGCAATCATTTTGGTGAGGTCTGTCAGGGGCACCTTGAAAAGTTTAATGGAGATTCAGTCCTACTTGGAATAGTGGGGGGACGGATAGCTCAGTGGTTTGAGCATTGGCCTGCTAAACCCAGGGTTTTGAGTTCAATGCTTGAGGGGGCCATTCTATGTGACAATTGTGTATGTTTCTTCTTGATGCAAACCCTCCCCCTTTGCTGTTTTTCATTCCCTGTAAGCCATGTCATCAGTCAACCCTCCCTCAGCGCTGCTGCAGGTCTCTGTTATAGCCTCTGTCTTTTATGCCCTTGGAGATTTTTTCAAATGTTTGAGCATTTCATCTTTTGGAACGGAGTTCTGATAGCACGGATTCATCTCCCCATATAGTGATCAGATCCTGTACCTCCCATTCAGTCCACGCTGGAGCTCTTTTGCAATTCTGGGACTCCATCATGGTCACCTCTGCTGATGAGATCTCCACTCACCTGCAGATCGCTACGCTGGCCAAACAGGAAATGAGATTCAAAAGTTCACAGGCCTTTTCCTGTCTATCTGGCCAGTGCATCTGAGTTGAGAGCGCTGTCCAGAGCTGTCACAATGGAGCACTCTGGGATAGCTCCTGGAGGCCAATACCATCAAAATGAAACCACACTACCCCAAATTTGATCCAGCAAGTCCGATTTCAGCCCTAATACCCTCGTTGGGGGAGGAGTACAGAAATCGATTTTAAGAGCCCTTTAAGTCAGAAAAAAGGCTTCATCGTGTGGACGGGTGCAGGGTTAAATCAATGTAACACTGCTAAATTCGACCTAAACTCATAGTGTAGACCAGAGCTAAGAGTCTTGACTCCCAGCTCTGGCTGCTCTAATTCAAGAGCATGGTCCATCCCAGAACTGGGAGCAGCTGCTCTGACTCCGAGTGCTCTGCTCCAGGCACAAGAAGGCACTGCCTTCTCTAGTCAGAGCCAGTCTTAGTCATGAATGAATTAGTGGCCCTGTTCATGGTTCAGAGATGCAATAGGCAGGAAATGGAGCAGGGCCAGTTTCCTTTCCCAAGGGAGAGAGAGGCAAAGAGCACAGAGGGCCTGGGCTACATTTTGCACCGCTGGAGCACATTTCTGCCGTGCTGGATGGCAAAGATGTTGTTCTTGGGCTGTGGGTGAGTAAGCTTTGCCAGCAAGAAGTCTAATGGCCCTCAGGCTACTGCGTTTCCACTCCCTCTGAGAGACTCTTCTCTTCCATTTCACACAGGAGAAGCAGTTGCTTCAGGACTGTCCTTGTGGGGACGACAGGGTCTGATCTGTGTGCTTCCTAACTGGCCTGGTTTGTGGTGCTGAATACAGATGAATGTGCGGATGTGAATGAAGCTCTGACCTTTTTAGCCCATTCAGTGAGGGGAAAGGCATGGCGGTGAGCTGGGCTGCATCTGTAATTTACCATGGAGCCATCCTCCCTTTTCCTGCTAGCAAATAAATAAAGACTCTCAGAGCACACTTCTCCACAGAGCAAGGCTATTTGGTTCACCTTCAGCAGCTCCTTCACTCACTCATAGAGGATCCGCTTTCCAAGTATTGAATACAATTACATTACACAGCGTGCAGCAGCCTCTCCTCACAGGCAGGGCCGGTGCAAGGATGTTTCGCGCCCTAGGCAAAACTTCCACCTTGCAGCCCCCTGGATCTGCCCCGCCCTGAGGCGCCCCCCCCCGCAGCAGCTTCCCCCCTTCGCCCTGAGGCACTCCCCCAACCCCAACTTAGTCCTGCTCCGTGCACGAGCACCCCGTCACTGCTTCACTTCTCCTGCCCCTCAGGCTTGCGGCGCCTAAACTGATTGGCGCCGCAAGCCCGGGAGAAGGGAGGAGTTAAGCAGCCACGGCGTGGTGGAGGAGGAGGCAGGCAGGGGTGAGCTGAGGCGGAGATTTCCCCTGCATGCCACCTCCCCTGCCCCTTATTTGCTGCAGGGGGCCCTGCCCCAGCTCCCTCTGCCTAAATGCCAGTGGAGACTGGGGTGGCCGAAGATCCAGCCGCCGCGGTCACTGCCAAAGAAAATGACGCCCCCCAAATCCCAGCACCCTAGGCGACTGCCTAGGTTGCCTAAATGGTTGCACCAGCCCTGCTCACAGGCCCCGTGCGCCCCCTCCCCCTAGCTTTGCTGCAGCGCTCCGGACTGACTGCAGCAGAAACATAATCCATTTAGTGATTGCAGCGAGTGGAACTGAAAGTGAACTTGCTCAGGCTCTGCTATGCTCAGCATGGAGGGGTAGGGGCCCGCAAGGATGCAGGATGCTCAGTGCATGATTTTTTATTAAAAACAAAAAAAAAAAAAAAGGAAGGAAGGGAATGTAGTGTAGCCAGAAGGCACTGGGGTTTCAGCCCTAGAGAATGAAAGGCACTGTCTGCAGAACAGGCACAGTAAAAGCAGACACTTCCCCAAGCCTGGCGTAGAGGGAGCAAGCCATGGGGTGCGCAGGTCATTCAGTGTCTTTGTCTATTAATTACTGTGGCCTTGTCTATGCTGCAACCACTACAGCAGCACAGTGATGGCACTGCAACTATGCCAATGTAGCACCGACGTGCAGACCCTTCTTCCATTGACAAAAGACATTTTTCCATTGAAGTTGTGCATCCAAGAGGCCGATGGAAGACCCCGTCTGTCAGCCCAGCCAGGGCTACACCAGGGGCTAGTTTGACCTAAGTGTAGTGTTCAGCGTGTGCAATTTTTCACAGCGCAGCTAGATGGATCTAATTTTTAAGCATAGATTACTCCTGAGCATCTCTCCCGTGAATGCCAACCAGGGTGCTATTTAATGCTGCTTGTGATACGGACATAAATAGAAGGACACCAAGGATGTAATGACCTGTCTATATCGGGGACATTTGTACTGGTGCAGTGTATCCCCAGTGGGGTATACACTGGAATAGCTACACCAGCACAAATACCCCTCTCTTCCACTCCCTGCATAGACAGACCATAAGAGAGGGACTCTTAAGTTGAACATCTGGAAAAAGTCACTAACAGGCAACTCTTCTAGGCTGTGGAATAGTCTTTCTAGGGACGTGTGGAAAGCTCCATCTCTTAGACCCTTTAAAATTGCACAGGACAAAGCATTAGATAACAATGCTGGCACCAAAGTCTTGCACTGTGATGAATGAATAACTGGAAACATCGTGCCTGATTCATCTTTCCTTTGCTGCAGTTTTACACTACAGTAATTCCATTGACTTGGAGCAGAGTCACTCATGAATTACACCAACGTGAGAAGAGAATGGGGCCCCGACATTTTAAGTAAGAGCACTCCAGAATCTCATTGATTGTATTTATGTTGATTGATCCTTATATATATTAATGAGAGAGAGATTTCTGCTTGATCACAGCTACTCTCTAGCTAGCAGTGTAGTCTCTGGAAAGGCCAAATGATAGACACTCTGCTCCTCATTTGTCATGCAGTCAATATCACCCACACTCTATAAACAGGAATAGACTCGAGAAGTCTTGGGCTAAAAGAACCTTTTTATTTTGCTAGAAACTGTTTAAAAAAAAACCCAAAAACCTTAAAAGCCAAGTGATATTTGCTCAGCGTTATGTCAAACAAGGTTCTGGATACGCTGTGAAATGAAGCTGCAGCTTTATATTCCAGGCATGTTTGTGCTGAGCTCTGCTTAACAAGTGCTTAAATAGTCCCCAATTAATCTGTAACTCCTTTTTTCCTTGTAAAATGCATGTTGAAGTCCAGGGAGCTCTAAGTTAAACAGTGAATATTTGCTGTCAGAGAAGAGGAAATTATTTATTATGCCTAAACCAATATTTAGAGAAGCAATATGGAAAATGTAGTGCAAGTCAGAGAGGGAGCACATTAAGTGTGTGGGATAGAGTATACCAATGGTTAGAGAAGGGTGGGTGCAGGACTCATGGCTGAAAAGCTCACGGGAGCGAGCTTGCTAGTGGGATTTTGACTGCATCCAGATTTCTGATCAGCCAGAGATACAGTGAGGAGTCTTTTCTTGGGGAATTTAAATATTTCCACCTGTGGACCCAGCTGGCATTAGAACTGCAGAGAGGCTTGCTAAAAGCATCCACTCTCCACATATATAATCGTCACATGTTCTAAGCATTGTCTCCATATTCATTAATCCTCCCAGCAATGGTAGGGGAGTGAGCATCATTAACCTTATTTTACAGATGGGTAAACTGAGGCTCAGAGTGTGAAGGCCTGATTTACAGCGGTGCTGGGCCCCTGCTGCTCCCATTGGTTGGAGCAGGAGGTTGGGGGCTCACGGCTCTACAGTCTAGATCACAGTGCCACTCAAGCACAAAGAGAAATGAAAGCCTCTTTCTCCAACCTAAAAAATAATAATAAATAAAATAAAAAATAAAATCACAGAGCCTCAGCTGCTCTTCAGTGTACGAGGAGGCCTCTCAGTTCATCTGAACCAGTTCCGCAGGCCCTAGCTGGCCAGCCTGCCGCCCATGCCCAGAGGTTTTCTGATAACTCAAAAAATTGACCAAAAGTCAGAAGGTGCCTAACGTGACAGGGAGGCCATAACTCAGTGCCCACTGAAGCTAATGGGAGTAAGTCCAGTGATTTCCAAGGGCATTGGATCAGGCGCTGAATGCGGTACAATTGGTCTGGCCGTGCACTCAGGGGAGCACAGGGACTGATACCTCCATATTCCCGGGCCAGTGCACTGTGCCGCAAAGAGTGAGGAGGAGGCAGGTCCCCAGCTCTGGTGTAGCCTACTGGTCAACGTGTCATGCATCCCTCATGCATCTGGTCTCAGTGCAGACTCTCCGCTGGCGCATCACCTTGTGTTTAATTGTGAGCCCCTAGGCTCTCCTCATTTGGCTTCCCCTATTGGCAGTTGCTCCAGGCCTGCAGCGGTCTACTTCTTTCTCCTTACTTTGCTCATCAGCCTGGTCACGTATGGTCCTGCCTCTTTTAGGGTATGCCTATAGCCTGGCAGTCTCAGCCCAGGTTTTCAGCCCAGCAACAGATTTCAGTCCTTTCCAGCCCTTATTTCCTGGGCTTCCATGCCACCACCTTTGTCATTGGGCTGGTAGGGGAACTCAGAGTCTCCCTCTGCTCTCCAGGCTAGGGACCCTGCAGTAAACAGCTACGGCCTCCCTGTTCAGACCCACTGCTTCCTCTCGACTCAGAGACCTTTCCAGTAGGGCCTTCCTCTGTGCACGGGCGGGATTATGTCATTTGCCTTAAAGGGGACAGTACATCACATACAGAGCAAAACAGAATCCTCTAAGACTGGAGTAAGGAGCTGGCTTTTCCTCTGTATATCATAGAATCATAGAAATGTAGGGCTGGAAGAGTCCTCAAGAGTACATCAAGTCCAGCCCAGTGTGCTGAGACAGGACCAAGTGAACCTAGATATTGCCATATGCCATTGGTAAGACCATTACTGGAATACGGTGTCCAGTTCTGAGGCTACACTTTAAAAAGGGTGTAAAGAAATTGGAATAAATTCAGAAAAGAGCCACAAGCATGTTACCAGGTCTGGACAAACGTATCTTACAGAGAGATACTTGAGAAGCTACCTCTAGTTAGTTTGCCAAAGAGAAAGTTAAGAGGTGATTTGATCACAGTCTGTAAGTGGTGAGAAAATTTCTGATCATAAACACCTCTCTAATCTAGCAGACAAAGGTACAACAATGTCTCAAAGGATGCAGTTTTTTAAAAGTGAGGGTAATTAACCCTTGGATGGATTACCCAGGGGTATGGTGGATTCTCCATTGTTTGACTGCTTTAAATCTTCCTAAAACATATGCTCTAGTTCAACTACAAGTAATTAGGCTTGTTGCAAGAATCACTGTATGAAATCCCATGGTCTGTGTTGTGCAGGAGGCAGGGCCGGCTCCAGGCCACAGCATGCCGTGGGCGGCGCTCTGCCGGCTGCCAGGAGGGCGGCAGGCGGCTCCGGTGGACCTGCCGCAGGTGTGCCTGCGGAGGGTCCGCTGGTCCCATGGCTCCGGTTGAGCATCCACAGGCACACCTGCGGGAGGTCCACTGGAGCTGCGGGACCACTGGACCCCCCCCCCGCAGGGATGCCTGCGAGAGGTTCACCGGAGCCGCGGGACCGGCGAGCGGCAGAGCGCCCCCCACGGCGTGCCGCCGTGCTTGGGGTGGCAAAATTGCTAGAGCCGGCCCTGGCAGGAGGTCAGACTCGATGATCACACTGGTTCTTTCTAGACATAAAATCTATGACTCAAGCACCCAAGAGTTTTAATGAAGGGCTTTGTATGATGTCTTTAAACTTTCCTCTGTTCTTTGCAATCAAAGACAGCGTTTCAGGGCCAGTTTAAGGTGGCTATTAATCATCCATTTGTCCAAGTGACTCTACTATTTTGGGAGCTGATTAAAATGTTTGCCTCCGGTAGCCTAGTAACCTGCAGTGCTATGATTTATTCACCTACAGCATTATCTTCCATGGACCCTTGATTGCATACTTGCCAGACATATGGTAACGTAGCTGCATTGGAGAGACTTCCTCCCTTAATGACGCTGGGCAGGCAGTGGGAGATGGGATTTCCTCAGCAAATCAAACTTCCAGAAGATAAGGAAATCAAACATTTGCTGGCGTGCAGCAAACAGCATAATAAAAGGCACAGGGCTGCTAAATGCCACAGAGACCTTTTGTTCCATGGAAGCCTCACTCTGTGTCAAACACAGAACTCAGATATGAATTCTGGGGCCAAATTCTGCACTGGAGCCAATGTACTGGTGTAACTGAGAGTCTATTGGATCCGTAAGGCCTAAGGCCTGACTGTGCAACCATTAGTCAGGCATATGGATACTTATTCACCTGAAAAATGAACAGGAGTACTTGTGGCACCTTAGAGACTAACAAATTTTTTTCAGCATGAGCTTTCGTGAGCTACAGCTCACTTCTTCGGATGCATCATGCATAAAACCGTTCTTTTTGCAGATACAGACTAACACGGCTGCTGCTCTGAAACCTGTTATTCACCTGAGTAGTCTGCGAAGTGATGCAGCAACCCATGTGTATGTTGTCCACAGACTTTGTCTCATCTCAGATGAACACCTGAAGCTGCTTCCCTGAGTTGCTGCAGCAGCAACACAGACCCCTGAACTTCAGACTTAGCCGGGAAGAGTTTTTCATTTTGCCTTTGGGGCAGATCGTCGTTATCTCCTGTCCAGGGGTGGCTCCAGGCACCAGTGCATCAAGCGCGTGCCTGGGGCAGCAAGCTGCAGGGGGCGGCCTGCTGGTCGCCATAAGGGCAGCAGGCAGGCTGCCTTTTGCAGCTTGCCTGTGGGAGGTCCACCAGTCCCACGGCTTCGACGACAATTCAGCAGTGGGTACACCGAAGGCGCGGGACTGGTGGACCTCCCGCAGGCATGCCACCAAACCCGCGTTACCAGCGGACCTCCCACAAGCACACCGCTGAAAGCAGCCTGACTGCCATGCTTGAGGCAGCAAAATACATAGAGCCGTCCCTGCTCCTGTCGAAGCCACCGAGGTGCTTAGCACCTTGCAGGATTAAGCCTGGTGTTACTGGGGCCCAGTCCGGCAGGGCGTTGAGCTACTGACTTCCCTGACTCAGGCCATTGTCACTCACATCTCAACATTAATGGACTGCATTTACGCTCTGAAAATGAGTAAAGCTAAAATTAGTAGGGTTCCCCCCCCGCCCCGGCTCCGAACTTTAGGCAGCATCACAAAAGAGGAAGGACCCAAGGGAATTAGTGATGCCTTATCTTGCTGTATTTCAGGACACACATTTCCCATATTTCTTCTTTAGCAAAACCTTAATGAGTGTGCCTTCACCACCTCCCATAAATACAGCTGGTCCATCACCTTGTGGGCTCCTTATTGGGCTCTGGTGTGCTATAAAGCTGTGCAAAATGGGCTCTAAATCCCATTCACAGGCCCTGAACAAATGTTTCACTATTATTTAGCAGGCAATCCATGTGGTTTTAGTTCCCCTCCACTTAGAGGGAGTATGTTGCAATTTCCCCAAAGCCATTCTAACCTATAGCAAGCACTTGATGCATTTTTATGAGACTCAGAGATATATCATTGAGAAAACTGATTGTGAGCAATCTATTTCCCTGAACATTGCTGCTGAAGTCTTGGCAGTGAATGAGATTAGCAAAACTGAGTTTTCTTCTCCACTGAAGGGAGTGTGCGTGTGTGGCTGCAAAGAGATTTTTGGTTTCTTTTTAACTTAACTTTGTTTTAGAGGAACAGAGCCGGTAGTCAAGATGCTTGGAGATGAAAGGAAATTGACAAAGCCTCGATTTCTGGTCTACATAACGGAAAGGACTGGATCCAAAAGGCAGAAATTAAAAATACAATGATATAAACAGCATTTCCTTCCCAGAGAGCTTCCCTGGCAAACTCAGAACACTAACAGATTCTCAGAGATCAGGGTGCATCCAGCTTATCTTCCTGTTTGCACAGGGACCAGTCCTGAAAGGTGCGGCTGAGCTCTTTTTGAGATTCATAGGAGTTCCACACACTCCAGACCTTTTCAAGATCAGAACTTTGGAAACCAATTCGCTTTCATAAGTGCCTGTGGTGCTACCAAAAAAATCCTTCCCTCTCCCTGCTTCACTACTCAGCATCCTTGTATATGATGTCTCTGTTTTCTTCCCAGTGGAAATTATTGCTGGTATATATGTGTATAGATGTTGGACTGGCTCATCTCTTTGTACTCAGAGTCAGGTTTAACTTTCTTATTATAAAATATTTATTTCCCCAATACCCCCAGAAACTAGCTGACAATGAAATGAGTGTTTTTGTTGCAAGGGACACCAACACTGGATAGACTTATCCAGCTAGGGTTAGGTTTTCAAAAGTGCCTAAATGACCTAGGAGCACAAATCAACATGACTTTCCATGGGATTTGTGCTGCTAAGTCACTTACACCTTTGAAAATTCCACCCCTAGGTTCTTATCTAGCACTTGGCACCTTGGTATCAGGGATGGGAGTCAGGACTCCTGAGTTCTATATTTGCTTCTGCCAAAGACCGATTATGTGCTCGCATAGTACAAGTCACATGACCATTTGGGGTTCCAATTGGCTCCCCTGTAAAACAGGTATAATGATAATAATACTTTCCTACCATGCTGGGGAGTTGTGGGGTTTTCTTATTCATATTTGTAAATCACTTTCACACAAAAAGGTTACATACATTTAAACGACTACTGTTAGGGCAGAAAGAAGGTTCACCTGTGAAGAAACAGCCCCAGGAAAACATTTCTTTCAGTTATGGCTGTGTAAACCCAGAGTGATTCCAATTAGTTCCCCCAATTTGAAATCATTGGGGCTACAATGTATTTACACTGGTAAAAGTGAGCCCTCTCCTAGCTAAACATTTCGTTCAGAGTATTATTTTGGGCTGGAGGGAAGCAATTTAAAAGATATGCAGAAGAAACATAAGCCTCGAGGCACTCAGATACTATGGTGATAACCGTAGTATCAGAACCTAGAATAATATAGAATAAAATAGAATCATTACCCTTTCTTGATAATTACTTTTGTGAATAATAATATCTAGTTCTGATATAGTGCTTTTCAGCAGTAGAATTCAAATGCTTTACAAAGGAGGTCAATATCATTATCCCCACTTTACAGATGGGAAAATTGAGGCACGGGGCAGGGAAGTAACTGCCAGTGGCAGAGCTGGAAATAGAATCCAGGTCTCCTGAGGCTCTGTCTAGTACTCTGGCTGCAGTGTCTCCCTGGTGGCCTAACCTAAGAATGCACGTCAGAGAGCTGAGCCTCACTGCACAGATAAATAACACAAAGACACTGCTTGTCCCACAGGCCTCAGAATCTAAGAAGTAGACAAAACATGACCGATGACTACATAGAGAAATGGAAGGGTGGGGAAACATCTGGTCAATTCCTGCAATGCGTACTCACGCCTGACTCAGGCTAAACTCCTACTGAAGTTAACAGGGGAGTGTCATAAATTGTCAAAGTGGGCCAAGTCCTGGCAAAACTTTAATAGGAGGAGGAATTAGCTGAGCCGTGGATAGAAAAGCAGGATATAATCTCAAGGTTGCAGAGAACGCTGGGCTTAGAGATGAGCAATATGGTTTGGATAAAATAAGAGCAGAGTTAATTCTTGAACCCAGACGCTCATCAAAATTGTTTTGAGGCTTAAAATAGTTCAGATCACTTGTTCCCCTTTATTGTTCACTTCCAGGCACCTCAGCACTTCCTGCTTATGACCAGGACCAGAAGCAGAAATGCCAAAATATCATATGAGAAGTTTGCTTTTTCAAAATATCTGGCCATGTTTTGCAGGGGACCGGATAGTTCAGAAAAGAGCTGGAAAGCGTCCGAATTTCTGGCTGCTTCTCTGGCACAATCACACCAAGCTCTGTCCATCATTAACTCAGGCCTCCTGTGTTTATTAAAATATTCATTTTTTATTTAGCATTTACATTGCCCAGAGGCCCCAGTCAGGCTTTGGTCCCAATTATGCTCAGATGTGGAAGTACATAACTTTTTCTCTCCGGCTAGCCAGACAGCAAAGCAGAGTCCTCTGAACAAGGGAAAGGACAGAATATTGGAATGCAAAGGTTCTGCAGCAGCTGGGCCTGGAGAACTTGGAAAGTTTGACTCTGGATGCAGTCAGTGGGAGTGGCAAACAGAACTGTGCAGAGGAAACCGGAAGGTGGGGAATGACTATTGGGAGGCAGAGTCTGAAGCAAGTCAAGAAGGCAGCAGAGTGAAAACCACCACTGAAGAAAGATGAAGAGGAAGCACAGTGGATGCGAAGAAAATGTTCAGAGCCATGAAAATGAGCTGACGAAAGAAAAAGAGATGGAACCAAAGAAGAAACCAACAGAATCAGGGAGCAAGTGAGAGCAAAGAAAGTGGGAGAGGAAGAAAAACAGATGGAGAAACCCCACGTGAGAAGGTAAGTAAGCCCCTGGTTACTATCGCTCAGTGCTCTGAATGCGTGTGAAGGGCCTGCATTGCTGCTGGACCTGTCCTTTGTTTACATAATGCTCATTGTCAGTGTTTACCCAGTGTATTTAATGGAGCACATGTGGCAAAGAGCGAGGGAGGGTCCAGAACATGACATCATCCATTGTAAAAGCCAATGCTCCTTCCATGACCAGTGACAACTGTTGTTTGCTTCTCTCTGCAGGAAACAGCAACCGGTGTCTCCAGGTGTGAGCCTGTATCATGGAAAAGTTATGATATTAATTAACAATCTCGGTCACAAGGACCAGACAGCCATTTGAGATGAGAGATGTTTGCACTGGCCTTTCTGCAGTGCATCTAGGTATCTCCAGCAGCAACAACGAGCTTTACATCAGGCCCCTTCTCCTGTTGAACGGAATTAGATCCACTCCTTTTATTTTTGCTTAGTCCATAAATCCCTTTGTTAGCTGTGGGGTTTTTGAAGGCTTTTCCCCCTTCATTTGTGCAACTCACTGGCAGTGGGGAAGGGAGGGAACTACCTCCAGGGGATTTTGCTGCACAACTGCAAAATGAAGCAGAACTGTCACAAATTTTTTTGCTGGAGCAGTTAAATATTCAGGGCAAATTTTGAAATACTGTGACCAGACTTGTTTGTATAGTCAGATTACATGATCGTGCATGCAAGGAAAGAGCTCTTCCACAGAGATTTCTGATCTGGTGAGATGAGGGGCTGAAATCTCCTGAAGCCAGCTCAGGAGATTTCAGGAGCTTTCTAATCTGAAACCCTAACACTGGTTCAGCCTCAAGACCACACCCCAGGCCCTAGTTTTAATTTAATCTGGATCTACATGGGGATCCAGCTGCCCCATCCTAAATCTGTTTGTGTTCTTACATCATTCCCATCACTAGGATGTATGAGCAGCTGTGTGGTACCTGAGGGAATAGTTCTATCAGACATACGTTTCCAAGGTAGGGACAGTTTAGAAGGATGTTGCAGCAAGTCTCCCATACAGGATGTTTGGGGTCTGAGTATAGTCCCTGTCTGAACTTCCCATGCATCGAAGGAACAGCGAGAAGGGCATTCTTGGCTGCCACCGCAGCGGAAGGTTACAACAGCTCCATGATAATATTGACCTGCTCTTTCCACCGCCTCTGCATTAAAACTGAACTTGCTCTGATCTGTTCTTTAACTCCCCCACCCTGGGGAGCCTGCAAATGCATCCGCCTCCTGCTGTTGCCGCCCCACTGGCTGAGTCAGCATGTGTGCCTGGGTGTTGGCTCAGAAGGGTTTTCTGTGTGCAATCCTGGCACTACTTTGTGTTAAAAGTGAAGAACTCCATGCAGCTGCCAGCATCATGACTTATTAGCTGAGGAGCTGGGCAGTGGGTGAGCAGCAGCTCCTCCAGGAGCACGTGCCAGCACTATTATTCCGAAAGACAGCAATCCAAGGAAGCAAAAATAATGTGGAAGCATTGCTATCTGCTGCCGTCTTCATTCCCTTTGAGTGCACACAATGGATTTCAGTCCCTTGCCTCTGACCTCATGGGGTGAAGACTTCATCCTTCAGTGCATCACACATGGGTTTAGTTAACACTCTTTGGCCCAAGGTACAGAATCAGAGCAGCTCTTTGTCTAATGCTGTGCACACAGAGTATCCCAAAGAATCATTACTAAAGCAGTGAGCTACATACTGGCAGAGCAGTGGCTGGGCAAATACAACAGCCATACTGAATTCAGCAACTGTAGCCAGGGATATTAGAACTTGCCTTAGTGAGAAGAAATTATCTATCCATCACCTTTTCTAGCTTTCTGTTTTCATATATGCCTGCCTGCTTTCTGCCTCTCTTTCACCATATCTAATCCTCTGCCTATTTATCATGGTATCTAAATCCTGTCAACCTGGCTCATCTCCAGAAAACAACATGGGACCTTTCCTCTCCACCCCGGCAGGCCTCCCAGAGAGGATCAGCAAGAACCCCGGCTTGAGTATCCTCTCCAGAGAGAGGCGGAGATTAAACGAGATTTCATTTCTATTTCTTTCAAGTCCAAAGCCCTGATTATAACTCTTAACCTGCAGGGTAAGTGTAGGGAAAGCCAATGGAGCGACTCCAAATTTGCACCAGTGCAGTGAAGAGCAGAATTTAGCCTAAATATTTCAGAGGTTGCACAATTCAACCCCAGATCTCCACAGGCTCCTGTGCTTTGCCTCTGAAGCTCAGACAGGCTTACGGAGTCATTCCTCTTGTGATAAGAATCAAAGGGGCGGGCAAGGTGGGTTGACTGGTGCCCATCTTCACATAGAGGCAGATGGGGGCTGTAGCTGAGCTGACAGCAGTACTCCTTTCTGAGGTGATACAGGCAGGATGGAGGTGGTATGGGATAGGGGACGGGAGGGGAGAGGTTCTTCTTTAGAGGAGCTCAGAGGGATTGACTTACAGCTGGAGCTGCCTTTGTATCACAGTTACTCATCCCTGAGCTACAAAGTGTGGATACAGATATGAAATTCCCAGCTGGCTTCAGAGATCTGGCTCAGGTCCAACTAAGGAGATATGTGACTCTCTTCAGATAAAATAAAATCTTCTAAACTGGAGGCCAGAACTCAAAGTGAGCCTGAGCCTCTGGACTTTTCCTCAGGTGGAAAATAGTTTGGTCAACTTTCCCCTCCACGTCCGACTAGATTCCTTTTTCACCATGGATCCTCTGGGGTGAAATTCTGGCCCCGTGGTTGTTAATGGCAAAACTCCTATTGATTTCGGTGGGCCAGGATTTCACCGCAAGTTTCCAAGCAGGCCAGGAGCCCCGGTGGTAAAATACAAGGAAGAAAGCTCTTCCTACAGTATTTCCAGCCAAGGAGGGAGCAGGAAGAACTGGAATGCTACCTGGAAAAGATGCTTTTTATGAGCCTTCCAGGGCCATTTCACAGACTCACTGCATCTGGATTAGCGCCTCAAATTCTGGGGCTTGTCCAAATGGGCCCTCTTGCCTTCAGCAGATAGCTGATTCTTCATCATAATGGCCCATATCATCTCCTTCACCTCCATGAGCAGAGGAAACAAATACAGGAGAGGACCTTAGGGTCATGTTTGGGTTTTTTTGCGAGAGGGGAGGGTCATAGAAGAGGGAAATGCCCCCTCTCCTGCATTGTCACCCTGACTGTGAAAGTCCCACTGGACTTTGGCAGGTAAATTAATGGCAGCCCAGTCAACTTTTCCTCCCTGCCCCATACATCCTCTGTCAGAGGAGGTTGCAGGGGTCGACATCCACTGAGGGAGCCTTTTCCGGAATGGAGCATGCTCTTTAAATGCCTGGAAACAGAAGGAGAACCCAAGAAGAAAAGATAGCTCTGTGCCTTTACAGATCCTGGGGGATCTGCTGATTTTGTGGAGGACAAATCCTGTTACTTCCATGGTGGGGCAAACCCAATGCCCTGAGAGAAGAATGCAGAGGGAATTGTGGAAGTGCAAACTCCAGTGTGGGGAACATGCTGCATACACAGTCGCTGTCATTTCCCTTTCTCCAAGCTGATTGAGATCTCAGCTTTGCCAAGAGACAGAAGGCTCTCTGCATGTCAAGCAGCATGGTAAAAGCAGCAAAGAATCCTGTAGCACCTTATAGACTAACAGACATTTTGGAGCATGAGCTTTCATGGATGAATACCCACTTCGTCAGATGCACAGGATTCTTTGCTGCTTTTACAGATCCAGACTGACATGGCTACCCCTCTGATACTAAGCAGCATGGTGTGGCATGGATTACCCAGCATCCCACCACTGGCCTTGCCATGTCATCCCTGGGAATTAAACTGCTTTGTGTTGGTTTCTAAACCAGCCACACTGATCTGACTGAGGGTTTGGCTGGGCCAGCTCAAACCAACCGAAATTTGACCCTGGGCAGCTAATCAGCCAAGAAACATAACCCAGACTTTGCAACCAACAAAACTTGCCTGAAAAACCATTACAACACCCCTGACTCACTCTCGGCCCTGGTGAAGATTAGGAGAGTCCTTTCTTAGGCATTTTGTTGCTTGTTTCACTGACCAACTCTCTTTAAAAATTGTGTTTATTTGCAGCTGGACAAAAACTGCAGAGGAATGATGGAGAAATACTTGCAAAGAATCACAACAAGGAGACAGGATCAGCTAGGCAGAGGTAATTGGTGTTTTGCAAGGGATCAGAGATTCTGCATGAGATTTTTTATTAGCACTCATAAAAAAACATCACATTTTACATTTAATGTGTTCTCTTCATGGTGAAGGACCCCAAAGTGCTTTACAATCTATACTTGAGGATCACTTCACTCATCACTGCACTGTAGCCACCTCTGGGGTAGAATGGACTGCAGCAGCTGTTTCACAGCACACAGCAACACTACAGAAAAGTTTAGGACTAGAAGAGTATCAACTCCAGTTGAATCCAGTGAGGGATTTAGGGAGGTGGAATGTAATTTACCTGATTTTAAATGCAGTAGCGAAGACAATGGAGTTAAGGCTTCAACTTTTACAGAAAGTTTTCACGGGATGTTAATTTTACATCTGACCCAAGAGTTTGAATCTTCAATCATTTGTCCAAATTTTAGATTTTCAGTAAGAAGAAAAAGCAGGTATTTTAACAGTTAGAAACTGAACAAGTGCTGTGCAGAGCACTTGTTAAGAAGCACTGATACAGGCTATTATCTGGCTGCTTTCTGCAGTGTACAGGTGTGTTTTTATGACTCTGCATTCTTCATACCAACCAAGAGAATTTGTAGGTTAAGCTACAGATAAACATTCAAAACTAAAGAAACATATAGTGTACCTAAGAGAACTTATAAATCTGCTAAAGTGCATAAAAATGTGGTGTGTGTAGGAACTTCAAGAGATTGGTTTATCTATATTGTATAGATAAACAATGGAAACATATCATTCATTCTTTAATTTCATTGACAGTGAGAACTTCTGGGGCCCAGTTTTGATTGTGAGTGAAATGAGTTTGGGGTAGGATCAGCTCAGCCGAGTGGACACTTATCCACACCAAGAAACTCCCACACAGCTAGTTTATAACACATGGTGTTGAATAACAAAGGGCAAGAAGTGCCTCCCAAAAACTAACTTGTGAGTTTTGCGGGGGAGCAGGGAGGTAAGTGAGCTTGGCTAGTACTGTTGGTCTGCACCAATTTGATTTAAGAAAGGAGTATTGATATCCCTACTTGAGATATGGGGAAACTGAGGCAAGGTGCAGTTAAGTGATGTGTCCAAGAGCACTGTCAGAACTGGGAACAGAGCACAGGTCTCCTGCCTCCAATTCCTGAGCTAAAGCGCTGAATCATACTCTCTCCCTCTGAAATGTTAATTTCATCATGATTAAAAATCAGGGTAATTAGACATCGCTAGAGGGGCTTGATCAAATGTCAGAACAGTTTCTATTGTGTAATCCAGATAATCTGTATAATTTATTGGGTTGATTTAAAGGCCTAAACCTCTCCTCCAGCACCTCAATTTATTTATTTTTTTTAATGGAGAGGGAAGGAAGGAAACTCCTGGGCTACCAAGAGTCATATTCAGTGAGTTGCATATGATTGACAGCTGCCAGAACCCCTCCAGGAGCATTTGTTTGTGGCTGTCTGTCAGGAACAAGGTAACAAGAAAGTGGAAAGGCTTTCAGAAAGAAAGTGGGAGGTAATTTCCTCTAATGTTATGTGGGAGATGAACACTCAAGACTATTATCGCTTGATGGGTTTTGTGTCTGTGTCTCCTGTGCAGCAGGCTAGAGAATTACTTCCAGGAATGAAACACTCTAAAAAAGCATTACAAAATAGCTAGAAAGAGTAAAAGAAACCATTTCAGTCCTGTCTGTGTTTCTTCAAAATAACCACCTGTTTGTTATCATTGTGCAAATAGGAAATTCAATAGAGAATGGGAAACACAGGATGGAGCACTTGATGATTACCTGTTCTGTTCATTCCCTCTGGGGCACCTGGCATTGGCCGCTGTCAGAAGACAGGATACTGGGCTAGATGGACCTTTGGTCTGACCCAGTAGGGCCATTCTTATGTTCTAAACTGAGAGAAAGAGTGACTTTTCACTCTCTCCTGGAAGCGTAGAGCAGTAGACAGGGAGTCAGAAGACCTGATTTCTATACCTGGCTCGACTGTTCTCCTTATGGGTAAGTCACTTTATCTCTATGTCTCCTGTTTCCCCTCCTGTCCCTTGTCTATTTAGATCCAAAGCTCTTTGGGGCAGGGATGGTCTCTTGCTATGTATTTGTACAGTAAGTAGCACATTGGGGGCTTGATCTCAGTTGAAGCGTCTGTAATACATGTGTAGTGCCTTCTTCACAAAATGCACAGTCAACCTGTGGAACTCCTTGCCAGAGGATGTTGTGAAGGCCAAGACCATAACAGGGTTAAAAAAAGAATGAGATAAGTTCATGGAGGATAGGTCCATCAATGGCTATTAGCCAGGATGGGCAGGGATGGCGTCCCTAACCTCTTTCTGCCAGAAGCTGGGAATGGGTTAAAGCGGATGGATACTGGGCTAGATGGACCTTTTGTCTGACCCAGTAGGGTGGTTCTTATGTTCTTATTGAAAACTCTGAAAGAATTTAATAGGTTAAACTAATAAGGTTTTAGAGAAGTTACTCTAATCACTATAAAATTTCAACTCACTGTATTTTCTGTAATTTTTTTTAAGCATTCTGTAGAATTCTAGAGCAGGGACATACGTATTAAATTCTATAGTATGGTCCAAAGAACTTACAATTTCCTATTAAATTCTACAGGACTCTGCCCAAAAACAAACAACAGAACTCAAAGATTTGCAAGGGAAATCCTGCTTCCGGGCATGAACCAACCTCTATCTAACGCGGGATAAGGAAGAAACTTCCCCTGGGGGCAAGTTAGTCCCACATTTTCCCACTACTGGATTTCTTATACCATTCTCGGAAGTAGCTGGCGCTGCCTGCTGGAATGGATGAAGCTCAGGTGTGATCTGGAAAATGAGACAGGCTCAGCTGTATCCCTGTCTCAATGGTTTGAATAACCTAATAACTCAATGGCCTGCATAAAAGTGTGCGTGCGCATGTGCGCGCGCGTGCTACCCATTTCATAACTGACAGTAACTGGCATCGCCTTTGATGCCATCCTCAGCAGAGTGGCCAGGTTGTGCCTTTATCTTTTGCCTCTCACCTAGCACTAGCTGGGCAGTCAGGAGTATATAGTAAAATGCACATTATGCCTTTACTCCACATGTTGTTGCAGTTTAGTTGAGGACTGACAGGTCTTGGTTACGTGCTCCGATGCTGGGGTAATGAGAGCTATGTAAGCACCTACAATAGATATTTAGTTTAGCTCCTGATTGAAACTTCATTCCTAGTTTCCCCTGCTGAGTGCCTATGGCTGCATTGTGGGGCAACCACATTGGCATATGATTATTCCAATACTTTGTTACCCTTGAAGGCTTAACACATGGCATGCAGGTCATGGCAATACATGTGCAACCATCTCACCTCTTACTGGTTGGAGGCCAGCATGGAAAATAAAAATTTCTTTTCATCTTTAAAGACAGCAACAGGATATTCCCCTTTAGCTCTAGCATTAACAGCTACAGGGATTTGGTTGGAGCCCCAGCAGGAGACAGATTCCTTCACTGAATGTAGGGAAATGCCAAGTCTCAGAGATCTCCAAGCTCCAGTTTGAAAGCTGTTAGAGTGTTTTCAAGCTGGGAGCTTTAGACATTTATGTTGTATAATTGCAAGGCTTTAGTTATCCAGGTTTTTTCACAAAGGGCATGTTGCAGTCTTTTGGTTGGCAGAACTGTTATGCATTAAGAAAGGGAATGGCTTTGCTCTGTAGTCATGATTTCAAGTAGCAGACAAAGGATATTTTGTTAATGCGCTAGCCTGGAGGAATTAAATCCATTTTTACTGAAATGGTTTAGGTCCATTTCGTCATGCTTGGCTGAAATTTTCAGCCTAGATATGAGAGTGAGCTGCAGATTCAGCAAAGATGTAGCCACCTCTCCCATATCTCTTGGAACACAGTGATTGTTATCACAAACACTCACACACTCCCACGCTCTTGGACAGGTACTAGTATGACACCTGATACGCTGGTGGTATCTAAAATAATAACCAGGCTAGGGAAGGATTAGTTCTTTAAATGGTCAAATTAAAGAGAACACACTTAGCACTAACTTGGCTTTCCTCATAGGGTACATACATAGGAGATCTGATCTCAAATGGGAGGAGGGGATTAGATTATCCCTAGCTCAATGTTATTTAACTTGGCTATTTGAACAGCTAACCATCCACCAGTGGGCCTACTTTGCCAGATATCACATTTTTATCTAGCTGAGTGGTTCTCAAACTTTTTCAGGACAGATTCTTTCCTTCTGAGAGCCCATTCAGTTCTGTTAATACAATAGGAACATTCATAATGACACAAAAAAAGAAATAATGTACAATATATGCAGAAAACTTTAGTAATCAGTTCATAATCACAAACAACCCTAATAGCATTATTTGTATCCTACAATTGGTGCTAATCAGAGAATAGAATCCCTGCTGACACGATATTTTAGTTTTACAAGACAAAATTAATTTCTTTTGGTTTTGTAACTTGTGTCAGGCGTGCCTGGATAGATGCCTTTTTCTATAATTGGAGAACTCCATCATTGTCATCACAATGATAATAGCAGCCACAGACACGGGCATCAGCCTCAACTCAGTGCCAGCAAGTAATGAGTTAATCATAGAAATCATAGAACTGGAAGGGACCTTGAGAGGTCATCTAGTCCAGTCCCCTGCACTCAAGGCAGGACTAAGTATTACCTAGACCATCCCTGACAACTGTTTGTCCAACCTGCTCTTAAAAATCTCTGATAATGGAGATTCCACAACCTTCCTTGGCAATTTGTTTCAGTGCTTAACCACCCTGACAGTTAGGAAGTTTTTCCTAATGTCCAACCTAAACCGCCCTTGCTGCAATTTAAGCCCATTGCTTCTTGTCTTATCCTCAGAGGTTAAAAAGAATATTTTTTCTCCCTCCTCCTTGTAACAACCTTTTATGTACTTTAAAACTGTTATCATGTCCGCGCCCCGAGTCTTCTCTTCTCCAGACTAACCACACCCAGTTTTTTCAATCTTCCCTCATAGGTCATGTCTTCTAAACCTTTAATCATTTTTGTTGCTCTTCTCTGGACTTTCTCCAGTATGTCCACATCTTTCCTGAAATGTGGTGCACAGAACTGGACACAATACTCCAGTTGAGGCCTAATCAACGTGGAGTAGAGTGAAAGAATTACTTGTCGTGTCTTGCTTACAATACTCCTGCTAATACATACCAGAATGATGTTTGATTATGCAACAGTGTTACACTGTTGACTCATATTTAGCTTGTGATCCACTATGGTCCCCAGATCCTTTTCCGCAGTACTCCTTCCTAGGGAGTCATTTCCCATTTTGATGTGTGGAACCGATTGTTCCTTCCTAAGTGGAGTACTTTGCATTTGTCCTTATTGAATTTCATCCTATTTACTTTAGTCTGTTTCTCCAGTTTGTCCAGATCATTTTGAATTTTAATTCTATCCTCCAAAGCACTTGCAACCCCTCCCAGCTTGGTATCGTCTGCAGACTTTATAAGTGTATTCTCTATACCATTATCTAAATCATTGGTGAAGATATTGAACAGAAGAACCGATCCCTGCGGGACCCCACTAGTTATGCCTTTCCAGCATGACTATGAACCACTGGTAACTACTCTCTGGGAATGATTTTCCAGCCAGTTATGCACCCACCTTATAGTAGCTCCATCTAGGTTCTATTTCCCTACTTTGTTTATGAGAAGGTAATGCGAGACAGTATCAAAAGCCTTACTAAAGTCAAGATATAGCACATCTACTGCTTCCACCCCATCCATAAGGCTTGTTACCATGTCAAAGAAAGCTATCAGGTTGGTTAACATGATTTGTTCTTGACAAATCCATGCTGACTGTTACTTATCACCTTGTTATCTTCTAGATGTTTGCAAATTGATTGTTTAATTATTTGATCCATTGTCTTTCTGGGTACTGAAGTTAAGCTGACTGTCTTTAATTCCCCAGGTTGTCCTTATTTCCCTTTTTATAAATGGGCACTGTATTTGCCCTTTTCTAGTCTTCTGGAATCTCTCCTGTCTTCTCTGGCTTTTCAAAGATAATCGCTAATGGCTCATATATCTCCTCAGTCAGCTCCTTGAGTATTCTAGGATGCATTTCATCAGAGCCCGGTGATTTAAAGACATCTAACTTGTCTAAGTAATTATTGACTTGTTCTTTCCCTATTTTAGACTCTGATCATACCTCATTTCCACTGGCATTCACTATTTTAGACGGCCAATCTCCACCAACCTTCTTGGTGAAAACTGAAACAAAGAAGTCTTTAAGCACTTCTGCCATTTCCACATTTTCTGTTATTGTCTTTCCCCCCCTCATTGAGTAATGGGTCTGTTCTGTCCTTGGTCTAATGTACAAGCACAAAGGGAAATATATATTTCTGTAAATAAATTATGTTATTTATAGGCATGATGCAACCAGCTGCAGAGTAAATGTGTCTTTCTAACATCAGTTGCAATGTACACATTATGACATGTCCAACCTTCACATTAAATGATTTATTTCGAAGGCTGGAAATGTAATAAGATCATCCAACCAGCAGTGAAGAAATGTAGAAGCAATGATAGTGCCGATTAAAGAGAGGAAGCCAGGGAGGGGGAAGGATACCACAGACAGGGCAAGCAGAGATCAAATCCTGAAGGCCAAATGCATTATAAATGCTGTTGGAGAAAGTTATAGAAGATGACATGGCTCAACTATTTTTATTTTATTTGTATGCACTGGGAATCATTGGCCTTACGACATTGCTTGAATTATTATCTCACTCATTTAAATTGTTTTAAAAATATTATGACCAGATTGGCTGAGTTTCCCTACAGGACAATGAGCTGGCAAGATATCATTAGAAATCAGGGAGGGTTTTTATTTTATTTTAATGCTTTGTTGATTAATTTAGAATTCACCAAGTTAATTACAAGAAAAGCAAAGAAGCATCAGGAATGGTAAACATCCTCTTTTTTTTATAATGGGGCGGGGGAGCTGGCCTACATACATCTTTTGCACCAAGATTTAGGTGTGTCCATACTAGGAGGGTTTCACCAATGTAACTAACCCTGTTCAAAGAAAAAACTGTGTCTTACATCAGTTGTCTCTGATGACACTTGTCTATTGTTTCATTGACATTCCCTCACAACAGGTAGAAAAATGAGTATCATTACTCACATTTTACAGGTGTTTCAGCAAAAAAGATCAAGTGTTTTTCCCAAAATCGTATAGGATTCAGTGTCAAGAATTCAGTCTTTAGAACTCAGGGTTCCAGGGCTGTGGTCAGACCATATTTTCTCTACCTTAAGGAATTATCTTCTATGTGAGATCTTCTCTAGAATGAGATGCAATATTTTAATTAGCAGCAAATTTGTTATACTTGATTAGGGGTGTCAAGGCATGCTATATTAATGGGAGCTCTGATGACAAGTCCTTGCCTACCCGTACAGAAGCACAGAATAAAAACCAAAGGAAACATTGTGATTTCCACTTGACTTCCCCATGGGACGAGATGCAATGAGACAAGGACCAATTTGTCGCTGTGCGATGTGTCGCAATGCAAAATATCTGCCCGCGCTAATGGAAAAGGAAAACCATGTCCTGAGAAATCAGCGAGGGTGTTAGATACGTGCAGAAATGTAGGTCAATTGCTTGCAATAGCACCTGAATCTTTTCAGCAAGTAACTATTGAGTCACTAGGAAAACACGGCCCAGCACAGTCCTCTGTCAGCCCAATATATTTCAAGGGCATTGTAGCGAGGGGGCCCCACTCCCCCGCGCTCCTGAGGGGAATAGGCCAGAGAAGGTGTGGCCACGGGTGGAGGCCCTGCTGCCTGTCCCTGCCCCCTGGAAGTCAAGGGGTGGGACAGGAAGTCCAAGGCTCCCCCCGCCCCCGCGCCGCCTGTCCCCGCCCCCCGGAAGTCAAGGGGCGGGACAGGAAGTACAAAAGCCCGGCCCCAGCCCTCAGTTAGGAGGAGGCTGCCGGAGAAGGCAGATGCTGGGGCCCGAGCTCCGGCTGGGCCCGGCCTACCCCATGCCCGGTATCCGGAGGGGTACTGCCCTGACCTCCCCTGGGGCCAGTACTCAGAGGAGCTGACTGAGCTGTCCAACGCTCGGCCTGTGGAGGAGCTGTCCGGACCTCCAGATGCCTGGTACCCTGAAGAGTGGACTGGACCTCCCGACACCCGGTACCCCGAGGAGTGGACCGGACCTCCTGACGCCCAGTACCTCGAGGAGTGGACCAGACCTCCCGACGCCCGGTACCCTGAGGAGTGGATTGGACCTCCCGACGCCCGGTACCCTGAGGAGTGGACTGGACCTCCCGACGCCCGGTACCCTGAGGAGTGGATTGGACCTCCCGACACCCGATACCTCGAGGAGTGGATTGGACCTCCCGACACCCGGTACCCCGAGGAGTGGATTGGACCTCCCGACACCCGGTACCCTGAGGAGTGGATTGGACCTCCCGACACCCGATACCCCGAGGAGTGGATTGGACCTCCCGACACCCGGTACCCGAGGAGTGGTTGGACCCTCCGACACTCGATACCCGAGGAGTGGATTGGACCTCCCGACACTCGATACCCCGAGGAGTGGACTGGACCCGACGCCCGGTACCGAGGAAGTGGATTGGACCCTCCGACACCCGATACCCGAGTGGATTGGATCCTCGACACTCGATACCCGAGAGTGGACTGGACCTCCGACGCCACCCCTGAGGATGGATCGGACCTCCGACGCCGGTACCCTGAGGAGTGATTGGACTCGCCGACGCCTGGTACCCTGAGGAGTGGAATGACCTCCGACACTCGATACCCCGAGGAGTGGATTGGACTCCGACACTCGATACCCGGAGTGGACTGGACTCCCGACGCCCGGTTACCGAGGAGTGGATTGGACCTCCCGACACTCGATACCCAGGAGTGGACTGGACCCTCCGACACCTGGTACCCGCACGGTGGACCGGCCTCCCGACACCGGACACCCTGAAGAACCCAGGTTGGACCCCCTGGACGACGCCGGCGGATGCAGGCACCCAGTGAGGGGAGGTTGGAAGGCCCGGGGGCAGCAACTCCTCAGGCTGCAGACTCACCTGAGCCATGTCGTGTGTTCGTCAGGATCCCACTGACCGTCAGTGGCGTTGACCGCTGCTAGGGCCCGGCTGGAACGCAGTGGAGTGGGAGGGCTGCGTTCCCCCGCCACCCCCTTAAAGGTGGCAGACTCCCCTCCCCTGGCCGAAGAGGTCATCACGGTGGTTACCCGCCTCAGCCCCTGCTGAAGGCCGAGCATAAGACTGTGTGTGCTGCCCCACTCCTGCCCAAGGGCCTGGGCTTATATATATACTGTTACCTTGTGCTCAGCCCTGCTGAAAGGCCTGAGCCTAGACTGTATGCTGCCCGCCCTGCCCAAGGGCCTGGGCTTATAGACTCCTGGCTTAGTGCCCAGCCTGACTGAAAGGGCCTGACTGCTGAACTGCTTACGGCCCCGCCCTGACCCCGGGGCCGGCGGCATCTAGAGGCCAGTCGTTTGCTCAGCCCTGCACCCGAGGGCCTGAGCCACTTACTAACTGTTGTCGGTTCGCTCAGCCCCGCAGCAAGGGACAGGCCCGAGGCCGAAGGAGTGCGGTGAGTCGGTGTGGCTCCCCTCCGCCCTCAAGGAGGGTTGAGCCCCGGTCCCGCTCTACTACAGGCATCAAATCCAATTGGACAATAAGCGATTGGATAATCGGGGGAAATGACTCCTTCATGCTGTTGGAACCTAATTATGATCCGGGTAAGATGGATTTCTGGTGAAATGGGCTCCTGCATTACCTATTGCACTCAACGTTGCAATTTCACCCACTTAAAGAGCTGCATCCATTGAACACTTTTAAAATGCTAATTACAATGTAATTAAATATGAAATATGAACAATCATCTATCTTTCCTTCAGAGTTAGTATCCCTTATTTTTCAGGACAGACTTTGCACTGCAGCCATCTTCCTTGGATAGAGAGTGAGGATTGAACATCGGGAGTCCTTGCAGAGCCCCCAGAGGCCACCCCACTATTGTCCAGGAGGAGTCACCATAGAGCAATACAAGTAAGGCACCCCTTCTCCTCACTCCACAGAGGCTATGCTTTATAATTGCCTAAACTGAAAAAAAAACAGGTCCAATCATGCCCAGGTTCCAGGGTGTTTAAAATCCAAAGCTGAATGACATGCCCAGGCAGAACTGTGTGGGGTGCATCGATCCCCCACCAACTCTAGAAGCCCCTTGTGTAAAGTTTCACTTTGGGGTCAGCATCTCCCTCAACCCCAGTGTTAGTATGTTCCATTCCCAAAGACATGCTGACTTGGGGAAAGCATCCACAACAGACAGAATATCTTGGTGCTGCTGCGTTTCCCTGCAACAGATCAGGGATCTGTCTAGCTGTGTTCTCAGAGAGCACTGGAGCAGCCAGCCACTGAAAGGATACTTCTGTGGTTGAAAGGATGCCATCCCCATAAATGGAAGTGGCCATTATAGTGTGAGTTTCCCCAGGTCCTCTGTACTTAAAAGGAGTTAAGTTCTTTTTGCAGCCAGCGTGGGGGCTGAAACTGGCAGCCTGCTTTCTGGAGGTCCTAGGTTCAAATTCACTTGTTATGAAACTTCTGTTCAATCCCGCCTCTTTCTGATCACACAACAGAGCTGTCAACAGCCTGAAAGGCTGGGGCCATGTTTCTTAGAATTGTCAAGTTGTCAAGCAATTAATCCACTCTGGAGTGTCTCGTGAAGTCCCTGGAAGTGATGCCGGAGGCTCTACCACTGTTTACAGTATAAAATTTTCCAGAGTGGGAGAGGCAATGCCAGGTTTGTGAATGCTGTGTCTATTAGCAAGTGAAGGGATCCCTTCAAGTTAAAGAAATAACTCAGAAGTGTCACCAGATCTTAGCTCACTAGAGCAGAGAGTCAGGCCCTGAGGCTCCAGAAGGAGGGAATCCTTTGTCACATACATACACAGGATCTCGCTTGGGGGAATGGGGAAGGATTTACTAGTAAATTGTTATTGAACCATCCCTAAAGAGATGATTTTGACTAGATGGCATCTCCTGCTCATGTTCTTCCCTCAATGTCTAAAACCACGCTCACTATTGGTCACTGAACAAATTTGTATTGTGAGCTCTCTGGGATTGTGAAAATAAGGTGCCCTGCTGTATCTGTAAATGTGGGGTGAAGGTTGCTCGATCAGTTATGGAGCTTAAGCCCCAATAAACTACCTTTTCTTTCCCAGGACTTTTGCATCCCCAGCAAATTCACAGATCAACTCACAATTGTCAGATATTTGTCAGATCACTACTGTCATATTTTTTGAATAAATTATTTGACTGCTATGTTCTTCATTGCTCACCTGGTTCTGTTCACGGGTCCCTTCAAGATCCCTCTTATTAATAATTCACATGTTCTGTTTTCACTCTTTTTCCAAGGTCCCAGTTCAGCAAGGCATTTAAGCACAGGCTTAAGTTATGCATGAGCCTAAAAGGGAAGTCAAAAAACACAGACACAGTTTTCATTAAGGAGTCCGACTGCTCTATAAGCTGATTGAAAAACAGAAACAATATTCCATGAAAAGTTTTGGGAAAAAATGTGCCAAAAGTTTCAACCAGCTCTGCTGCTTAAGTGCTTTGCCAGTCAGGGCCTTATACTTCTTCCAAGCCCTCACCTGCCACCTTCACTTCATGGCATACATGTCCTGTGTCAGGCCAGGAACCTGCTCACTGACTGTACTACTCCCTCACTGGGGAGGAGTCAGCAAAGTCATCACTACATAGTGCACTCTTAAAAAGCCCACAGATAAATACCCAGAGTGTGATCCTGCCAACGTGTGAGTAACTTGAACCATGGAGTAGTCCCATTGTCTTCAGTGGAATTTGTCCTGTGAGGAAAGTTACTCTGGTGCTTGAGTGTTTGCAGGATTGTGCCCTTGAGGATCAGTGGTTAAGTGGCAAGTTCCTTGGGAAGCCAAATAAAGCCCCAATAGTGGTGTTTGAGAAACACTTCTCTCAGCACTTGTGTTTGCTTTCCAGGAGCTTGTTCTAATGCCCCAGGAAGTCAGTTAGAAGACAAAAGTAGTGCAAGGTCTGGTCTTGTCACAGTATATCCACCTTCCAGGAACTGACATACGAAGCAAGCGCTGGAGATCACATTATTTCAGCCCTATAATTGGATCCTTGAGGCATTAAGAGACCCATGAAAATGGGAGCACAATAAAGATGAGCACATTATTGTCATGATCACTGCTAGGGCTCAGTTTTGTTTACTTTATGATGTTTTTATTATTGTTTATTTACTACGGTACTTTAATTGTCTGTGTGTCATCCTCATGGGCCTGGAGTGGGTTACAGAGGTGGTGTGGTGGGATTATGTATAAAATGATTTATTCTATTGCTAATTATTATTAGTTTGATCATTGCTTTGGTGAAATCCCAGACTGATATGCTCTTCTGTTGAGCTTCATTTGCATGGGCTGTGATTCTGCAGCATCCGTAGTCGTGGCGTGCCATGTCATTTAAAGAGAATGCACCAGCCCTTCTGCAAATGGAAACCAGCATCACTCCATTGCAGTCAGCAGAGAAAAAGGACTCGGTCGCTGGAATTAGCAGAGCTATGACACTTTATACCAGCTGAAGATTGGTCCCTAAATGCTACAACAAAGCCCTTCTCTGTAGTGTATTGACTACTATGTAAAAAATCACATTAAATCCTAAGGGGTTGCCTGGTGCTGCTTGCTGGCTAGGGTGCTCTGTAGGAAAGCGTATGGATCTGTGTCCTAGCCAGTCAGTCAGTCTGCAAAAAGCCCCAGCCTATAGTAAGGTGGGGGGAGTTGTGGCTGTTTTAGGGGAGCAGCCTGCTTCAACTCTCTCTCTTTCGGAGTACTTGTGCATTATCATTCCGAATTCTAAGAAATAAAGTAGTTACATTGCAACATTGCTGCAAGAGTATTTTATGTTTTTATCTCCCTTTTCTGGGTGTAGGCCCTGAATGTAACATTTTCTAACACTGAGCAGGTCTCTGGGGTGGAAGTTACCTTCCCTCAGCTAACTTATCTTATCGTCTTTCCTGCTAGTGTAATTGACAGGGTGGCTGTAAAACTACAAGCAGGACTGAAAAACAAAAGCTACAGTCTATCAGATTCTTCCCTGGGATGATCCCCAGAGTCCATAGAGGCTCCTGCAAATGAGTACTATTGGTTTGACTAATTTTTGCCATGACTCTTTTTTATTAGTATTCAGCAAAATAGTATTGTATGACAGCTACTTGTCTGTCTGCTTTAATAAAATGCTCAGACAAACGTAACGTTTAGAAGCAAAGTACAAAAGAAACAGTGAGCCAGATCCTCGTCTGATGTAAATGAGGATAGCTCCATTGCCTGTCTTTTTCTTCCTTGGCTTCAGTGGAGATTTGCCAGTTCACAACAGCTGAGGATCTGGTCAGTAGGATGCAATGTCTGTGCATGAACAAGTTGATACACCTGGGTAATTCTGGAACCCTTTGAACCTCCAGTAGTTCAGTTCTGAGTCAGAGTTTGAATGTCACAGTTGTGGCTCATCTCTTGTATTGTCACTCCCTTGCCTAGTGGGAGCACATATTTGGAGCTTTGCAGGTTGATGTCCCATTGGAGGAGAAATCAGTGACATAGAGTCAATGTATAGTCATAGTCTAACTTGTGTATTTTACACCAGTCTTTGAACAGAAGTGGTCACAAACAGCATGCAGGCAATCCCCTCTTTCAAACCTCTCAGTAGAATCCCCAATGGCAGATCTCAGGAATCTACTCTGCCCCAAGAATTGATTGTAACTAGAGAGATTAAGGCATAGAGCTGCCTCCCTTGCTGCTTGCCACAGTTGCCCTAAAATAAAACCACCTCACAAAACTAACAACAGTACAACATTTCTTCAAAGACTGCACAGTACTCACACATGAAGAAAAGTGTAAGAACCATGTAACAAAGCCATCTGGGAGCACCAACCATAACAATATTAATTCTGGGGTGCACTTCACACCCTGGCTCAGTTTTATTGATGGCTGTAAATAATGCAGGGCAAGATGGACAGAGAACCTGCACAACTCCCCCGAGGATAGTTTCCTTTAGGGAGCATAAGTGTTGCTTTTTATTCTTCCTTTATGTTTGTGATGAGTCATTTTCTACACCGTGAGCAAGTATTTTCTATTGAAAACGGCTCATGGCAATGAGATGTGTGTGTGTATGAACATGTATGAATGCATGACACTGCGTGTGAACATGTATGAATGTGCGGCACTGTGTGTGTGTGTGTGTGTGTGTGAATACATGGGAAGCTCTGTCTGTTTGATATGTAGCAAGGATGCAATGATAAGCTCTGGAGAGAGAAAGGGGGTTAAAAGTTTGATCCAACTGTTACTCCAGCCCATGTGCTTTGCTGGACTCTGTACCTCAAGCAGAAAGGAAATGCTCAGGACAGTTGTTTCCTTTCCTTCAACCCTGGATGCTTTCCTGGCTGCACATGCAGAAGTCACTCTTCCCATTGGAAAGTGTGACCTTTAACCAGCAGTGATCCCATCACACTTCAATGAGCGCAGAGTCGCACTCTGCAAAAGAAGGAGGCATATGCATTCTGGGGTGGAAAATAGGTATTGGGGGAGCAAACCAGGGGATGGCCTAATGGCTCCTGGGGTCGATAATGAGACATGCATCCATTTACCTCTAAGTCAATAGCTAGAATCCAGTGGTGGCCAAACACTGTTGCCATACGATGGCTGTTCCTTGACCGATGTAAGGTGAATTGTGGGGCACTGATGGGGCACCGATGGGGCACGGTGGGGAAGCTGGCACTGCTAGTATCTGGGGTGGATGGAGGCTGGCCAGGGCCAGAACCACCAAAATGTAGGATCTCCTCCTCTGTCACAAAATACAAACTTCTCCCAGCCATCTCCAGGCCTTCCTCTTATTCTCCCACTCTGTACCCCTTATCCTCTTCCCGTGGGTCATTCACTCTCAGCACCTGGATTTGACCAGGATGGGGAATTCTGGCCCAATCTGGAATTCTCTAGAGCCTAGCTTGAAATTCCCACCTGTGCAGAGGGCCCTTTGGACTTAAGTGAGGCTTATCTTGTGCAAAAGCCTTCAGCACAGAGATAGCTTCACCCCTAGCCTGCCTACTGCTGGTCAGGGAATGAGGGCAGAAGAATGTTGGAGGATTTTTTGAGGGGAGTTCCTCCTTTTGACTGAATGTCCACACTGGATCTCAGACTGTCACTGGTTCTGTACTCATCCTGAGGATAAACAGAGTAGTTCACTCTACCAGAGGCTTCCCCAGCACAAGATTCATTGGAGAAGTAAAGAAAGGTGTCAAATTGGTGCTTGGAGCAGCTAATTCACCTTTTGTTCGTGAAGAGAAATAAACCACGGATAGGGGAAAGCTCAGGGCACTTTGTCTCCATTACAGAGGTTCCAAATCACTAGGTTTCAGTGGTGTTTGGAACAAATAGATTTTCACTGGAAATTAAATGATGCGACTTCAGCAGCCAGAGGTAGGTGAGGTAACAAAGGATGGATCCATCTCATCTCACCACCCCAGCACTTCTTGCTCTTGAAAACAAATTGTGGATGAATCAATAATCATGAATGCCTGTCAGGGTTCAAGGCCTTGGGAGTGAAACATGGAAGGGAAGATGATGAGTTTTCTGGCTCGGCCCTGACTTTCCATTGCCAGTTTGCTCTCAGTTACAATTCTCTTTGGCGCAGAAGGCAGACTCCAAGAGGAGACCAAATAGTTTTGCCTTTCTGCAAAATTTGGCAGGGGGAATTTCCCATGTTTTCCCAGACTTATGAACGGGCTCCTACAGTAATTATGTCTCCATTTTTGAGGAGTTTGGAGTAATTATGTCCCAATGTTAAAAGCTTCTAAATTAATATGAGTATATATGAACAATAATAAAATCCTGCTGTATTATACAGCACTTTTCATCTGAAGATCACTGAGCACCTTTTTACGGCTGGGGAAACTGAGGCACAGAAAGTCGCTTAAGGTCACTCAGTAGGAGTGGAGCAGAGCTGGCATAAAACCCAGGCCCCCTGAGTCCAAGCCCAGTGGACCACACTGCCTCTCCTATCAAATGGATGTGACCTCTGCTTCAGGTTTACATCCAGCTTCTGCTTTGTTTTCCTTTGAAATACAAAATAGCAAACAGGGATATTAGTCTCCAGTTCTAAGTCATGTGTTATGAATCTTTTTTTTTAAGACCCAAAATACCCAAAAAGCTCCTGTACACCCTCTGGCACAATAGAATGAAATCTTGCAATTTAATAACATACATGATACTACTGTCTAGGAAAGCAGGACACGGAAAAATATCCCCCACCTGCACATATGTGAAGTGTTGTGAGCACCTTGTATTTGGAAAGGCTGCCCGGTGGCTATATCAGTCTAAACGTTAGTTCTCCTTTGCCAGCAGTTGCTAGTATCACATGATTTAATACCATTCAACCTCCCCTGCCATGCTTTGTCTTGGGACTTTCGACCCAGTGTCCGAGATCAGTTCCAATGACTGACAGTCTTTCTCCCTCCTGCATTTTCAGTCTGCTATTTCCCATCTGTGCTTCTTGTTCTAAACTGTTCTGCAGCATTGCTCTAAGCCAGGAGTCGGCAACCTTTCAGAAGTGATGTGCCGAGTCCTCATTTATTGACTCTAATTTAAGGTTTCGCGTATCAGTAATCTATTTCAATGTTTTTAGAAGGCCTCTTTCTGGAAGTCTATCATATATAACTAAACTATTGTTGTATGTAAAGTAAATAAGGTTTTTTAAATGTTTAAGAAGCTTAATTTAAAATTAAATTAAAGTGCAGAGCCCCCCGGACTGGTGGCCAGGACCCAGGCAGTGTGAGTGTCACTGAAAATCAACTCGCGTGCTGCCTTCGGCCTGCGTGCCATAGGTTGCCTACCTCTGGTCTAAGCTTTTAAACCGCTGCCACCTTCTGCCTCTGAGGTAACTGGGTTTCAGTGGTGGGTGTGGGAACACAGAAGTTAAAGATGGAAAGGTCGTCTTGTTCATGCATCCTAAGGCCAATACAGATTGGTTCCCTACAGTTTATTTGCCAATGCATTGGCCAGTCTAGTCTTTGGTAACAGGGCTTCCACCACTTTTCTTAAACTGCTCCATAGTCTCATGGATTCGTAGTGTCAAAGTGACCCCTGAATATATGGGGCTAGGTCTCCAGTTGATGTGTATCAGTGTTTATCAGCTCTATTGACATCAATGGACACCAGTTTTCACTAGTCAGAGATCTGGCCCAACAGCTGTAGAGCATTTTGGGCAGCTTATGGTTTTAAAGGTGCTCTGGAAATATAAGACATTGTCTCCAGCTGGAAGTCTGAAGCGAATATATAAAAATAATGTGGCTGAAATGGCACCTACATAGCAGGGTAGCTGGTACCTTATAATACCTTGCTGGACTAGAATGGGACATAGGAACTGCCATGCTGAACCATGGTCCATCTAGTCCAAGAATGGCCAGTACTAGACTTTGGGGGTAGCACCACGACGCAGCACAGCAAAATACTATGGCTCCTGCTTTCATTCATTGCCATTAGAAGAAGGCATGGCAGTTGGAAGTGGCATTTCATGTGATGGCCAGGGGAGCGGGGCAAAGAGAAAGGGAGAGCAGAAGACCCTGATGGGAGGAGGGAAGAGACAGGCGACACAAGAGGAAAGAAATGAAATTAAAAAGGGAAGAAATTGACAAAGTTGGGAAAGCAAAGATAGATAGCTATGCCCAAGCACCAAAGCAAGTGAGGTAGGGATGGTCAGAAAGTGCACTGCATCACCAAAGGAGTGCAGACTCCAGAAGGAACAGACAGGAGCCCTTATCTTGATCTGTAGTTGGGTGAGATGATAGCTGTCTGGAAGAATGCAGCTTTCTTTCCCTTGAAAGTATTTAATATCCCTGCCAGAACAAAGGGGGCGATTGTGGCCATTGTTAAGTCACGTGATAGCATCATTGTTACAGGACGGGTTTTTTTCACATCTGTGTGTCACTTACAGAGAAATATTTTCTTCAAGAGCTGCAGCTAAGATTTAAGATATATTGTTCCCTTTCTGATCCTTATCTGACCAGGATATAGGAGGATCGCTCTCCACCCTCTCCTCCCCCATTCATCAGCCTGCAAATTGGAGAGGGGGCAGTTGGAGCCTGTTGTTGGATCCATACAAATGCCTAGCAAACAGAATGGAGCTTTAAAATGACTAATTCAGCAAGGCCAACCATAGACCCCCTTGGAGTAGGAATTAAAGGTGTGCCAAGATGACAGCTGCTCTCTAGCGCAGTCTAACACATTCTAAACAGCAGTTAAGACAAGGCAGGTTGTGCTCCAGCTAGCTCTAAAGGACAAGTTAAAGCCCTAAGCTGTCTCTGTGCTTTGACTCAATCAGGCTGGTACACTATACAGTACAGCTTGCCTTGTCGACACTGGAGTTTTAGAAGGTGCGAGTTAGATTCAGCTAGCTAACATGAGCTAAAAATGCCTCTTAAAATCCTAAGCAAGACAAGACCTTTGTGGCAGGGTTAAAAACAGCAGTGTAGACGTACAAGTGCACGCTGGGCCCCGGACTCTGAAACCTGACTTGGGGGACAGCCGTGCTGCCTGGGCTCCAGGGTGTTGCAACAGTTTTTATAGTGGGGGAGCTGAGAGCCATTGAACCAAACTGCAAACCCTGTGTATGATGGAAACTATTTCAAGCCACAGGGTCCTGCCACATCCCCAGCACCTGTAGTTCCAGCACCTATGCTAGGCTCCAGTCTGAAACTGAATGTCTACACTATTACACCGTAGCAGAAACCCTGAAAGCCCAAATCAGTTGGGGTGGGCTCACTGTCATGAGTTTTTTTGCTGTATAGACACACCGGTAGACTGCGGAAAGTAGCCCTTCTTGAGAGCTGCAGTGTTACAGGGCCTTGGATAGCAAAGGGTGATTGGGAAACAAAAGGGATTATTAGATGCTCACCTCCAAACCTGCTGTGCTAAGACAAAAGCGTGTTGTATCAGCCTGGCTGAGAGCACTAGCTCCGGTCCATGACATGATGAGAGCTCTCCACTTGCACTGAAGTCACTGATCGTGTCAAGCACTCTGTGTACCAGGGAGCACTAAGGAGGTCAATTAGTCTTAAACAAGATCTCCTTGTGCATGCTCTTCACAGCAGATACTGTGGGTGCCAACAGCAGCTGAAGCTTGCAGGGTTAAGGTGGGGCTGTGGCTGTCAGGGAGGTTTCTCCGCGTTAGCTTGTGTTTTGTATTTAGTGAGTGATTGCATAAGAGGAAGGAAGGAAACGAGTGCTCAGTTCAATTCCCTATTGATAATAATGCACAGCGCCGTTAGCAACTTCTTGTGTGAGCCGTGAGCAGAGCTGCTTTCAGGAGCATGGGGCAGTCAGTGTTCCTGTCCCATGTGCCAAATGCACAAAGCTGCTGAAAGAGTCAAAGGAAGTGGTGCATTCTTGCCCAGGGTGGGGCGAGAGCCACAGTGAGGGCTGAGGTCAGAGCTCTGTGCATTCTGTGAAATCTTGGGGAGGCAAATTATCAGCAATGGGAGGGAAGCTGGGAGCTGACATAAAGCAGAGCAGACCATCTAGCTTGACATGCCTCCGCCTGCCAAGCCAGTCTATTGCCAATATTTCCAGTCTATTGCAGCAATGATGTATAGTCTATTATATGGCCTTGTCCAGTGGCAAACACCTGCCTGATGCTACCGGGGAATGCAAATAATAAATACTAGACATAACCTCTGCCAAATTCTTCTCTCCGTTAGAGCTGGCGAGCTTTGCTATTTTTGGACCTGCTAGGAGAGGGCTTCACATTTTTCAAAAAAATTAAGCTTTGATGAAAAATCTTCCCCTTGAATTTTTGTTTTCATTTTTTTGACAAGTTCTAGAGTCAATAATTCAAGCCAAAAATTCCCAAGTAAAAAGCTTTGGCAGCATCAGTGCCAAACACTCAAACCTACAATATTGTAACTTACTGCAATTTCAGATTATTACTATGGGTTTGTTTTTCTTTTTTTAGAACATAAGAATGGCCCTACTGGGTCAGACCAAAGGTCCATGTAACCCAATATCCTATCTTCCAACAGTGGTCAATGCCAGGTGCCCCAGAGGGAATGAACAGAACAGGTAATCATCAAGTGATCCATCCCATGTTGCCCATTCCCAGCTTCTGGCAAACAGAGTCCAGAGACACCATCCCTGCCCATCCTGACTAATAGCCATTGATGGACCTGTCCGCCATGAACTTATCTAGTTCTTTTTTGAACCCTGTTATAGACTTGGCCTTCACAACTTCCTCTGGCAAGGAGTTCCACAGGTTGACTGTGTGATGTGTGAAGAAATACTTGCTTATGTTTGTTTTATAAGGGATTACTCAAGAAGGGATCATTACCAAGGTCTAACTCAGGACTGATGTTCAAATCTCTACTGATTGAGCTAAAAAACTAACTCCATTAGCTAGCAGCAGTACCAAGCTATTATCCTATATGTGATCCAGCTTCCAGAAGAGGACATGACACAAATTTAAGGTTCCAAGATTTAGTTTAATTTTATTGAGAGCTAAGAAACGAGGGGACCCTTCCTCAGATGTTTGACTACTTAAATGCATCCTTTCTATTAACAGTGAGAAGGAAAAATAAATATAGAGTACCTGAATGTCACAAGGAACCAGATTATAAACCTCAGCCTCCTGCTTTCCTGCACAGAGCTGGGGGATTTTAATCATTTCACAAGTTGTAAAATCCCAATCTCGCTGTTTCCAGTTTTGAAGAAGCTGAGTGGGAAGGGGAGGCGGGTGCCCAATAAAACAGGAAGCCCGGCCTGGGAGAGGAGAAATGTGACATCTGCTTGCAGTGGTTTCACACTGGTGCATGAAGCAGACATGCTGAGGACGTGTGTGTGTGGTGGGTAGGGAACTCTGGAGAAAGGAGAGGGTTGTAAAAGGGTCTCGTTTGCTCTGTGGCAAAGGAGTCACAAAAGTCCAGTAATCTGATTGTTTAAATTTAGGGCAGGAAACAGATGCTGCCTGACTGAGGCAACAGCTGAAGAAAATATTCGTATTTTGCAGCATCCATGCCAGGGATGATGTGGGACAAGTGGGCATATTACACTGACAGTCACTTTGGAAGGTGCAGCTCAGAGGGCCTCAATGGAGTTGCACCTGCTTGTACCAGTGGTGAGGTTGGCTCAAAGAGATTGCTTGATTTTATATCTCCTTTGAACTGCAGGGCAGCTAACGAGTAATAACTGGAACCTGATTCTTTTTTATCCCCACGTGCGCAACTGATGTGTGGGTTTTAAATCCTCAACTGAACTGCCCTTTTTACAGCTTGTAGAGCAGACAACAATAGGGTAGGCACTGTTTACACACACCAGAAGAGAAAGCCCTGGTCCCCAAGGACTTTCACTCCGAGAAAACCTATAGATCTATTAAATTCTATAGACTGGTTCAAATAAAATCCTACAGAAAGAGTATCAGTCTCTGTTACATACTGGGGACTTTTCCATAACAGTAAGCGCTACTGCCATGAGAAACATGCAGTAAGAATCCATCCGTAAGGAATTCTTGGGGAACTCAGAGTGGCTAAGCCTCGTCCCAGTGCACCCCCACTTTTCCAGCTCAGATGTTGGACTCCACTCAGTTCTGTTTCACTCACCAGATACCTTATAGCTTTTTAAATCTGAAGGGAGAAATCTGGCAGGGCCAGGGTTTGGCTTTGGTAACATTCGCTAGTAGCTTCACAAGCAGAACGACATTCGCTCTTTGTCAAAATACCAGGACAATTCTTCGTAGCTTCACTGCTTTAAGGAGAAGTTGCCTTAAATAGAATTGAGAAAACAAAAGAGAGCACTCTTAAAGGAAGGACCCGTATGGAGGGGAAAAGGACATCCAGGGCCAAAGTCAGCCCTTGTGACAACCTGCTGGAGTCAACAGGCAACCCCCTGGAGGAATTTTGGCCCATGATCGAGGTGGAAACGGTGGATTTTATTATTTTCCACCGCATGCCTCAGAATTGCTAATTCTTCTATTTGTTTGTATTACCATAATGCCCCAGAGCCCCAGGCACAGAGCAGGACCTCATTGTGTTAGGTGCTGTGCAAACACAGAACAAAACCACAGCCCCTTCCCCAAAGCGCTGATGATTTAAGTGCAAGAGGAGAGGAGAGGACAGGGGGAGTTCAACAGACAGGCGGGGGCAGCACGAAGGGACAGAACTGGCTAGTGTGATAAGCAGCAGTCCCAGCTCACCATCCATCTAACCATTGCCCAGTTTTTTTATAGACATCCCAGCAAAGGGAACTTTTGAAGATTTAATTGCCACTTTAGATACTGAACATCCACGGAAGGGGAAGACAAACTGAACAGGTCTGACTCTTTATACCATAATTCCCTCTGCTAGCACTAGTGTTAATCAACTCATGAAACTCATAGGAGACATTGTCTCTCCAGTATCAGAGGGGTCACCGTGTTAGTCTGGATCTGTAAAAAGCAACAAAGAGTCCTTATACCTTACACCTTATAGACTAACAGATGTATTGGAGCATGAGCTTTTGTGGGTGAATACTCACTTCCTCAGATGCATGTGGTGGAAATTTCCAGAGGCAGGTATAAATATGCAGGCAAGAATTTGTCTAGAGATAACGAGGTTAGTTCAGTCAGGGAGGATGATGCCCTCTTCTAGCAGCTGAGGTATGAACACCAAGGGAGGAGAAACTGCTTTTGTAGTTGGCTAGCCATTCACAGTCTTTCTTTCTTTGAGCAGATGGTGTCAAATTTGCAAATGAACTAAAGTTCAGCGGTTTTTCTTCAGGTTGGTTTGATTCAGGAAAGTGCTGCCATCTTATGGCTGTTTTTCAGAAAGAGTCCCCATAAAAAATTTTTTAAATTAGTTTAACGAGTTCTTTTTCCATCCCTTAATCAGCAGTGAGATTAACAGCTGCTTTGGATGGACTGATGGAAAATAGCCTCATGCTGTATAGTTCATGGCTGAGATTCTTCAAAACTATCGAAGGGATCTGGATACCCAATTCTCATTAAATGTCCAAATCCCCTAGAAAGCTTTGAAAATCTCAGCCCATATTGCTAGCTGTGTAGAGTCATTCTGTGCTGGCCACTGATTAGCAAGTCTAAGCAATATGCAAGGTCTGGGATTTGGGGCCAAATTTTCAAAAGTGCTGTCTAAATTTTGAAGGACCAACTTCTGATATCTAGGCTCTTAACAATGAAGTGCTCCAAACCTGCATTTCCTATTGACAGTAACTGGACTTTTGGGTGCTCGGCAGCTTTCAAAATCCAGCTTAAATTGGTGCTTTGGTGTCCAGTCTCAAGCTGGGTACCAAAAACCTGAGGCACCCAAATCAGTGACTACTTGTGAAAATGTAAATCCTAATGTAGTGGGCACCATCCTTTAGAGATCAAAGATTCCCCTACATCCAGGGCTCAGCAACCAGTGAGATGAGGTAAACCAGGCTTCCAGTGACCTCTGAATCCAGGACTATTGGAGCAGACACTTTGTAGGAGCTGGGCCTGAGCATTCCAGACTGCATGTTTCAGACTACATCCCATCTCAGACCTTGTTCTTTCTGACACATCTGCCTGTCTGTGGTATTTGTGGAGCACACCTCGCTTTGGTAGATAGGCATTCAACTGGGTACAGGGTTTATTAACATGTTGATTAAAAAAAATTAGAAACAAATAATCTTTACTATTTTCAATAATTTTACATCAACGCCACTGCCCATTACAATGAAACTAGAGATGGATCTGGCTCCAGGCCAGAACACAGAGCAGCTTCCTTCTTCCTCCTCTCTCCTTTCATGGATGTGCTGATGTGTGAACGAGTGGTAAAGCTTGAGTTGCTCGAGTGCACGTGTGTGCTTGCGGGGATGGGGGGAAGAGGGGAGGTGGAGGGAATACAAAGGGACATAAGGGTATTAAGTTTCCTAAAGCAATAGATGTCATATATCTTGACTTTAGTAAGGCTTTTGGTACCATCTGACATGACCTCCTTATAAACAAACTAGAGAAATATAGCGTAGATGAACCTAGTGTAAAGTGGATACACAACTGGCTGGAAAACTGCACTTTGAGAGTAGTTTTCAACGGCTCCTCACCCACCTTGTTTCTCTAATATCCTGGGGCCGACATACAACAACACTGTATACTGGAAAACTATTTGTGTGAGACTTGATTAAACAAGACCACCCTGGGGTCATTCGGAGACATTCGTAGTTCTGCTATTATTGAACCTGTCCCCAGAAGGGGCTGAGAGTTGGCTGGGGTGGGATGGGGGGGCAGTAGCACCTGCTTAAACATGAGTTCTAGATCCTAGTGTCTTCAAAATACAAAAATGTATGAGCTTCAGGAAGCTGTGACACTGCAGAAGGAAAAAGCTACAAAGAGTTCTGTGGCATCTTCTAGACTAACAGACGTATTGGAGCATGAGCTTTCATGGGTGAATACCCATGCATCTGATGAAGTGGGTATTCACCCACGAAAGCTCATGCTCCAATACGTCTGTTAGTCTATAAGATGCCACAGGATTCTTTGTTGCTTTTTACAGATCCAGACTAACACGGCTACCCCTCTGAAACTTGCAGAAGGAAAGTGAGTGGGATTTATTCTTGTAGCTCATAAATCAACAAACCTTTAACTCAGGTTTGGCTAAGTAATAACTCCTCCACTCAAAGACTGATCTGACTCCAGCCCACCAACCTTCCTTATCTATTGGCTTCTAAAATGCTTCTTTCTGCACTGCAGCTCCATGTGTGTGAAGGCGGCTTCCTATCAGGTATCTGCTAGATTTGGAAGCAGTTACGGACAATCTGATAACGTTCTTTCTTAACTCTATCTTGCTGCAGATTAGCTCGGTAAAGGCTTGCACGAAGTCATGGCCTCCTGTTGATTGAATCTCAACACAAAAACGCCATGCTCCCCCACTATCCTAGAATGCCATCCGGGTTGGGCTGAGCTTGCTGGGAGCACAGGAATTGGCTGACTGTATCTATATGTTGTGCACATAACCTCCCAGATACTCCCCAATAAGCTGGATCTCAACTCTGTAGCAAGAGTCCGCAGCATTCTGGGGTAGCAGGTGGGAAGTGAATGAGGTAATTGTTACACCATGCACCTGGGTGGGTCAGCAACAGCCAGAAACAAATTTGGGACGGCTACATCCAAATACATAAGCCTCTATTGCCCACGCTCTGTTAGCTAGAGCTGCAGCAGGCTCATAAATCATAGGTGGAGCATGAATTGCTGGCTTGAGAAGGCTAGTCCCCAACCCCACTCCTTCTGCACCATCCCATCGCTGCTGGAGGCCAGACCCCCCAGCACAGCTGCTGGCCCCTGCCCCAGGCTAATGCCCCCAGCCCTGGAGTGCTGGGTAGGCCAGCAGTGTGGCCCCAACCCTGAAACGCCAGGAGAGCAGTCAGCACAGCCCCGGCCCCCTCAGCCACCCAGCCCCAGTCAGCATAGCCTTAGCCCCAGAGCGCCAGGAGAGCAGGCAGTGCAGCCCCAGTCCTGAGGGCCACCCAGAGGATTCAGGGGGCCTGGGGCAAAGCAATTTCAGGGTCCCCTTCCATAAAAAAAAGTTGCAATACTAGAGAATACTATATTCTCGTGGGGGCCCCTGCGGGGCCCGGGGCCTGGGGCAAATTGCCCCACTTGCCCCACCCCAGGCGGCCCTGCCAGCCCCCTCCTCACCACACATCCCCAGAGAGTGCTGGGAGGATGAAGAGACTCCAGCACCAACCCCAGCCTGAGCCAGGGCCATGGCACAGGGGAAGAGCCGCCCGCAGAACAGGAAGCAGGAAGGGACTGGGGGTGGAGCATGGACCAGGCCACGCCTGGCTCTTTGGTGAGGCTCAGCCTGCCCCAGCCTATGATACCCACCACCCACGTGTCTCAACCTCAGCTGACCCACCAGTGGAGGAAGACGGAGCACCACCCTGTGTGGGAGTGGGTTCTAATGTTACTTATATGAACATGCATGTCAGTGTATTGAACAGCAGCCCCACATTTTCAGTGTTCAGCTTGGCAAGGCTTTTGGAGTTAACAATGCTGACCTCCTGTGAGGCAGTTGCTGTGGAGGTCTGTGAAGCTGGAGAGGAACCAGTTATGGTTTATAGTGACTCGGGAGCTAGTTTTGATTGTGAGTAAAGAACATCAGCTGGCTCTCCAGTGGAACACTGCACATTGCTGACAAAATGTTACTCTGAAACTGAAGGATACCCCACAGAAATGAATAGGATGAGTCACCCCTCTCAGAGCAATTGTTTCAAGCTGTCTGCAGACTCAGGAAGATGTTTGGTTCATATCTTCAAGGGTTTCTTCTCTGCTGTAAGCACAATTTTTTCAATGGTAACTAAGACTTTGTAACACTATTCTGTGGAAGATGATGGATTCCATGTCATAGCCTGCTGCCATGGAATACACAGGGCCCAGATCACACAGAAAACATTTTTTAAACTAAGATGGGCCTGAACCAAAACCAAGTCAAAATACATCTGAATTGGTTTGGGGTGGAGGGAAGAGTGTGTGTTAAGAATCCAAGTGTTGCAGAAGAGCCCTATTTTAACAGAGGGCTGTGAGTAAAGTAACCACTGGGAAAGTAAAATGTTTCTTTCCAGGAGACGTTTCTCTCTCTTCTGCCTTGTGGTTGCACCTATGATAAGTTGGTAAAAACTTGCACTCATTACTGGACACAATACTCCAGTTGAGGCCTACTCCATGCTGATTAGGCCACAACTGGAGTATTGTTACCAGTTCTGGGCATCACATTTCAGGAAAGATGTGAACAAATTGGAGAAAGTCCAGAGAAAAGCAACAAAAATGATTAAAGGTTTAGAAAACATGACCTATGAGGGAAGATTGAAAAAAATGGGGTTTGTTTCGTCTGGAGAAGAGAAGACTGAGAGGGGACATGATAACAGTTTTCAAATACATAAAAGGTTGCTACAAGGAGGAGGGACAAAAATTGTTCTCCTTAACCTCTGGGCTTAAGCAATGCGCTTAAATTGCAGCAAGGGCGGTTTAGGTTGGACATTAGGAAAAACTTCCTAAATGTCAGAGTGGTTAAGCACTAGAATAAATTGCCCAAGGAGGCTGTGGAATCTCCATCATTTGGGATTTTTAAGAGCAGGCTGGACAAACACTTGTCAGGGATGGTCTAGGTAATACTCAGTCCTGCCTTGAGTGCAGGGGATTGGACTAGATGACCTCTCAAGATCCCTTTCTGTCCTATTATTCTAACCTGGCACAGGTCTGAGCTGATGGCCTACAGATGAAAGGTTCCATATCCAATTATTGGTACCTAAACCTATTACCCTACTACCTCGGCCACAGTATCCAAGAATATACAAATAACTGTTAGTCCAGACAGTGGGATTTAGAAAAGCATGGCTTAGTCTGAGCTATTTCCTACTACTCCAACTACTCCCATATCATTAGGCCTGGGGTACATTACAAAGTTATGTCGACATAAGTGTCAGGGTTCCCCCAAGACCTCTTTCATTCGGTTCCCCAAGGTCTTAGTTAAACTCCAGTCTTCTCACTCTGATTTCCCTATCTGGCATACAGCAAAGCAACACTGAATTGATTGGACTTATACCTTCCCCCCTACGCTTCAGTCTAATCAACTCAGTGTAGCTTTGCTGTATGCCAGACAGAGAAACCAGTAAGTTGCCTTGCATCAACCTATTTGTGCATATGTCTACATTCAAATTTGTCTCCGACTGATGTGAGAGACACAGTAACACCATCTTCCCGAATGGCACTGAGCCAGGGTTGACCTAATAAGGTCAATGTAGTGAGACTGTAGGCACTGCATGACCTCTATTGCCCCAACAATCCTCCGGCAATTGTCCCATAATGCCTAGCAGTGACTGCTCTGGTCAGAAAGGTGAACTTCACTGCCCAGGGGTCATGGGGCCCAGAAGCCATTCCCTCCTCCACTCTAATGCCCCCTGTGGATTTTTGAAATGCTTTTTCCTGATTGCCCACCTTGGTGAGCTTGCCCAGCAGTTCCTTGGTTGCGTGCCGGCTTCATGCTCCAGATGCACTCCTGTCAGGATCTCCTGTGCCTACGGGGAGATGGCACAGCTACAAACCAGCAGCAGAAACGTGTACATTTTAAAAAAAATTGCACTGGGGAGGCCGGCAAAGGAGTACGACAGGGACCAGCAGCAGTGCCACTTGACAGCGAAGGAAGTGTGGAAACATATCATTAGGCCAGGGAAGCCAACTGTCTATCTGGTGCTGAGCTGAAGACCTGTTGCTTTTACAACAAGCTGCATGCTGCACTTGGCAGAAATGTCACAAGCACCATGCAGACCACTGTGGATACCTCTGCGGGGCCTGAGACAGAGACCCCTGCCATTAATAGCAAGGAGGAGAAGGAGGAAGGGGAGGGGAATATCCCTGTGTGGTTCACTGCTGTCCCGCCAGCGTTTCCCAAAAGACAGGGCTCTGGATGGTGGTGAGTTGCACACTGGGATATCGCCTACCCCAGCTGCACCACTCTGTGCACAGACACAAGTGCTCCTGCTGAGTACACACTGTGCCAGTGCAAGGAGTCAAGTGTGCACATGCACAAGTGACACACCAGCTGCAGCAGCTTTATCAGCTCTCATAAGATGCATCAACTAAAGTGTGTGGTGTAGATATAGCTTAGTGAGGCTGTTCTTGTTATTAATCGTGTTTATCATAGGCGTGCCTAAGGACCAGCCAAGAATGGGGCCCCTGGTGTCAGGTGCTGTACAGACAGAATTATACAGTAGTAGCTGGTCCCTTCCCCGAAGCGCTTACAATCTAAATAGACCGACAAGCCAGGGGGTGGGGGAAGGTGCAGAACACACCAGCAGAGTGAACAATGTGATGTCAGCAAACAGCATATCAGTTCCACAAGATTTTATTTTGGGAGGTGAGTTTACTAAGGAGGGAACTGCTAAATGGAAAGAAAAGGGAAGAAACAGGAAGGAGACAGGACAGGCGAGAAAAGGGTCAGAAGAGTAGTTAGGTATGGGGTGAAGAGACTGGGAGGCCTGGAGCAAACAGCCATTCAGCAGAGGGCAGAAAAAACACAATCAGAACTGTAGAAAGTTCTCAGAACCTGCTTGGCTGGTTCTGCTCCCGCCCGCTGGGCTCCGGCTGGCTTCTTTCTGCAGTTTTCCCCTCAGGCCACATGGCAGAGGTTAAGGGAAGCACCTCTTAGTGGTCCCACATTGAGGGGGTCTCCTCTGTACAGTTCTGGATCTAGGAGAGTGTCCAGAGGATGGGATGTTCTTAGCTGGGCCCCATTTTATCCTCTCTCCGGTAGTGCAGCAGTCCTTGTGGTTCTATTCAGTGTGAGGGGTGGGGGACTTCAGACTGAGTGACACATGCTGGAAGTCTCATGCTGCCAGGACTAAAACATCCTCACAATTTCTAAACATTATCGATGAAAATTTCCTAACTCAGAAGAGTGTTGCCTCCAACATGGGGGAATTCTATACTAAACCTCATCTTGACAGATCATGAGGAATTGCTCACAGACCTAAAAATGCCCAAGGGTTGCTTGATCACATTTGTTGTCTGCAAACAGAAAAGAAGTCCATACCAGTAATATATCTACTTGGTGCTTTAAAAGAGCCAATTTCACAAAGCTGAAAACAATTATGAGGCAAATCAAATGGTAAAGGATTTGAACAGAAAAATGTGAATGATCATTGGGAAGTATTTAAGAATATTTCACTAGATACCCCAAAGTACACCATCCCGCAGCTGAGAGAGATAATGACGATGTTAAAAAAAATCACCCAACCCCACCAAAATAATATATAACACATAGGAAAAAGGAGAAGTTGATGGCAATGAATATAAAGCAATGAATATATACTAGACGTTTGGAATGATAGAAAATTGACAAGGGAAACAGAAGGTCACAGGGAGAAATCTAGGGCGTGAAGAGTGAGGGAAAATGAGGAGTCTTTTAAGTATATTAGGACAAAAAGAATCCTAACAATGGCATTGATCTGTTATTAGATGGCACTGGTAGATCTGTCAGTAATAATGCAGAAAAAGCAGAATTGTTCAATACATTTTCTGTTCTGTATTTAGGAAAAGCCTGATGATGTATTCATGCCGGATGACAGAGATGATATACTTTCCATTCCAACAGTAACTCAGGAGGACTTTACGCAGCAGCTATTATAATTTTAGACAGTTAGACATTTTTAAAAATCAGCAGATCTGGCTAACTTGTATCTGAGAATTTTAAAAGAGAGAGCCGAGGAAGGCACTAGATTATTAATGCTGATTTTCAATAAATCTTGAAACACTGGGGAAGCTCCAGGGGACTAGCAGAAAGCTATTGTTGTGCAAATATTTAAAAATATTTAAATAGGAAGACCCAGGAAATTATAGGCCTATCAGCTTGATTTCAATCCCAGGCAAATTAATGGAACAGCTGCTATGGTATCAGATTAATAAAAAATAAAGGAGGGTAATATAATTAATGCCAATCAACATGGGTTTATGGAAAATGCATCCTGTCAAACTAACTTGATATATTTTTGATGAGATTACAAGTTTGGCTGATAAAGGTAATGGTGGAGATGTAATATATTTATAAGGCATTTGACTTAGTATTGCATTACATTTTGATTAGAAAACTAGAAAGAGAGGTATCAAATTAATATGGCACACATTAAATGGATTAATACCTGACTAACTGATAGGTCTCAAAATGTAAACGGAAAGTCATCATCGAACGGGTGTGTTTCTAGTGGGGTCCTGCAGAGATCAGTTCCTGACCCTACAATATTTTAACATTTTTATCAGTGACCTGGAAGAAAATATGAAATTATCACTGATAAAGCTTGCAGATGACTCAAAGATTGGGGGAGTGGTAAATAATGAAGAGGACAGGTCACCGATACAGAACAATCTGGATCACTTGATAAGCTGGCTGCAAGCAAACAATATGTGTTTCAATCTGGTGAAATGTAAAGTAATACAGTAGAGAACAAAGAATGTCATTCTTACTTATAGGCTAGGAGACTCCATTCTGGGAAGCAGTGACTCTGAAAAAGACTTAGGGGTCATAGTGGATAATCAGCTGAACATGAGATCCCAGTGCATTTGCTGTGGCCAAAAGGGTTGGAGGGAGTACTAGTGGCTCTGCTGAATACAGGATGTGGTAAATACTCTTATCTGGTCACAGGCAGTGGGAGAAGAAGAAGATGTAGATGTGTCAAGTATTTCTGAATAGGAGGGTTTCCTCTTCCGACTGTGTTTTCAAATAATCTTCTCAAATTAGTAACACTAGCCCCTGCTCTGTAACATACTTCTCTGGACCATGCATAACTTTAGTGTTGCCAGGAAACAAATGTAACAAATAACCCATATGTGTGAGTACCCAACATGTGTTCACACATCATGCATTCATGCACACCCTTCCTTCAGCACCCTGGTTGTTTCACAGTCTATCTTACATGTGCGTGCACACACACACACATCTATCCATATCAAGCTGCTGAATGCAGCATACTGCAGCATAAAATAACATGAGACGAGGTCATTCTCAGCAGACAAAGAGGACTGTGGGTTTGTCCGTACTCAGTTTTACTTATAGCTGGGCAGGTGAGTGAAACATATATCTATGCTGCCCTCCTGGACTGGGGAAAACTGTTCTAGTTGAAATCGCTGCTTGTTCTGCAAACGGCTGGACATGGGAATTTCTGCAGATTTGGATGCTTGCTGTGTTTATTTATAAGCTAATTCCTCCTTGCCCTCTGCTTTCTCATTGCCACAGTAGAATCCACGCTCTAGGAGCATACGGATAGTATGGCTAGATAATGTGTGCTTTGACTTCTTGTATGTGTTCATTGCAAGCCAGAACTGTGTCTTTGAATGAGGCTTATTCTCAGCATAAGTAGCCTCATTCAAAGGTATGTTTCCCCAATCCACAAGGGCCTGATCCTAAATCTATTGATGTCAATGGACTGGATATACCTGGGGTTCACTCGGGACCTGCTCCATTGGCTTTGGTAGGCTTTGGACCAGAGCCCTAGCAAACTTCAGTCACATCCCAATGCAGCAGATAACCGGCAGATTTATGATCATCATGTTGACTGTAATTTCACTAAGCAGAGTTCTCCTCTGAATTACACCTGAGTCAATGAGGAGTGATGCCACTGATTTCAGTGAGGTTACACCCAGGATAAATTTGGCCCAGTGTCTGTTTTTATTGAGCACGCTGGGCAGAAGTATCTTTGCTTTTTCATTTTATTCCCCTCCCCCCACCGAGTTCTCATACCACTTAAGATCCTGGGTTGATTGTACTTCCACATCATGGGTTCTGGCGCCAAGCTATGCCAGCTTCAAGACAACAGACATTTAAGGAAGTGAACATTATACACGTTGCCTTCCAAAGATTATGTTTCATTCCATTCTTTTTATTATAGCATCGTTTATTATTTACATTAGGATGACAAAGTTATTCCCCTGATGAGTGAGCAATACAATATAGACCATTACAACGCAAGCAGTTAAAGGTCAGGCATGGTAGTGGGATCAGAGAGCACTGGAAAGGAGCTCAAGGGTGGACCCTGAAATAGCAGAATCACTTGGGCTGCATTTCTGTTTTTTACAAGGCACTTTTGGAACCTGGATAAAAGTTTGGAATTTATCATTGTTTTCATCTTGCCATTCTGCCTTTCTTCTGTGGTTTCTATTTGCCTATTCTGGGGTAACATGTGTCTATCTGTATTTCTGAGAACTCAGTCACCAAGAAATACAAATTTAAGGGTCACACAAATGCTTTCCCATAACAAACTTAGATACTTTCAGCTTAGTTTAGTTATTCTCTCTTTCTATTTCCTAATTCCATGCTGCCTTTTCCCATCACTTCTTTCCTCTGAACAGCGCTGGCTCATCCATGAACAGCGCTGGCTCATTCTTCAGCAGTTTTGTGGTGGGGAGACCTTTCTGCACCTACATACCATGGTAATAGGTGCAGACTAAGAATCTGAAGAACTGAAAGAACTGTGCGTTGTTCTCTGAATATGATGAGACTTGAACTCATTCTGATGTCTAGCACTAATGAATTCCACAGCCCAGGGCCTTCCATTGAAAAGGCTTTGCCTCTGCATTATGACAGGACCATTCTAGTCACAGCAGTGTCCCAAGGTGCACTGCTGTTTCAGAAGGTCAGCAGTGCGGGCTAGGGGATCTCCAAGATAGCTGGCCCCCTGCCCATTCAAAGGTTTAGTTGAAGATTAACACATAAGGAGCTGAAAGTCAAATGGGGAGATGCAATCAAACAGAACATGCTGGTGACTTCCTCTTCACTGCTTCACTTCCTAAGAAGAGTAGAATTCGCTTATCTAGAGTCACATGGTTAATTCTAAAAAAAGAAAATGTTCACAGCTCTAATACAGAATCATTGGGAAGTGACAACAGCTAGAGCAAGTGAAGGCAGGTAGGTTTTTGGCTAGGTTGCTACAAGATTTCTGACCACTTCAAAAGAAATGTCCAGAGAACTTAAAGGAGATTGAAGGAGCCACAGAGATGTTCTGGCATTAACAAGGAGAAATCGCAAGAGAGGATCACATAGCATGGATATCCAGGTGCCATTTACTCTTGTGCAATGCTGTGGAGGGGTAACAGCCAGTTAACTGCATGATTCCATGGGGACGTAAAGTTCTGCACAGTTCTGTAGTTACTGTGAGGAAAGTCACTGGGAGAGCTGAGTTTTGCTGCCATTGTGGAAGAAAAATCCCATTCAAGCTTGTTCCTGTTGGCATCTTCCTCCATCCTTCCTGCCCTTGAGCCTGCAGAGGAGGCACCCTGCTATTCACCATGACAAACAGCAGCTTGACTCTAAGCAGCCTGGATGCCATTTATGTCACCATCGAGTCCATTATTGGGATATCTGCAGCCGTGGGCAACATCCTGGTCATCTGGGTGGTGAAGCTGAACCCAGCTTTTCAGACAAATACCTTCTACTTCATTGTCTCCCTGGCACTGGCTGATATAGCTGTGGGCATCCTCGTCATGCCGCTGGCCATCGTGGTGAGCCTGGGAGTCGCCATCCACTTCTACTCCTGCCTCTTCATGTGCTGCCTGTTGGTGGTTTTCACTAATGCCTCCATCTTGTCTCTCCTGGCTATAGCGATCGACAGGTACCTGAGAGTGAAGCTGCCCACCAGGTGAGTCAGTCTGTTTAGTTGTTGCATTTTCAAGTTATTGCTCATATTACATGGAAGTTCAATTAATGCTCTAATGTTCCTCCGAGTCTCCACACCCCAGCTCAGACCTGGATGCACACTCCTCCCTCTCCCCCAGTGCTCATACCCCCTATCTCACACCTGCCCTGCAACACTGAGGTTTTACTCTACCCTGCCTCAGGATTGGGGGACAGACTAAATGACCTTCTGAAATCACTTCCAGTCCTACATTTCTATGGTTCTGTGTTGACAGATGCTCCCTGCTCCCCCATCTTTTGAAGTGGCTTCTAATCAGGCAAGTTTCTGAAGCAGTAAACTCACTTTAAATGTATGTTTGAAAAAGAGAAAGATTGTCTCTTTGTAAAATCAATTTAAGAGCCGTTCTTTGGGGGCAGGGACTATCTCATAGCTCTGTGTTTGTACTGCAGCTAGCACAGTGGAGTCCTGGTCCGTGTTTGGGGACCCTAAGTGCTACCACAATATGAAAAATAAGTATTAATTATTGAATTGCCCATAGGGATCAGAGAGCTGCTGGGATCATGGTGAAATATGATTTCGTTCTTCAGTCATTTTGTTGAGTGCGTGACCTGATTTTTATATTATTTCTGTTTTTGTTTATTTTGGGGCTAGTCACTTCAAATAATCCCGTCAACATCAGCACTGAGTCAAAATGAGAAAGGGGCACAGAATGAACAGCAAGTTCTAATAAGAGGATTTTATAAAAACACATCTTTTTTCTATAACTTGAGTGGCCAAGTGCATGCATAAAACACCCCCTTTCCCTCAAAAACAACAACAACATGGCACAGAGTCAGACAGTACATGGTCCTGATGTCATAATTGGGTCTACATTTACCTTAATCGTGAGGTCAACTGTAAGAAGCGAGTGAAAGTTCATAAAATATCACCAGGACTTGTAACAACATATGTGGATGAGGAGACAGAAAAACTGCATAAGTCTAAGCTAAAAACCTAAGATATAATTAAGGACCTTGTTAAGATTATGCCTGGTAAACAAGAGAAGTGTGGGACCAGTAATCAATGAACCAAAATTGGTGGGTCAGAAATTAGGTCTAGGACATTGAGGGGGTGGGAGGAAAGCTGGCTATTGTGACACTGTCTGACTAAAAGATGAAAGAAGGGTTAGGAGTGAGCTTCACCATGACAGCTGCCTGCCCTGCTGTCTCCTGGGTCCCTGGACTTCCTTCATCCTAATCCTGACACATGTTGTGACCAAATCGAGCCATGAGAGAGGGACCCAGATAACATCGCACCACCTCCATCAGCTCTGACTAAACCCTGAACACCATCTAGGATGTAAGATTTTGACACACCTCACCACTCCCCAAGATGTCCTTTTCTTTCCACACCTTGATTTCTTTTTCCCATGTTTCTTCTTTTGTCTTCTGTTTAAGAGTCTGGCTCAACCAGCCAAGACTGTCTATTTTACAAGACTGGTGAAAGCCTGTGACCAGAAAGAGGCAGCTAAAAGCAATGCCCTCAAAAGACCAACACTGGAACAAGTTTGTCAGGTCTCGGCAGTGAGGATCAACACCAGAGACAGAAGTTGCATTTTCTATCTTTGCCGTTCTTCTCTATCCCCCTTTGTGTTTTGTTTTGTCCTCTGGGAAGTGAGACTGAAGTTTAACAACAGCATCTACGACAGCTCCAGCCCATCATAACTAACACCTTCTCTTATCCCAAAAGGACAGTTATTACCACCTAAGATATTGTCAAATGGGAAGGGGGAAAGGGGTTCTTTCTCAAAACTCACTCCAGCAAAAAGGAAAGGGTCAGGATGTTGGTAAAATGAAAGCCTGACAATGCTTTACATTTCAAAGGCTTTCACTGTTTTTGAGTTCTTTTCTGAATCGTTAATAAAAAAGTTTAAAAGACTTTCAATAGTGTGTTTGCCGTGATGCTAAGCAGGCTGAGGTCTCTGTTTACCAAACCCTGAACCTTATTTAATATTGGGCAGTGACTGGGTCAGTTTAACACCTTTGACTGCTGGGTTTCTTTTTTTCCCATCTAAATTAATACATCAGGCCATATTTCTTTGAGCAAAGGCCCTACATCAAAAGGTTCCAAGAGTAGAGGAATAGTGTAGTCTGGAGGAATAGTGTAAATTACAATATGAATGGAGAGGTCCTTAAAGGAAAGCTGGAAGGTAGCCAGCAGAATCAGTTGTTGGCAATGCCAATCATATCCTTGCCTCAGACACGCTGAGATCAGCACCAGACCAGAAATGCGGCTATCCAAAGCAGGCCAAATGGTAAGAGACAGACTTGGTTAAAACTAGTTAATCATTCCACATAGAGTACAAAGTACTGGCAACAAGATACCTTGCCCAAAAGACAGCTGAGCACTCAAGTCAGCCACAAATGAACCTACAGCCCTTGAAAGCATGAGTGTTTGGATGCTGCTTCACTGTCGCTAAAGAATCACATCTAACAGGGTTGGTGTTTTTCAGGTACAGAATAATCACCACAAAGAGAAGAATTTGGGTGGCTCTTGGAATTTGCTGGCTGTTGTCTTTGCTGACAGGATTTGTCCCCATGTTTGGATGGAATCAAAGGATTGGCACAGAAAGGCACAGTGAACTCAAGTGTCAATTCACCTCTGTGATGAGAATGGACTATATGGTGTATTTCAGCTTCTTTGCCTGGATCCTCATCCCTCTGATCCTCATGTGTGCTCTGTACATCGAGATCTTCTACATTATCCGGACAAAACTAAGTCAAAGTGCAACAAACACAAAGGCAGGAGTGTTTTATGGGAAGGAATTCAAGGCGGTCAAATCTATGGCCCTCGTCCTCTTCTTGTTTGCGATTTGTTGGCTGCCTTTGTCCATTCTAAACTGTATCACACATTTCTGTCCCAGCTGTCTCATCCCGCGGCATCTGTTGTACGTGAGCATTCTGCTGTCTCACTCCAATTCAGTCATGAATCCCATTGTCTATGATTGCAAGATAAAGAAGTTCAAAGACACTTATATTCTTATTTTAAGAACCTATGTCCTGTGCATGAGTCCAAAGCCGGTCAGTCCTAGCATGGAGAAAACATCAGAGTGCGACCCAGTGACCCCTTGATACCAACTGGCAGAGGGTCCTGGGGGCACGCATAAGATTTTACAGGGATTCCCTGGGTCACATATATGTATAATAATTCACCAAAGGATGGCAAATGAGGTCTCTACCAAGTGCCAGTAGCCCACTGGTCACCATAACCATTGCAATATGTATAGATGGATAATATTTAAGGAGTTATGTATCTATATTGAAAATAATGTTCTTAAGGTCTTGGAGTCAAATCAGATCACATACCTCGGTAATGTTCCTTTCAGACAAGTGGTAATATCTCCCTGTCTGGTCGTTTGTGTATTTTGTAGTGCGTATCTCACAATGTATGCCTATTTGCATATTGAGACAGGTGCTAATTAAGAGACTATGAAAATCTACATGAGAGGAAATCTATAGGAAGAAAAAACGGCAGGAGAGTGTCCTTGGTGTGCAAAGGGACACACTGAAACCTTCACCTTGGAGGCAAACTGACAGCATGCATATCTCGTGCAAGGGAGGGGTCACAGCCAGCCTGGCTACAAAGTGCTGCAAGGATTTTTAGATGAGCCAGGAGAATATTTTGATAATTAAGCCTAGGCTCTAAAATGCATGCTATGATTTTATTCTTAATGGAACCATTTGTTTCCAATATTTCTACTTGCTTCTACTCAAATTCTTATGCTTTGTTAAATAAACTTGTATTTGATTTAACTATAAACAAATTTCAGTGCTGTGTGTTCAGCAGAGTGGTGCTCGGAAGTGGGACTGGTAAACTGGCTTGTACCATTTCTTTGGAAGCAGCAAATCTGTGAATACTGTTAGTGTCCAGTGGCTAGTCACTCCAGGGAGATGTTCAGAGGTTGGAGCGTGCCTGTTGCTAACCTGCAGAATGACAGCAGGGCCTGCAAGGCCTAGAGGGGGGCAATTATGTTGCCCATGGCCAGTGGAGTTGGGGAGCTGACCCCCAGCAGGCACAGAGAAGGCTTCCTCACGCTCAGGGCAGATGATTGCAAGGTGCCTCACAGTCCTGGGTACCCCCAGGAAGAATCACACAAAGCCGTGTTCATAAATCAAGAATGGCTATTGAATTATCTGGGTAAATTATTCTCACATAACCTAAACAGACCGATAACCCTGCTGCATTAACAGGCTCTGGGAGAAATATAGGCTCTGAGTAGTCTGCTCATTCATTCTACATGTGCTGGAGAAAAAGGCTTCACCAGGAATACAAAGGTAGCAGGATTACTAGAATCTAATCCAAACTCAGCCATGTTATTCTAAAGCACATTGTCTGCACCAGCAATTTAGCTTATGTGTTTTAAGGCCAAAAAGAATGATTGTGAGTATCTAGTCTGGCCTCCTGCAAAATACAGGCCATAGAACCTCACCCAGTGATTCCTGTAATTAGCTTATAGCTTGTGGTTGAGCTAGAGTGTTGCCTTGTTTTGGTCTTTTTAGAAAGATCTCCAGTCTTGATTCAAAGACATAAACATTTTGTGGTGGGGTAATGGCTCTGACTACTGATAAATGAGATATAGATCCTTTCGCCTCTAGTTCATCAGCTCAGAGCTGTCCCAGGATAGCAATGAAAAGCAATTATATTATTAACAGTTGTTTACGGCTATCCTGGGACAGATTTGAGCTGGTCAACTAGATTTATTATCTTCTAATCGTAAGTCCAACCATTGTGGGGTTGACAGTGGAATATCCTCCCCACTCAGCTTTCTGCCATACTCTTGGTTTCCCTTTCAATGCAGCTGCAGGCTTGGTGCTTTTATCCAGACACTGCTTCTCATTTTTTGCCGCAATTACACCCATGCATCTGGTGCCTTTTCAGTACCTTGTGAGAACTGGGTTCCAGCACATTCACTGGAAGACAGATGTCTGCAGCACCAAACCTCACTCTTTCTTGGTGGCAGTCTCCGCAGAAAGGCCACAGGCTGAAAGGGCGTTGGAGGCTAAACTCTCCTCTTAGCCCTACAAGGAATTCCTGTCAATGGGGAGTCGTTCATCAGCATGGAATTCACTTAACCTCCCCCCCTCAAATAAATAACTCCCGAAACCACACAACAGTGGACATGTCCTGCTGAGACATATCACACCAGACAATAACAGGCAGCACTGGGGAGAGAGAGAGAACAAAATATGCCACAGGGGCACAATATACCAGTTCTTTCATGGGAATACCAGTGAGTTGGCATAGCTTGAGGTACAGCTTTTATTATTTCAAAAGTCAGTAAAGAGGTGCCAGGTGCATGTTTTGTCTTTTACATTTTCTCATCAGGGTTGTTGAACAGGGTCAGTTGGAAAAGATGTTAGGTGTGTATTCCTGTTTTCCAGAATACGGTACTTAGCAGCATGGGCATATCCTGACTGAATAATATTTGAAGAGAGGTATCTTGTGTTGTCTGAGCCAGGAACTCGAGTTTTAATCACAGCTTTGGCAGTGACTTCTCTTTCAACCAGCCACTAAACAACTCTCACAATTTTGCCATCTGTCAAATGGAGAAAATAATTACATCACAGGGTGTCGTGCCTATTACTTAATGTTTGTAAAGTGTCTTGAAGACAGAGAGCTGCTCAGCATTATTCATAGCAATATATCTCAAGCCTGCTGTTGTATTTTTGTTCATCTTTATATTTTAGCTACCAATGTGTTTGAAGGTCCAGCAAAAAAAGTAAGTTGAGTAAAAGGAAAAATTATGGGAATCTTAGGGCATGGCTACACTTACATTTTTGCAGCGCTGGTAGTTACAGCTGTGGTCGTACAGCTGTGTAGGGCCAGCGCTGCAGTGTGGCCACACTGACAGCGACCAGCGCTGCAGTGTGGCCACATTTGCAGCATTTGCAGCGCTGTTGGGAGTGGTGCATTGTGGGCAGCTATCCCAGCGTTCAAGTGGCTGCAACGTGCTTTTCAAAAGAGGGGGGTGGGGTGGAGTGTGACAGGGAGCTTGCGGGAGACAGAGAGAGTGGATTTTTGGAGCAGACACTGTGACAGCTCCCTGCCTTGCAAGTTCAAAAGAGGGGGGTGGGGTGGAGTGTGACAGGGAGCGTGGGGGAGACAGAGAGAGTGGATTTTTGGAGCTGACACTGTGACAGCTCCCTGCCTTGCAAGTTCAGAAGAGGAGGGTAGGGTGGAGTGTGACAGGGAGCGTCAGGGAGACAGAGAGCGCGGATTTTTGGACCAGACACTTTGAGCTCCCTGCCTTGCAAATTCTGGCCATTTCCCCCACCCCTCTCTCAATCACTCTTAAATGTAAAAAGGCTTCAGACCAGATAAGCAGCTTCTCCGATGGACTCCCTCCCCTTCCCACGCCCCCGTGCTGTTTGTCTCCTCAAGCAAACAGCTGTGAACATTCCAAAGCCTCGGCTCGCTCGCTCGCTGCAGCAAAGAGCAGCTGTGTTTGTTTTTTAGATAAGTAGCTCCCGGGAGTACCTTCCGGTTTGTTGTATACAGGAATTGTGGGATACCTCCTAATACCCTGGAGGCCAATAACAGCGCTGGTGAGTGTCCACACCTGATGAGCAGCGCTGCATCAGCAGCGCTGGATTCACTACACCCGTAGCGGACCAGGTGTACAGCCAGTGCTGCAGGAAGGGAGTTGCAGTGCTGGCTGAGCTCTGTAAGTGTGGACACCTGGTAAGTTGCAGCGCTGTAACCCCCTCACCAGCGCTGCAACTTGCAAGTGTAGCCAAGCCCTTAGAGAAGGCCACATCTCTGTTTGAATGCATCTCCAACTGATTGCTGAAGAGTTTTCAGTAGTTGCATTGTTTCCTAATTGCCCTGCCTGCCCCTGAGAACTTTCATTCACACCTGACTCTCTCTCAACACCAGATTCAGTGTTACCTCATGTGGTCTGACCTTCTGTCTCTCTAGTTTTGAAACATCATGGTGAAGCATGAGTGTTTGTGGAAAGTGGGATGAACTAGAGCCAGGGTAGTCAATTATTTTTTTGTCAAGGTCCAAATTTCTCGGTTAAGGTATAGTCAAGGTCCAGACTCCAGAGAAGAAAAAAACAATAACGATGATATTAATAAGTACATAAAAAATTTTTAGGGTCCTTTCAAAAGCATCTGGCAGCCTGGGTCTGGCCCACAGTCTGCCTACTGACTACCCCTGAACTAGAGTGATTGTGGCAGAGAAACTAGAAGAATAGAGAACTGCAAACCACATACAGAAGCCAAAGCTCCATGGACTAATATCTGAAAAAGAGGAAGCCAAGCCAGTGATGAAAGAATAAGACTCAAACTTTCACTTATCAGAGCAATGGATGGAAAAGAAACTTTGCTTTAAGTATTAAGTGTAAACTAAAGAGACTTTGGAAAAAAACACAGAAAGTTAATTTTGCTGTAAGGTTGAAAACCATATAGCCACATTGAACAAGCTTGTAGTTAAGACACTAGACTAGGATCTGGAAGATCTACATTCAATTCCCCCATCTGCCTCAGGTCATCTTTTGAAAAATGGAAATTTCTCCCTCTTTTTAGTGGTCTTGTCTTTTTGGACTGCAAACTCTTTACTGCCAAGCATACCAGAGCCCTGATCTCAGCTGGTGCCTCTAGGGCACTACTGTAATACATATAAAAGCAGTTCGTATACACTGATCACTGGAGCAGGGCAGAGCACGGGAACAGCAGAATGATTAGCCAGTCATGCTCAGGTTCTTCTAATTTTTCTAATAACATTTAAAAAAAATCCAAAGTCAAATGCATAGAGAGCACAGAGTGGGCTACATGCTGAGCTGTGTGGGTGCAAGATGGTGTGAACTCACACATTCTGAATGTCTCAATGGAGTATGAAGGGGGACTCCTCCTACCTGCAATTGCCTTGGAGGATTCTAGGTTATAGCTTCTACCACTTTACAAACAAGAAATTGTGATAAGATACAGCATGTTGAATTTGGTTAATATTGTTAAAACAGGATGTAGCACTGGTGGAAAAAGTATCACAGCTAATCAAATTGCAACACTGACTTCTAATCCGAGGGGCATCTGCCTCATGGGATCCAAATGCACATGCAGCATCCTCCCTAGATCATACTAACTTTTTCTAGATGTCTGACATTTAAGTTAGCATAAACTACACCCACTGCCCTCTCCAAGGTGATCAGAGAAAGCAGCCTGAGTAGATTGTCAGCTCTTAGGGCAAAGGGCTCTTTTTTCCTGTGTTTGGGTAGCACCTAGCACCACAGCTTCCTGCTACAAAAATACAACAACAGTCCCAAGACCCTTTCAAACCACATCTTGACTAGAACAAGTTCCAGCCAATAAGCTACATTAAATAGCAGTAGTTGATTGGTAGCATCTGTTGTTTCTAATAAGCAAAGCAGAGAGTGGAAATAGGATGTAGGAGCCAGGCTTTTATTCCTGATAAAGACTGTTATAGGAAAGTTGAAAGGGAGCAATTCTGTTCTGTTTGTCCAAGGAAGTTACTGATAAAAATGCTCTAGTTCTTGGCCTTTTGACTAAAATGAATCATAGAACCAGTTTAATACCTGTCACAGCCTGTGACAGGGGATTATGTCTGCCCTGGTGTGCAGGTGGACTCAGGTAATGAACAGGTCAGTGAAGGAGCTCAGCCAGACTGCACAGCACACATGGATTTCACTGCAGAACACCCTGTTTATCAGTAACAGGGCAGAGCAGCTGGCTGCTGTGAGTTGTCAGAGGCTTGGACAGGGGCCCCATTTAGTTAGTTGTGGGCCTCACAGAAGGTTTATTCCCCAAGCCTGTGCAGTGACACCCTTTGTGAGAGACCAGGTGAGCACAAGGTGAAGCAATTCTATTCTTTCCAGCTCTGTCAAGCTGCTATTGCCCCCTACCCTCAGCACACATCTCTTATAGGGGAATTTAGTAACTCACCCCAGCTGAGTCCACTCCCACTGCCCTCTGAGTCAGGGTCACTACAATTAGGATAGGCACCTGTCTGGTTTACAGGGCTCAGGGAGAGTCTCTATTAACCTTCTCCCTGCCAAGAGAGTCCATTGCCCGCATCACACCATTAAAAAGGCCTGTCTGCTTCCCAGCTAGGGGCATTGTCCGAAGCGCTCTCCCGCATGAGACATAACACAGCATTCTCTCTGACCTGTGGTAGATGGCTTGGAAGTACCTCAGATTTTTACTCCTGTGCCAGCTGTGCGGAGACCCAGTATGTGGCCGGTGTGCTAATTAAGTCCATGTAAGCTGTATTTTAAGTAGGGTGCCACCGCTAAGGTACAAAAAACAGGAGCTCAGGGAGGATGCTGGACAGCTGGCAGTGTGCACTGAGCACCCATACAGATTTCCCGGGACAGCTCTGATCCTGGGAAACCCTGGCTAGATGGCAACCCTAACTTTACATGGTCCCTAGGCCTCGTGCTGGCTTCTGCCCAGGGGAGAATTGTACCTGGCAGGAGCAAATTAGATAGCATGTTGCAGTGACATCTCAGTGATGAAGACTCATGATTGGCTGAGCAAAGCCAGGTCCTGCACTCAACTTGATGGCATTTCTGTCTGTCTGTAACATGGTAACTTTTGAACCCTGCATCCAATCAGTTCCAAAATGATGTAGGAACAATGGGTAGAACCCTATGGATTTGGATGAAAATAGGAAAACGGTGCACACACAAAGCCCTTGGCATCTAGTTAACAGACCCAGCAGCTGCAACCACCACCTCTTTGCCTATAATCAAAGAACCAGTTGATAGCAGTCATTAACAACTGGTTAACACAGAGCCCCTGCATGAGAGAGGTTAAGGGGGGTGTAGGGAATCCTTGAAATAGAGGTGCAAGGGAGAGAAGCATATAGGGAACTTGGGGGTAGGGGGAGACTGGATGAGTGCAAGGAGCTCTGGGATGTGCAATGTACTCAGCCTGTAAACACAACCCTCTGAGCAGTCTAGCAGTGACCAAAGTACCCAGAAACTCAGGCACACAAAATGGATGTGCACTTCTAGAAACACTGGACTTAACTGCCCTCTGCCTCAGTTTTCCTCTCCGTAAAATGGTGATAATGACTATTATTATTTAATGCTATGATGCTACCCCAATGGCAGATTTGTGACAACAAGTAAGTATTAAGGACCTCACTGAAAGCAGTCCCAGAGCAAGCTAAAGTATTTCAACCCTTTCCAGGCCCCCAAACTCTAAAACACACAAAGACATTGAAAGGCTTGATTTTGTATGCTGCTTTATTAAAGATGCATTACTGGTCAATTAAAGGAGAAGAAAAAGAGCACTAAAACCAAGCCTCCAAAATGTACATGGCATTTTTCATGCAAACATACTGTAAACTTAAAAGTGTGCACATTTGTAGTATGTTCCTTTGCCATAGTGAATATTTTATGCCTGCTCTATTTTCTAGTATGAGTCAAATTCACCTTTTCCCACTTCCTAGCAGCACAAACTAGAGAGATGGGCACAAACTAAGGCCCTGATTCTGTAATTGGATTTGGGTAGGAATTAAGATCTGCCCCTGGAGATTCAGTTGCTGTATTGGGGTCTTATAGCATTGCTATAGCTAGATTAAAAATGTGTATGCAGAGAGGAAAATTGTGTCTAACCCTTAATTGAATTAATTCAAGTATTGTACGTTTACAGAAGCATTTATCCTGTGCTCTAGGTTGCTTTAACAAATTAAAAACATTATGCAACTCTTTTAAAAATATTTCAAATAAAAAGACTGAGCCTGGAATGACCCCAGTCACACTAAAAACATAAAAAACCATTCAAAGTCAAATAATTCATTGCTCTCCCTAAATGTCCCAAAGCTTTCAACAGAATAATGGTTCCCCCAAGGCTGCGTCCCTTTGTCATTGATATCATGCTACACTAGTGCTTAAAGAAACAGTGGTTTTAAACGTGAGTGGAGAAGAACAGATCAGTCATTATAAAGCATTATAAAGCATCCCTTATCTTTCACAGTCATTATGTGGCCATTTAATCTCACTTCTTTAAACGCAGAGCAATGTGTTTGTGTTTCTAGACATTTTCTTCTCTTTTCTATTTACGAAACTCAGCTTCTCTTTGTCAGATATTGTGAATACTGACGTCTGCTGAGGTGTGCAGCAAGTTTAATCGACCCAAGAGAAATAGGATCGAATTTACACAGATATTTGTGTGCTAAAGATGCAGAGGGACACCCAGTGGGATTTTTAAAAGGCACTGCCCAACTCTCACTGGAGTTAAAAATCTGACCCAAGGCATTTGAAATCCAAGTAAGTGCTCATCTGCATCTTTAGGCTCCTAAATACCTTTGGAAATCTGGTTTTATGCACTGATCAAAGTGAAAAAGGGTTCAATACTCAAGTAACAGGGCATGAGAATGTTGGAGATATAGATTCCATTCCCAGCTCTACTGCTGACGAGTTGTGTGACCTATGGCAAGTCATTTCAGCCCAGATCCACAACAATTTGTAAGTGCCTGACTCCCACTGATTGGGGAGCTTAAATACCTTTCAAGATCTGGGCATTCATCTCTCTGTGCGTCAGTTCCCTACGCTTGAGTGTGTGTGGGTGGTGGGGGAATGGAACACAGCCCCTTTGCTCAGCTAAAACAGAGGCGGGCCCCCATTCCTCCTCTGCCTGGTACAGCTCCCCTCCTCCTTGAAGGATCTGGTAGTGAGCAGGGTGCTTCACTGTAACTTTGCTGCAGTTCCCACAGCTGTAAAGCGGGGGTAATGCTTCTTACCCGCCTTTGTAAAATGCTTGTAAAGCTATGGATGAAAGTGCCATTATAATCTTTGATGTTCCCACAGCATGTAATGGGTCCTCACTATTTATTTATTGTTACGTGTTTTTTTAAACATCTCCATGGTGGCCATGGATTTCATAAGTGTCACAGCATTTCTTGGAACCTAAAATTCTACAGAGGACATGATGTCCAGAAAAACAACCTCAAGTACTCATCTCAAGATCCAGTCAGGAAGCAGAGTTTTGCCTATGCCATCTACTATGGAGAATTATTTTTAAGTGATTAACAAACACAGTTAACCAAAGCAAATGACAATTTAAAAAGGAGGTGCAATCAAATGGTCTATTTGAGTAAATACTAATTTAAGAAGGGGGTGTACAAGCAAGTCAGAGAGAGACGAGACCATCTGACAAGACAGATCTGCACGGATGATGAGAGAAGTATTTCCTGCCCTTATCTTGTCACTTATTAACACACGCAAAGAAGTTTCAGAAGCTGTTTGAAGGATCACAAAAATATAGCAGGAGGAATGAAAAGAGACAAAAGCATCACAAGCGGGGTTATCTATGCTTTATAAATAAGGAAACTGAGGCACAAAAGACAAGTGATTTCTTCAAGCTCACACCATGAGTCAGGGAGAGAACAATGGAATCTGAACTCCTGGTGCCCTGCTCTGACCACTCACCAACACTTCCTTGTGGGACAGGCCTCCATGCAGTTTAAATAAATCTGCTGATGTTATATATGCAATATTTGGCAACATGATTCCAAACAGAACTGAGGGCTTGCAACAGAACTTCCATCTGTATTTGAACTGCAGGCAGCAAAGATGTCTTCATTTCACTGTGATTAGCACATACTACAGAGCAGTCTTTGACGAAGGCTTCTGTTTGAAAGTCAAACTGGCATAGGTGATCTCATCAGTAGGACATGTAGGAACCTGCAAACATTATTTGGAAGTGAGGAGCTGCTGGAATTCTGACTGGATTTCCTACCCTTCATTTCGCTTTCTAGGATGCTCTCAAATGTAATCTAGTGTGAGCAGTCTGCTCCTGTGAATGGTGAACACAGAACTTGCCAGACTGATGGTCCACTAGTCTAGTATCCTGTGACCATGGTCGATATTAGAGACTTCAGAGGAATCAATACCATAATGGACAATTATGGAATATCTTGCCCATAAGGAAAAGCTTCTTCCTAATCATCTCAGTTAGTGATTTATTTATGACCTGAAGCATGAGGGCTTATACATGTTTATCCTGTTTAACATAGCTGGGGAGTCACATAATGTCAGAGGTGATATCCCATCTCTACGGAACTGCAGAGGGGACAGATTGAGTCCCTGAGGTATTTGGGGAATGTCGCATTTGAATCAGGTCAGGAAATATCTAGCATCCCTATACAAACACCTCTTCTAGTCTCTGGCACCACACACGCTGATGGGGATGAGGAGGCTGTAGACATGAGAAACTGAGCACCTGGGTGGCATAGGTAGGAGTGCTTATTGCTTTCCAAGGGAAAGCACTAGCTATAAGTTAAGGTAAAAGGAACCTCTGAATAACTGTTACGTTTATATGAACAAACTTCCTTTTTTCAGTCCCAAATTCACATTTATGATAATGTAGCATTTTCTACAGAGAATCTGAAGACGTGTCATGAGACACACCAAGGAAACAGTTCCGACCTTTACCTGGGAGTTTTCAGCAGGTGCTTGATGCACAGTATCTGCAGGATCCTGCTCTTGAGAAGTCTTTCGGGGTGTATTGTGAACTGTAATGGAGACAAAGGGATAGGTACCAATGACAGCCAGGCCCCAGAAGAAATCCCCGCCCTTTGGGTATGCGTTCAGAGTCATTCTAAGGCCTGGATGAATTGACCCAGTTCATGAGGTGAGGGGAAGGGCAGAAGGCACAGGAAAAATTGGAGGGAAAACTGCCTTGCAAATGGAAATAAACTTTTAATTGAGCAGGTTGAAGAAGGAAGGGCATAACAAAGTGTGCCCTACGGGGCAGCGTGGGGAGAAGGTGTACAGTATGTTCTGACCTGCATCCTCTGGATTGTTTTACTAGATTGTCTGTATTGTGATGGTGACTCGCAGCACCAGTCATTGACCAGGACTTCATTGTTCTGGGTGAAACACACAACAAACAGAGGGTGCATGCCCCTAAAGAGCTTGCAATCGAAGGGTCTCTCTTCATTGCAGAGTTAGCCCATGGAATCAGCCCGCTGCTTAGCCTAGCCTGGGTGTTAGCTGCCACACTGCAAAGCCAAACTCAAGTCGCTGTACCCTCACTGGGTCCAGGACTCTTGGGTTCTCGGTGTTTACTGTAAACTGAGCTCCTCCAGGGCTGCCCAGAGGATTCAGGGGGGCTGGAGCAAAGCAATTTTGGGAGCCCTTTCCATAAAAAAAGTTGCAATACTATAGAATACTATATTCATGTGGGGGTCCCTGTGGGGCCCAGGGCCTGGGACAAATTGCCCCACTTGCCCCCTCTCCCCCGGGGCAGCCCTGAGCTCCTCTATGATACTTTCCCAGGGAACTGTGGGAGAATTTGTCCGTCCTTCTGATCACACAGCAGGAACTGCAGGAAGGCACTGAAAGACTATCAGCACTTCACTTGAGTGGCTTAGCCTGCATCCTCATTGCAAAGTATATGGGTTACCAGCCTGAATGAAAAGAGAAATGCCTGGCTCGAAACCACATCCCCGGAAAGGGCCAGTTAGCTTGGGTTTAAAGCATCACTAAATATAAGCGATGGGGTTTGTGTGGGGACAGGAGAAGGTTGGAGCAGAAGCAACACCTGAATAAAAGGCCGAACTAACTTTACAGCGAAGACAGACCCTAAGTAATCTAGTAACTTGGATCATATCTGTGTGGATTCCCACAGGAAGACTTTTGAAAGGTGTGGATGCTGGGTGCTTTGAAAAATTTGGCTCAGGGTTTTTAATAGTCACTATTCTTGGTTACAATAGGCTTTATGCTTCATTGCATGATGGCAAAATTACCGTCATTGTAGCTGAAGTGGTGCCCAGAGTCAGGTGGTGGATGAACAGTCATTGCTGCAAACATACTTTTGGCTACCATTTACTCAATATTCAAAGTACATTCACATGCAAAAAAACCCAGCACGCCTGTCTGTTTTTTTGTTTTTTTTTGAGTATTAACATTAAATAGACATGTGTGGACGGTTAAATATGTGTAATTCGAGTTTTCACTCAATTTAATCAAATCACTAGAAATGACAGGTCATTGTAATGATGCTCACTCTGTAATATAACAACACCCTGTTAGAGAGATAAGATTACCATATTCCTGCCTAATGTTTCTTTAAAGAAACATTCATTGGTGTAATGATGTTCAATGTTTCACATGCCAAGCATTTGTAAACCTATTAATACTTCCTAAATACAAAAATAGTAAAAAAGAAAAGTCATTGCTGTTAATGCTGCATTCAAGCAGATATCATCTAAGCATATTTCTAAATGAGGTGGCATTTTCACATTCCCAAAGTTATGCTTAAAAAGATAAAGGGCCTACCCTGAACAGACATGGCAAGGAGATCCTAAGTGAACACTGTCACTTCCTCAATGAAAAACCTGCTCGCCCACCAACAGCATTTGAATGTGGAACACCTGAGATACTCGGTCCTCGATCCTAAAAGGCATTTAGGGATCTAAATCCAGTTGATCTCAATGTGAGTTAGGTGCCTAAATACCTACGAGGACCTGGCCCTTGGAAACCAGCTGTCCTCTGCCACAAGCTACGGCAGTTCAATATCCTGCAAGCATTATTCCTTATTGCACAACCCTTACCTTTCCTTTTGCTGACAAAGAAGACAGTTGTCAATACCAGCATGGTCAACAGGACGGCAGAGATACAGGCCACCAATATGTAGAGGAATTCAGGGCTGTTAGTGCACAGAATACAGTGGGTCAGAAACAAACAGCTCCCCCTTTTCCAACTCTCTGTTCTGGCTACCACACTGACCAATACTATCTCAGCACCTCAGGACCTTATGCTGAGTTCAAACACTAATGTTACCAAAACATCCGGAACAACACCCTGTGCACTGAATTCAAATCAACAGAGACAGATGTTATTGAATAACAAAATCACATGTCTAAAGAGAGCTGCTATTTAGCAGGCCAAAATTCCAAATGAGAGGGAAGAAGAAAGAACCTAAGAAAAACTTGTGTGATAATGAGATGTTTGCAACTAATAAGTGTGTCATTCAGATATTGTTATTGGCATTAAAAGCATTACCACAGGTTATGCAAGTTGCAGTATGGACCCTCACATTCATAGGAATAAATATGGGTAACAAGATCAGCAACTTATTTAATTCTACAGAATAGGAAGAGACTTGATCTAAACAGACCAGATTCAGCCCTGACGTAACTTCACTGATCTCAATGGAATTGCACCTACTTACACCAGGACTGAGCCTGGCCTGGTAATTGGAAAGCACTGTACTGGAGACCATAAAACCTATCTCTCACTGAAGTTGATGTCTTGAAGTGGAGCAGGATGAGGACCTCAGTATATGTTTTAAAATGTTTTGGCTTTTCACACCCATGACGGACCCTGAGTTTCAAAGACATAAAAATGCTGCATTCAGAAAATGAACATAAATATGATGAAAAAGGTAAGTCTGTGAGGCAAACACATTAGAAAAAAATAGAAAAAAAAAAAGAAAGAAAAATATCCCCTCACTTCAGATTTAAACTCAAATATATACAACCACCTGACCACAGGGATATTCACTGAAGGCATTAATCTGCTGGAGGGAGATTATCCAATTCACACATTGTAAGAAATATACAATATTGCAGTTTGCAACCTGTATCTCTTGTGGCTGGAGAAAATCTTGGGGGGAGGAGGGGAGACAGTAATGGGTGTTTTTATTAACAGTTTATATCTTTGAAGGAGTCATGAGATATAGTTCTGCTCATTGTACATTTATGGATGACAAGATTCCACTCTCATATGCTCCAGTGTAAATCAAGAGTTACTCTGCTATAGACAATGGAATCACTCCTGATTTACAACAGTGTAAATGGGAGTAGAATTTGGCCTGACGTTTTCATTTCCGTGAAATTTTGAAGAGCTAAGCAGTTTATCACAGCATCACCACATATCACATCAGTCTGTCAACTTACACTGTTCTTCTATTATCTCATTTAAATCAAAATGTGGTGGTGAATGTATCAGAGAGTTATCATTTTCATTTAAGAACATCTCTTTTGGAATCTGATGCAGCACTTACTTCCAAGTGCTTTATGACTTACTGGTTATGTGGTTTCCATTAGAATTGCATTAAGGGCTGATGAAGAATACATATTGTTTGAGTATCAGCAATATAAATATATAGATTCTGAGCAACCTTATACAATCAGAAACATTAAAGTCACTGCCCATAACAACTCTCCTTGGAATCTGTGAATGATCTCATGCCACTATGATAATTAACCCACAAAAATGGTTCTTGTTTACTTATCAAATAAGCTCTTGGCTCTTGTAATCGTGACTATAGTGGTTGTGCTGGAACTGGTGCTGGCAGTGGTGGTGATGGCTGCAGTTGATGATGGCGCTAGAAATTAATACAAAGAGCATTAAAACACGTTATCTGTTTCTTAAAATAAGTTTCTTTCTGCAGCACTGTTTCCAGTATTGGATCTGTTCTGCCCAGAGGCCCATGACCCACGAGGGAGCTATTAATGTACATCAGAGTGAGAACGTTCTTTAAGATCTTCTTTTTATGTTTACTAATTGGAATGTTAGCTGGGCTATGGTAAATCATGCTGTGAGATGTACACAGCCACACTATCCCTGCTGCCCAATGATGACCAAATATTATTACAAACTACACTAATGTAGCTCTGTTGAAGTCTTGATATTACACCAGTGTAACTGAGAACAGAATTTGGTTCATTTCCTCTCTGTGGTGGCCTGGACTCCCTGTCTGGGATGTCACCTGATGTACTGTGGTTTTACTGAGCCTCTCCTGCTCCACCAGCCTGGATTCCCTCTCCCTGTGTTGCTGAATTAGGCTCTCTGGTCTCCTGCAGCACACACACACAGGCAGGGCCACAACCAGCTGCAGACACAGACTGAAATCAGCGCTGTGTGAGAAGGCTCCCCCAGCACTCACATGCACACCCCTTTTGGGAGATAAACCCCCAACTATATTGTTTTGCACTGTGTAGAAAAATCTGCACAGTGCAAACTCATATCATAAGCCAGGGTGGGCTCCAGGGTTTTCGCCGCCCCAAGCAGCGGAAAAAAAAGCAAAAAAAAAAGCTGTGATTGCGATCGGCGGCAGCTCCACTGCGCCACTTTCTTCTTCGGCAGCAGGTCCTTCCCTCTGAGAGGGACCGAGGGACCCACCACCGAATTCCCGCCGAAGAGCCCGACGTGCCGCCCCGTTCCCTTGGCCACCCAAGCGCCCTTGGCCACCCAAGCTGGTGCCTGAAGCCGGCCCTGTCATAAGTATATTTTCATAAAGAATATGAAGCGTAACGTCACACCCCCATGCAAGATGTAGTTACCTGGATGTGATTTGTGATTGTTTTTCGAGCTCCAACTTCCCATTCTCTCTTCTCTTGGTAACTAAGGATAAAAGTGTGTATATACTGTTTAGAAAACTCCATAGATTCCGGGCCGAGTCTCTGATTTCTAAGATCATTACATTGTGTCTCAATGTGTTCCAAAGTCCTGGTCTGATTCATGGAGGCCAGGTGTCTCCAGGTCATTATTAATTACTAGTCTTAATCATAGTTTGTACTTGAAACCAAAACTCTTGAGTCTAAACAGCCCCAAACTCTGGGTCCACTCTAATTTGTACTTTTCTGGAGGCTTTCATCCAAGGAGCTCAAAATGCCTAAACTGCAATGGATTAAGCTTCATGACATATCTGTGAGCTAAGAAAGTATTATCCACATTTTAGAGTGTGTGAGAAGTGTAGCAAACATGGAGAGGATAAATAACCTGCCTAAACAAAATGGACAGCAAGTCAGTGGCAGAATCAGGAACAGAACCTAGAAGTCATGGCAACCAGTATCCCCCACTCCACTACTAAGTGTGACCGAAAGCACCCCTGTATTCACCCTGCAGACTATTGTAATTGTCTTTGTACAGAATACACCCTGTGAAGTATCATTTGAAAACTAATAACCTACTGATGAATAATATCATGGTGAAATGGATGTAGCAACATTGTATGTAAAGTTATGAAAAACCCGCATATGATGTTAAAGGCACATGTTCAAACTCACATAGCCCCCCCAGGTAGAACTACTCAAGCAGTCCTGGCTTAACCAACGGGACGTCTGTTTACCTCCGTCTGCGTATACACAGCAAACAGAGTCCTCAGACAGCAAGAGGGAGAAGAAACAAGACAATCTGAATTTCAGCATACACAGGTGAAAAGAAACAGCATGAAGCTTCCTTCCTCCAGCAAAGTCCATGTTTCTTTGATCTCACGTGGAAAGAACTTTAATTAGGGGTCACGCTCAGGAAAACGCTTTTCAAAGGGTGACTGAACTATGAAAATGAAGGGCCATTCTCTCTCCCTATCCATCTCTCTCTTCACCCAAGATGAAAGAAACAGCCACTGCACTTTGGGAGCAGGCCCTGGCTTGAGAGCATGGTCAGCAATCTTACTGGGAACCTGGAGTAATGGATTTCTCTTTAGTTTGTTTAGGTTAGAAAGCATTTTATCTTCATTTTTCTTATATCCATTTTTGACTTTAATATGTCATTATCTGTAACTCAGACTAGTTTTGTTCTTTAATCAAAATACTCCAGTGTTGTGAATTGTTTGGGTAACTCCATTTAAGGTGGCAAACTGTTGTGTATTGATCCCATAAGAGGGGCAACAGATCTAGTGCGTCTGGACTGGATAGTGCAGAATACACATTGTGAGGGAAAATTCAAGACTGGGTGTCACTCTGCAAATAGTAACCCAGGCTGCTGGAAGCCCTAGTGTGGGCTGGTGTGTTGTGTCAGGCTGCTGCGGTCAGAACTGCTGAACCCGCATGGTGACTTTACACAGACACTCAGGGAGTGACCTGCATGTTGACAGGCTGCTTCTGAGGAACTTAAGTTGGAAGCTACAACAGCAAAGCATTGTGAGGCACCCAAGGTTGCAGGGAAGGGGTGACATAGCCCCTCACTGGTCAGCACTGCACCCTGAAATGTTCTACGAAGCCATATTCAGCATATTTTTCCATGCTTATAAACACAAGGTCTATCTACTATTCAAGACACTGACTAAAGTAAATCCTATTTCAGTATTGGAGGGAAATAGCCAACTTAAAAACTACATTTCTACATGAAAAATTTTTATCTGCTTTTTTTGCAGCAGCTATGAATATAAATGAAAAAGGTCAGGAAAAAATATTTTCTCTTTGCAGTTTATGTTGTGCATTTGACAGTACTTGATGTTCCCCTGTAAAGTCAGTTAGTCCTCTGTTGTTTGTATGGGTCTTTCACACAACAAGAGGGAAAAGTATTCTTTTTAAATCTTAGGACACGATCTGAAAACGCCTAAAAATCTGAAAATACTGATTTATTGAAAGGCACAGGCCCTAAAGAAAAATTCATTGACCAGATTTCTGACGATAAATATGACTGATTTATTCTTTACCAGTAAAAATGCGTTTTAATTAAGCTAAATGAACTAACTACATCTTACCTCCTTCCTTGAACACCGAGAAAATGTTGCAAAGCCTTCGCAGCTGCAAAAACGACTTGATTTTTCCTAACTTTTTCAAAATAGATCAGTAACAGCTATCAGAAGTAATTCAACGTATCTGCGTCTGTTCAGATGTTGCATCATCTGCTGTCTTGGGTCAGGTAGAATCTTCTCTCGCATGCATGAGGAAGTATAGTAATATCAGATTTTGTAACACAAGAAACCACTCAATTTATTTCAAGTAAACAAGACTCATTTTTTGGCAAACAAATGTTAGAAATCAGGTGTCAAAATTGATTTACTTTTTATTAAGGGAAAATGAACACAAGGGAATATTTTTGTTTTGCAAATCTCTTGAATATTTTTTTCTCTTCTGAATTTAAACCTTTGTTTTTAACAAAGCCAGTCAAAATTTTGGTTGACATTTTGAAATCTTTATTAGTTCTGTATTTTTTTTTTTCAATTGACTCATGTTTAAAAAACTAAAGTTTTTTTCCGTGTTAAATTATCTCATCCCTTTTCAGCACAGGGAAGGAACTTTTGAATAAATAACTTACCAAAGTAATGTGCATTGCTGAATAAGGATGAGATTACTTACGTTTAAGTGTTTTGCTCAGTTTGGGCTTATATTAGGGATAGACCTCCACCCCGAAAAGATCAGACAATCAGCAGAAGGCCCTATCAATGCAGTACATTGATTGATTTTTGTTTAAAATTCTCCCCCTCCTTGCTCCTTTTTCAAATTTCCAGTAAGTAGAACACTCACAATAACATTTGAGTCAAGACGACTGAGTGGGTTCAAATGTAAGCCAAGTGATTTACCTGTCCTTACTCAACATTTATATTGGTGGTTTGCTTTCCACTTGGTACGTTATTGTTGTGCCTGGATTCTCACTCTGCTCAGGAACTGTTTATATTTTCACAATGAAATTGATTTTTTGGAATGGGTAGAGTTAGTAGAAATGTTTATTAACCAAAGCCTAAATTTTGGGCTTATGCCACTTGTGTTCAGTTATGAATTCTGTGCCTGCTTTTCTAGAACAATTGGTGCAATGCATAGACAGTAGGATGGAAAATGGAAGGAGGGTAGTGGTCTTCATTTGTCTGGAAATATACGCTATTTAACTCCTGTTTGCAAAGTGACTTTTACCTTAAACAACTCTACATTCAGCAACCATAGTCAGTTCTGCAGTGAAAGCAGGTATATAGGTAACAATACAATGAAGTTGAAGACACTGAGAAACAAATATCAGCTCCATTACAGAACATATGCAGGGGGAAAAAAAGTGGGAAAACCCCCAGAAAACACTAATTCAAACTAAAACCACAGACAGAAGGAAATTGCACTTCCTTGAGTTTTAAGTAACTGGATAGTAGATTAGCAACCATTTTCTTCTCTGCTTTATTTCTTTGCAATAATTTGTCCCCAAACACATATACAGCAAGTCAGGTTCTTATCTGCCTTCAGTGCTACTTTCTGCACCCAACTTCCTCTTCTGTGGATTAGTACCTGGCCCCAACTTAGCTCACTTTTCATTCTTGAGATACTGCAAATTGGAATAGTAGAGTTGTTAGTGTCAGCATACAGAATCCACGGAGAGATTTATATGGCACCAGCACAGAGGAAAGTGACACTGACAATTCTAATTTTTCAGTTTGCTAATAGAAAGTCAAAGGACTATGTGCCTTGGAGGAGATAAGTGGCAGACAGCGTGCCCAGTTGAAGATGGATTTAGCACTCTCAGAACCATTGGTAATTTCTAAAGGCAACTGTATCACACCAGAGAGAGCATGATCACATCTCTCCTTGTGGGATAGATTGTGGGAGGGAGCCATCTATTCATCCAGAAAACAAGGGTACCATGCTAGAAATGCACAATTGAGAACATTAGTCTTTAACAAGATCCACCAGAAAGATAGACAGAGGTTGAGTCTTGGTGTTTGTGTTTTTTAAAAAAAACACAACTAAGCATTCATTTCATTCACAGATGAGAGGGACCTTTTCCCCTAAATAAATAAAAGAAAAAGCAGCCCCTCTTTGATTAAGATGCTTCATAACAAAATTTCAATTTAGCACTGTGAACTATGAGGGAGAGGGATAACTCAGTGGTTTGAGCACTGGTCTGCTAAACCCAGGGTTGTGAGTTCAATCCTTCAGAGGGTCACTTAGGGATCTAGGGCAAAAACAGTACTTGGTCCCGCTAGTGAAGGCAGGGGGCTGAACTCGATGTCCCTTCCAGTTCTAGGAGATAAATAAAATAATGGAGATATGCCTATTTATGTAATCTATGGTCCACCAGCAGGGCTTTATCATGGGAACTTCTGCTTGCAAGGTGAGCCATGTGACAGACTTATATACTGAAACTGAGCTCTGCCTTGCAACCATGAGCACTGAGAACCTAAGGTGTTTTACAGAAAGTAAACACATATGGTGAAAAATATAGAACGGGGGAGGAGAGGGAGGCAGGAACTACCCTCTGATGCTCACCCTGCACTTCAGAGCAAGCGGAGTATAACATACCCTGCATAGTACCTCTCTCCTTCCCCCTCCCCACCCAGGAGCTAATAAGCCATTGCTGTCTGTGTAATGGTTAGGCCATAACCCAAATGTATATCTAGTGTAAACACTGTCTGTTTATATTACTCAAGGATATCAAAGTGCTTTACAAGTATGAATCATGCCTCACTTTCCCCCTGTTCCTTATATACTTATTTTACAGAGGAGAAAACTGAGGGACAGACAAAAGCAGTCACTTACCTAGACATATAGTGAGTCAGTGGCAAAGCCAATCAGAAAGAAACATGAACTGTTTGGCTTTAACAAAGGAAGAGTTATGTTTTTATTCATCTGCAGAACCCTAAACTTCTGCATAAAAACAAACTGGAACAAGCACATAGATTCCTGTTCACATCAGAATTAACTACCATAACCATGCCCTGGGACTGCTGCAAGTTCAGTGCTACTAATCAGACAGGGAGAATACAGAACGTATTTTAATTTAGAGTTACAGTTGTACAGTTTTCAACAGCAGATCACAGAAAAACGCAGAGCTGAATGGAATTCACCGTTGTGCGATTATACTGCCACCCGTGTGCTCTTCGATAACATCTTCAAATCTGAGATGCACTTGGCAATACTCTCCTTCTCCTGCAAAAGGAAATGAATAGACTCTCACAGGCCTTGAAACAACTCAGGGAAGAGAATCATTTGCATGAACAATGTGTGCACACCAGCCATGTTCAGATTTAGCTGGGTAAAAATTGAAGCCAGGTACAGAAAGGATCTAGTTCCAACTCATGTATGATTAATAATTTGCATGACCATCTAAAAAACTCATGGAGATGGAAATCCAAATATTGGCTTATGTTCAAGCATTAGCAAATGATGATCAATCTAGATGATTAAAATCTGATCCTACCAAAAAAACAGTCAGCCTGCACAATTCACAGGAGACTGCAGGATGTCGACAAGTGTCAGGCCAACCTATCTAGAGGAACAATAAGCTTTGGGAAGAGTGAGTGGATCCTCCAAAGTGCTGGCAGAACTGACCGAGGAGAGATGACAGCATTATGTAAATGAAATCCCCATCTAGTGCACTTCAACTCCATATTTAGGTCTACCCATTTTCTTCACCTCCCAGTGTGGAGACTGAAGCGACTTTAGCCCTGTGAGGCAACAAGGAAGGGAAATGTGCAGGTGCGCTAGTCCCACCAGTCGTCATCTTAAAATTCCACATTTAAACATCCATGCTTTACATCAAGGGATGCTGCAAGGAAGTACCCTAGCCTCCTGGGCACACCTCCCACCCACAAGACTACCGTTGTGCAGGAAGGTAATCTCTCAATTGGAGTTACTGGGTCTGATTTTCAGAAGCAATCAGCAACCACAACCCAAATGAAATCAGGAAATGCTGCAAGTGCTTAGCATTTCTGAAAAAAAATCAGATCCCATTGGTTTTGATCAAAAAAGTAGGAACGTGCCTTGGGTGCTCTGGAAGCCAGCCAGAGAAGAGTCAGCCAAAGACATACTAGTCATGTTTGACCAAAGATGTCAGGCAGTTGAGGAAAACAGTATTCTGTATTAGGACACAGGAGGCACAGTGAACTGCTAGAAGCTAAAAGTACCTGTTGAGCAGTGATGCTCTGGATGACATTTTTCTCTACCCAGTTGATCATGTGATCTTGTTCCTTACGACGTGTCAGTTGCTGAACAGCGATTTGATAGTCTAGCCGCTTCTTCACTTCATTGTATACAGTCAGCAGCCTTTCTCGGTAGTTAGTCTCTAGCAGCATAGCAACGTTATTCTAGTTAGAGAAAAGATGCACTTCAGTTTTCCATTACGACTTTTCTGCCCATCTTGTATCTCAGATTTAAATTTTTTATTTAAACTAATGTTAAAAAATTATATAATACGCAGGTTAAGTGTGTCTGTACATCTGGGTATAGTGATTAGATTATCCACAGATACAAAGTTTGTTTTAAAAGTCGTAAGATACTTCATCAAAAATAATCCAAATTTAGATCAATACTTTTAATAATACAGTTTAGATATTAGAATCCTAATAGTCAGGTACATCAATCCTGAAAAGTTATACAGAGTTGGTTGCGGAAAGCAAACATATCAATGAGTGAAAATTATTCTTCAATAGTTGAGAATTTAGGGTAGGTTGTACATTAGAAAATACAATCCATCCAGAAAGTATTTAAGTTACATTCTTGACCACACTTCTTATTGGCACTCCAGCTTATCCCTCCCTGGTATTGTCAATGTCCAGTAATGTGTTCCAGGTAAATGTCCCTTGACCACTACACTCACATGTTGCTTTTCAAAGGAACCTAGAGTATTTTACAAAAATTGGCTGTGTTCATTCACAGATGGAGGCACAAAGAAGTTAAATGACTTCCCAAGGTCTCAGAGACAGGAACTGAACCCTAGAATCCCAATTCTATATTATATGCCAAGACTATACAGACTGTCAAAAGCGAGAGTCCCACTATTTAAATATCAGTAGTATTAGTTAAGTGGATATAGTATTTTTTAAAAAATGGGCTCCATTTTAGGCTTTTCAACTGAGAATGTCTTTATACACAAAATAAATAAATGACAAAAATCTAGCATAATCCAGCTCTACCCGGGAACTCTCACCATAATGTTGTTTTAAAACAGACTAAGTGTAATTTTCTAGATTTAAAAAAAAACTTAAAAAAAGTCACATTGACACCCACATGGGTTATCAGCAGGGTTGGACCCTTTAGATCCACAATACAGACCTCTCCCACTAGAGCTTCGGGAGTGGCAGCTACAGCAGTAGGTGGCACTCTTTAGATGGAACAGCACTAGAGGAGGATGAAACACTTTGCCAGTGGGTTTCACAAATACACCTCTACCTCGATATAACACTGTCCTCGGGAGCCAAAAAAATCTTCTTGTGCTATAAGTGAAACCGCATTATATCAAACGTACTTTGATCCACCAGAGTGTGCTCCCCGGAGCGCCGCTTTACTGCGTTATATCCGAATTTGTGTTATATCGGGTCACGTTATAGTGAGGTAGAGGTGTATTTGGAAAGGGGATGATAGACCAAGCCCTGCCCCTCCGCAACACCTCCTAATCCATTCTCTTTAGCCCATACCTGTCACACTCATCTCTCATCTTTACCCCTCCAGAATCTTCACCCCATTCCCCACTCCTCAGGCTTCTTAGCCTATTCCCTTGTCCAGACACTTCCAGTTCATTCCCTGGCCCTCAGCCCCCTCTCCTTCCCTATGTTCCTCATCCCATTCCCACTCGCTTCTAATCCTGGTTGTCCCCCTGTGCTCAAGCACCTCACTTGATCTGCCAACACTCCCCCTCTTACCCAACCAACACTCCATCCTGTGGAAGCAGAATTAAAAGCAGGGTAAATGTTTTAGTCAATTTAAGGATCAAGTGAAAGGTAGACCTAACCCAAACAACACGAGAGTTGTAAGAAATGCTGTTTCTCACCTTGCTTCTCGCCTTGCTTTTAGTTAATAAAGATGGAAAGCTGATTTAAGCAGAAACCTTAAGATAAGGTAAAGTCTGGAAGGAGTTTGTATAAACAAAGGATAACCATTAGCCGTTGATGTATGTAACAGGAAGGTTTAAATCCTTGTCTTATATTGCTTGTGGAGGAAGATCTGCCTAAGGTCAGGGGGGCCCCCTGTCTGACTGAAGTCTTCCCTTGCAATTGCTCATAATAAACGGTCTCTGACTTGTTGCTAACACACACACACACACACACACACACACTGAGGACTTGTTTTCTTCCACAATCCCAATCTACACCCCAGCAGGTCTGGCTCTGGTCCCTTCTTCATTCAAATTAGGCAGCTTCCTTCTCCATGCTGCCTGGTCCCAGGACAGCACAAGATAGTCTCCCTGCTCTCAGTTCAGGTGCTCAGACCCAATGCTTCCACAGCAGCCCAAAGCTGCAATTGCCAGGGAAGTCCTGCTTAGCCCTATCCTGCAGCTTAGATGAAGTCTTTGAGAAATTTAGCAGCTGAACTCTAAGGAATCTCTATTGATCATGTGTGAACTGTGATCTTTCAGAGAATTAAAATTTGGTCAAATTTGAGAAGACACACATGGACTGCAAAAGGAACATCCTCAACACAGAAGCCTCCTACTGCCAAATTTCGAGTCAGTCCCATAAACTTGCAGGTTCTAGAACTTCTCAAATGAAAGGTCGCCACAATGTTTTAACAATGTATTTTTCCCTAGCTTCATTTTCAGAAACGAATCATTTTCAAAGCCTGGGGCAGACAGCCAAGATGGAAAAATTAAAGCCTGAATAATTCTGATAAAGTTACATGGAACTGAAAATAGGGTCTTATAATGGGAAATGTCATACAACTTAATTGTCTATGTGACCTGCCACACCTAATGTACAGATAGTCAACATCTGCTGCTTGTTAAGTACATAGAGACACTCAGGGTCTGTGGTTATGAGGGCCACGTAACTATGTAAAAAGATATTTGTAAAGTTATATTTGTAATAACGTACCCGCTTGGCATCAAAGAGATAATTGCGGCCTTCAACCCTCCATTGCTCCTTCTTTTCCTGTTCAATTATTGACTCCAGGTGGTTGATTGAATCATTTTTGACATCTAAAGCTTTGGCAACTTTCTCCTGAAATAAGAAGGAACTTTAAAATCCAGACTAAAACATAAGGAAGGGAAAGATCAACTGCTGATCTGATTGTTCAAAATTGCATTGTCTCCTTAAACTGTAACTTATCAGGTCTGAAGGTGAAGAGGGGCAGCCAAGAACAGTAACTGCCACTGAAGTTGCCATGTTTAAAGCTTAAGCCAGGTCTACACTTAAACATCCATAAATGCAGTTTTACCAGCACAGATGAGTTTCTGTCAGTATAGCTTATTTCACTCAGAGACCCAGTATAAGCTACAAGGCAAGTGCTTTTCTGATAAGGCACCGTGTACACTGGAAAAGATTTACCGGTACAGCTATACCTGCAAACAATCCTAGGGCAGATGTAACTTATTCTGACAAACACATTTTTACTAGTAGAGCTTACCCAACTGAAATAAGCCATCTCAACAAAAGCATTCCTATGCCAGTATAACTCAGGTCTACTGTACGAGTTTACTTAGGCCAAGACTAGGAAGAAGCTATAGTTATACCAGCAAATCTTTTCTAGTATAGAAAAGGAATTTGCAGAAAAGAACCAAGGAACACATGTAAGAGTACAGAAATGAAATGGCATGCCCCCAAAATGTGAAGAATGAGTTAACGAGGTCTCTAACTTCCAGACTAAACTCCTCCATTTCATTCTGAAGTAGATACAATAAAGACTGCAATGCACTGGCTTCCCAATGCACCTACATGGTATAGTTATTTCTAAAAAAAACCACACCAACTAAAAAGCAGGTAAGTTTGAAAATCAGAGGCTTATGCTCCCCAAGCATCCAAGTCACTGCTGAAAATGAGACTTAACATGCTTTTGAAAAATTTTACTCAAATTCTACATATATGGATACTGATTCATGACACCAACTATAAATACATACTTTGCCCTCAGCCCTTTAATTTTAAATTGTGACACTAATGGCAAAATACCATAAATAAGCATTTTGCAAACAGGTGGCTTCTTAACATGCATGGACATAGTCAAGTTCTGGCTCCCTTGGCCAATAGGGTCTGGAAGTACATTCTGATGAGTTTAATCCATTTCTTCAGGATTAGTAGGTTACCAGTCAAAATTTAAGAACACTCAGTTGCAAGACAGTTACTATTGTACACAATTCTACAGTCGAACATATCCATGAATTTAGATTAAGTTGTCTGCCCTGTAAGATTTATTTGGCAGAGATCACCTATTGTAAAGTGCCATGTAGGCTTTCAGCACTGTACAAAGAGAACCATAATTAAAAAAAGCTGTTACTTTTCTTCAATATTAGAAAAACTGGTGAAAACTTTTTTTTAAAGCAACTGAACGCCTGGAATTGTTGCATTGAGAGTCAGTGTCAAGTTAGACTATGGTCTCTTTTTTTCTTACCTCATTGAGCCTATCAGCAAAAGCTGCTACATCACCTCCATATTTTTTAACTATATAAATGAGGACTCCCACAATGCAGGCACCTGCAATTGTTTCATGGTTGACTATATAGATTTCCTTGGAGAGAAGGTAGAACAGTAGCCCAGTTCCCAGCACATAGGGCCCTAAAATAGATAAAAGGATAACGTTTCAAATACATCACTTGGAAACAGACCCATTCCAAGTTCAGCTTACGGAAAGCAGAGATAGGCATTTTAATTTTTTTAAGTTATATAGGAATATTGAGGGACCTGTCACTCCTCTCCAAAAAAAGAATGACTCGGGCAGAAGAATCACCATTCCCAGAGATATACTGCTATATGAAGACTTCCATCACCAGAAAGTAACCATGGAACGCCTAATATGTTATCTCTATGTTATCTCTAGCCTCTGCTGCCCTCTCAGTATAGGGCATTAACCTCCATGTTTAGACATTACCGGGAGCTAGGAGCTGCAAACATTTTTCTGCTAATCAGGCCCATAACACACACTTAGAATTTATCCTTTACCGAAAGCTAAAGTCTGGGCACGTCTAGACTACGCGCCGTATCGGCGCGTTAAAATCGATTGCTCGGGGATCGATATATCCTGTCTAGATCAGACACGATATATCGATCCCTGAGCGCGCTTATATCGATTCCGGAACTCCACCAACCCCAACCGAGTTCCGGAATCGACATGGCGAGCCGCGGACATCGATCCCGCGCGGTGAAGATGGGTGAGTAAATCGATTTTAGATATTCGAGATTTTCCCGGTAGTGTAGACCTGGCCTCTGTAAGGAACCCTCTGACAACTCCCCCATTGCTTCCAGACTTCAAAGAGTTGAAGGTTCTCAGTATCTCAGAGAAACTTATTTCCATACAGGCTCAAGCCCATAATTAGTACAATACCTAAACAAAGTGTGTTCTTTCCCACCACAAAAGCAATTCATCATGCACATTAATGTCAAATTACTCATACCAGTAAAACCAAAACTTTTCAGACACTTTGCCGTATTTGATGGCATAGCAGGGTGCCACACCAATAATCAAAATCAAACCACAAGGGTACAACAGACTAACCTTGACTCCGTGTTTAGGAACGGAATGGAAAATTCCTCGGGGATCAACCATGACGAACTTGCCCTCCTTTCTCAGGGGAGGGGGTAAGGAGCCAAGCAGTGCTGACCTGTGTGGAATGGTCTAGACGCATGCAATACACTGAGTAAAAAGAGATTTGCTGTGAAGAGTGTATTCCTTGCCAAAAAAAAAAGTCTCAAATGAGTAGGGCACTTGTTTTATATGTGGCCCCAAAATCTTTTCTGTTATATAGAAGTCAAACTATGTACCAATCATTCAAACGGACTTTGGTTAATGCACATACAAACTACCCCTGGTTAAACATCTATTTCAAGATGCTTACAAAAAATTATCTTACACATGCAAAAAGAAGCAAATTCTATTTACCATGGTTTAACAGGTAAATAGACTGAAAATCAAGTGACTTGCTCATGGTCACAAACTCAAGCATTCAACTCCAGAATCCGGATCTATTTAAAAAGTTTGACTAGAGGCTACTTGAAGTTTTGCCAACGGGCAGATAAACTCAAATCTGCCAGAAGATACAAAATAATTAAGGCCTGAATAACACACGAAGTGCACCATTCAAGCTAAATGTGTACTTTATACAATTTAAACTGGTCTAATTTTGTGATAGATTTAGCTGAAATAAGACTTTGATATTGTATTTGCTGGTACCTAACAGGCAGAAGATAACTAAACCACAGTTTGAAATTACCTCTCTATAAAATGCCCTCCTAAAAAAGTGCCATATGTGAAAACTAGACATATCATCACTCCAGTAAACAGATGTAATAGTGTATACACTCAGTGGTTGAGTTAAGCTGGCAAAGAAATTAAACCAGCACAACCCTCAGTATTTAGCAAAGCTTCATCTAACCTAAAGAGGGATTCACAGAAGCGACCTTAGCGCAGCCGAGTGTAGGTCACTTCTGGCAGAGCCAGAACTCTAACCCCAGCCCCAGGAACGCGGCCCCGAGAATCTTACTTCCTAGCCACCTCGCCCCACTAGAAAGAGAACCCGGAGTCCTGGCCCTTCCCCACACCGCAGCCACCTAGAGAAAAAGAACCAGGAGTCCTACCCCCCCCCCCGCGGAGGAAAACCAGAAGTCCTGACACCCCCACCCTCTATACGCAGCCCCACCCCAGAGAAGAAAGAGAACCCAGGAGTCCTGACCCCCCCCCCTAGAGAAGAAAGAGAACCCAGAGTGCCTGACACCCCCACCCCCATTACCGCACCCCCTCACCCGCAAGAAGAGATCCCAGGATCCTGACCCCCCCCAGGAGAAAAACGCCAGAGTCCTGCCACCCCCAACCCTTCTACCGCAGCCCCCACCCAGAGAGAAGAGAACCCAGGAGTCTGCCCCACCCCAGAGAAGAAAGAAACCCAGGAGTCCTGACACCCCAACCTCAGTACCGCAGCCCCACCCCAGAGAAGAAAGAGAACCCAGGAGTCCGACACCCCACCTCAGTACGCACCCCACCCCGAGAAGAAGAGAACCAGAGTCTGACACCCCCAACCCATTACCGCACCCCCCTCACCCCAAAGAAAGAGATCCAGAGTCCTGACCCCCCCCCCAGAGAGAAAGAGAACCCAGGTCTGCACCCCCAACCCTCATTACCGCAGCCCACCCAGAGAAGAAAAGGAAACCCAGGAGTCCTGACCCCACCCCAGAGAGAAAGAAACCAAGTCCTGACACCCCAACCCTTTACCGCACCCCACCCCAAAGAAAGAGAACCCAGGAGGCCTGACCCCGCGAGAGAAGAAGAGAACCCAGAGAGTCCTGACCCCCCCAGCGAAGAAAGAAGGAGAACCCCAGCAGTCCTGACCCCAACCCTCATTACCCAGCCCCGCACCATGAGAGGAAACCCAGAGCCCAGCCCTCCCCCCCCCCGCAGCCTGAGAAGAGAACCCAGGAGTCCTGACCACCCCAACCCCAATACCTCCTCCCCCCTCAGCTGGGCATGAAGGAGAACCCAGATCCTAGGAGCCCCTCCCCCCCCCCAGATGAGAGAGAACCCAGGAGTCCTGACCCCATGGCAATACGACCCGAGTGTTATCGGGCCCGAATCCAAGGAGTCTAGACCGCGCCCCTCCACTCAGAGAGAAATGGCAGAACCGGGTGTTTTCTGGGACTCTCCCTCGCTCCTCTCCAGTAGCGCATGCCCCTGGAATGGGCCCAGGTTAGCGCCGCGCAAAGAAAGAGTTCCCAGGAGCCTGGCACCCACCCAGGCGTGAGAGAGTCTAGGAGTGCTCGACCTCCGCCGCGTGTTCTATGGCTCGTTTCCGGCCCTCCTTGAAGGCTTACCCGGAGCGTGCTTAGGAGAAAGGACTACTTCAGGCGCAACGCAGAGATCTATAGTACGAGAGAGATACATAGAGCTAGTGATAAGTCAGTTCGCACGCGCTCCGGACCCACCTCGCGGCGTGGACCCCATGGGGTTAGGCCCCGCGGGGGCGGTCCACTACCGGCGCAGCTTAGGCCCCAGGCGAGATCGAGGGCTTATTGGTTCGCCCCCGTATGTGTTTATGTGCAGCGGTGTGGACCTGTGTGTGACTGTCCGGCGCTATGGGTGACCCTAGGTCTCAGGGCGGCGGCCTGCGAGACTCATGGTATTTGGAGTGGGGCGCTGACGCAGTATTGGAGGAGGCCCTATGTGCCATCATGGCGTGATGTGCGCGGCTGGCTCGCGTACCGTGCTAGGCAACAGTGCCTGCTGGAAGAATGTGGGGCTTTGGAGGCACGCTCAACCTTGTCGGCTTAGGGGAGCCGCTGGATAAATGAGTGCATATAGTTTTTGGCGGCCGGGGGCCTCGCGGTGTAGGCGCCACTGGGGATGTTCTGGGAAATATCTCGCGAGAGGAGTGGCGGGGCGCCGGCAGGGGCGTGGCGGTTTGGGGCCTCAGCTGAAGTGTGTGTGCCGGCGGCCCTGATAAATCGGAAGCAGCACGCTTGGGTTGGAGCGCGCCCGGCGGTAGGGTTTGTACGTAGATGCCGCTCGCTCGGGGAGAGGTGAGGTTTTTGGGGTGCCCTATGCCCTTATTTTAGGAGCCCTGGAAATGGGGTTTGGGGCCCCTAGGGTTAGGGCCCTGGAAATGGGGTTTTGGGGCCCCTGGGGTTAGGAGTCCGTGGAAATGGGGTGTTGGGGCCCCTGAGGTTAGGGGTCCCTAGAAATGGGTTTGCGGGCCCCTGGGTTTTGTGGCCCCTGGAAATGGGGTTCTTGGGCCCTTAGGGTTAGGGCCCTGGAAATGGGGGGTTTCTTCCCCTAGGTTTAGGGGCCCCTCGAAATGGGGTTTGGGGCCACTTACGTTTTAGGCCCCTGGAAATCGGGGGTTGGTGCCCCAAGGGTTAGGGGCCCCTGGAAATGGGGTTTTGGGGCTCTAGGTTTAGGGGCCCTTGGAAAGTTTTGGAGTTAATGGCCCCTGGAAATGGGGTTTTAGGGCCCCTGGGGTTAGGGGCCCGTGGAAATGGGGTTTTGGGGCCCCTAGGTTTAGGGGCCCCTGGAAAATGGGGTTTTGGGCCCCTGAGGTTAGGGGCCCCTGGAAATGGGTTTTGGGGTCCCCAGAGTTTGGGGCCCCTGGAAATGTGGGTTTGGGGCCCCTGGGGTTAGGGGTACCTGGAAATAGGTTTTGGGGTCCCTTGGTGTTGGTGGCTCCTGGATATGTGGGTTGGGGTCCCCAGGGGTTTTAGGCCCCTGGAAATGGGGTTTTGGGGCCCCCAGGATTAGGGGCGCCTGGAAATGGGAGTCGGGGACCCTGGTGTTAGGGGACCCTTGAAATGGTGTTTTGGGGCCCCTGGGAACCCAGCATCCTGACACCCCCAACCCTCATTACCCAGCCCCCACCAAGAGAAAGAACCCAGGATCTGCCCCCACCCAGAGAGAAGAGAACCCAGGAGTCCTGACCACCCCAACCCCAATACCGCAGCCCCCCTCACCCCAAAGAAAGAGATCCCAGGAGCCCTGGCACCCCCCAGAGGAGAGAACCCAGGAGTCCTGACCCCCTCCCCGGCCGCACTTACCCCAGGAGAGGGAGGAGAGGTCGCGCAGCGCGCCGGGCTGGGAGACAGAGCGATCAGGCACCGGCCCGCCCGCTGCCCCCCCTGGGCTACCCCGGGGGCGGGTCGCCAGCTCACGGCGCGCAGCCCAGGCGGACAGCCATTAATCGGTGGAGCTGCAGCTGCTGCCCTCTCTGTCCCGGTGACCCCGGCGGCGGCAGCAAGATGGCCGAAAGAAGAAGCCTGCGAGAGGCGCTTAGGAAAGCCCAACATCTCGCGAGCTGTGGGCGGAGCAGTACAAGTGGTCGCGAGAAATCGATAATCTACCTGTAATTCCCCGAGGGCGGCGGGGCGGTTCTGGGAATCTCGCGAGAGGAGTGGCGGGGCGCGGCAGGGGGCGTGGCGGTAGGGTGTCCCGGGGCGCACGTGGAAGCGCGGTGATTGTCTGCTCGTGCGGGGAGGGAGTCGCGCGCTGCAGTGGCAAGAACCGGACAGCCTGAGATGGGGCTATCAGTGGCGAGTCCTCACCGGAGCTGGAACATGCGCCGCCTAGACCGACGCCCGCTGTGCATGGAGCGGCCACTGGACGGGGCGCACTACCGCCCAGGTACCCGCGCCGGCACCCCCGCGGGGTGTGACCCCCCTTGCGCCTCCCCGCTTGCATGTCCTTCCCTGCATGTCCCATCCTGCGCCCTGGAGTATATTGTCTCTGCGCTGTGTGCCCTAGCCCCGGGGGCAGCCTGCACTATTGCCCTCGGGTGTGTGCCCCCCCAGCTTACCTCTGCCCCCCCAGGGCATGTTCCTTCCCATGCACCCCACCCTGCACCCGAGTATTGCCGCATGCTGTGCCTTGGACAGCCACTCTCTCCTGTCCTGATAACCTTGAATACCCTGGTGGCCTGCACCCTCGATGGGTAACATATCTTACCTTAATGCATCCCGTTCTCTGTACCGTCGCCTGGATTCCCTACTGCACATCCTCTGCAGCAACGGGAGCCAGATTCCCCGGGTGAGTCGCAAAGCACTGCTTCTAGGATCCCAAACATCATCCTTCCTGGTGGGACAAGATGCTACATACCAGTGATTACTACCATCCACCCCGCAGCCAAGGTTACCCTCCTGAGAGTGAACTTTGAACAGGTCTCACACCCAGAGACGGAAGCCCCTGGGTTATCTATCCTGTGGCCTCTCTTGGACCTTGCGGGCCTACAGTTTTATCATACCTGCCTACATGCAAGCCACTGAGCATGGCTTCTCCATCCTCAACATCTGTTCATTCGTGCAGGTCTCATGACACCATTCAGACCTAATAGATTTAGAACGAATAGAAAAATCTACACTCCTGAGCGACACGGTTTAAAGTGACCTACCCCTAGTGTAGACAGTACTAGTTCAATGGAGACTTCTCCCATCAACCAGCTACCCTTCTCTGGAAGGTGTACCTACGCTAATGGAGAAGCTCTCCTGTCGTATAGGTAGTTGACTTCGGTGACACGAGTGCACCTGCTCACGTAGCATTAAGTGTCATAAGCCCTAGTTAATGTTGTTAGCAGCAACCAAAAACTTTTGTCGTACAGCGATGGTTTTAGTTATGTGTAACTAGATAACCTGAGTTTCTGTATTGTGCTTTACTATAGGGCCAGTATATCAGGGAATTGTGGATTTAACGGTCTCTCTTCTTTTTTATCTCTTTTCCAGATGGAGCTTTCTCCTGAGTGCTCTAGCTTTGAGTGGACGTCCTGGTGGGTCCATTTGGGCTATTTAGGATCCAGAACGGCTCCTCAATGAGGCTTCATTGCTCTGCTGGAGTTCAGCGAAAGCAGGCGTAGCGGATCTGAAATGGGTAGCAGATAAAGAATACTAGTGGCCGCAGATTTCTGGTAAAGTAAACAGTGAATTTTCATATAGCTCTGTAAGTAATTTGTCTGTAATGTGTGGGCATGATCATAGTAGCCTGGTGCAGACGGGAATGTCTAGGATGCACTATGGAAGGAAGTGGTAAACATAAAGGACCAGCTGAGTGGTCTGTATGGCCAGAAGTGGAGTGTCTGTGGATTAAAACTGTTGTCTTTTATAAAGCACACTTGTGGCATGCAGATGGTCAACAACAATTTCACTCTTGTTTGAAATGGCAGGAGAAACATGCTACAAAAACAGACTTATGTGTACAGACCTCAGCTGCAAATCATTGTACTGCTGGATTCAGCCCCTGCCTGGGCTCTCACTGAGACTGCGCAATTCTGAACCTTGTAAACAATGCTGAGCAAAATTTTGAATTAGACACCTGAATCATGTTCTGGCCAAATGTAAATCCCATGGGCAAGATGTCACCGCTTCTTGCAGTATGCCCATCTGTAAAATAAGAACCAACAACAGGACTGTCTTGTGTTCTGTTTGCTGCCGCACTAGCACTATGGGGCTGGGCCATGCTTGGGCTTCCTGATGCCTGAGTAGTAGTAGTCAATTTATCTCAGAGGGATGTTTCAGATTTCGTAGTTGGGTTTTCTGTCACTCAATCACCAAAACTGACGCAGGTTAAGGTTTTTGATTGCATGTTTTTTGTAAAAGTGCTTGAAAACAAAGACATGTGTAAGTGCGTACCTATATTCTTAATACGATCATGGTGCATTTTGAAAACTTTCTGCACTTTGTTATGGATTTGTCGTATGGGTATTTCCATTTAGATCCCATCTAGTTTGCAGCATGGCCCCTTCTGGGTAATGCAGTGCTTTGGGAATAGAGCATCTTCTCCCCCAGGCTTTTTGTATTGTTTCTTGGTTGACCTCTGGTAATGGTTGATTTCCCCGTTCTCCTTAGGTCTTGGAGCTCTGGAGTTGGATGAGAACGACACGCTAAATAGTGAACAGTTTTGTAAATACTGAGCAGACGATATGTGTGACAACAGTGAGCGTTTCTCACTACGCCATCAAGCGGTAGTGGCAGCAAAGAACTTCTGGTTGGTTCCTTCTGCATTCCCTGTCTTCTCTTGTTTTGATGAAATCCTCCCTCACTCTTCTAATGTTGTGTTCTTACTGTGGCGGTGAAGGTTTGGACATCCCACAGCAACAGTGCTGCACTCTTCAAGGTGAGTGCCAAATGACTTATGGATTTTGCTTCTCTGTTCAGCTTCTAGGAAGCTGCTTGGAGTCTGACTTCAAATCCAGCTGTTCCCGGTCTAATAAAACACACACTGCTCCGCAGAGCTGATACATGCAGCATCCTGGCTGGTACTGCACCATACTCTTTGACCCAGATTATTACTTTCGATGGTCTTACACTAACCCCCATTTATTAATCCTGATCTATAATACATGGATGCTCAGCTTTCAAGGAAAATGATGGTACAGTATATTTCAAGTGGAACAGTTTTATGGTTAACACAATTACAAAGTCTGTCCATTTTGGGATATCGTGTAGGTTTGTAGGCTTCCTAGAATTTTCTAGCCCACATCTTTCAGGGATGTGAGTCATTTCCTCACTCTCATTCTTCTTCCAAAGTCATACTGACAGTGGACAGTTTCCTCTCCCTGGTGGACCATTGATATGGTAATTGTGCTAGGCTGAAAATATTCTCGCCTAGAATTTTATATTTATTACTTCTATGCAAGTTTTGTGATTTTAGAGCTGATGAAATAGCCCGGAGAGCAGTGCACGTGAGCCATCCAGTTGCCCTCTTTGGCTAGGTGTCGAATCTAGTTGAGCCACATTCCAACCTTTTAAGTAGCTTGATCCTTGTTTCTTTTGAGTAGCTCCATGCCAGGCCCAGGACTTGTGTGGCCTCTTGTCTGTAAGGATACCTGTTCCTGTCCTGTGCGGAGCGTAAAACTAACTCTGTCTCAAAATTCTCTATGCGTATAATCTGATTTGGCTATGACCTCTGCAGTTAAAATAGTAACCATAACCTCGATATAATCCACTGATAGAACCACAAATTTGGGCTATAAGGGTAAATAGTCTCCGGAAGGGCGACGCTGCCCACTCTGGCGATCAAAGCAAGTTCAAGTATAACCGTTTTCCCCTAAATGCAGTAAGATTTTTTTGGTCCCAAGGGACAGCGTTATATCGGGGTAGAGGTGTATTTAGAATTTTCAATAATAACACATGTTTTTATCATCTTGAGCATTCCAGTTTGCACATTCATTGATCCATAAACTTAAATATATTTATTTGACTTACATTGAAATCTGCTGTTGGCTACTTCTGTAGTTGTTAAGCCCAGTCGTACTGAGGGTATATCTCCCCAGTTTAAACCTTGTTGCAATCACAGCACCAGCGTATGCAGAGGTGGGCAAGTGGTCTGAATCCGGGTGGCTGCATTGTTGCACTGCATCTTATCTGGGAGTGTACACTGTGTAGCTACCATTGATACAAAGAATCTCATTTAGAGATACCTTAAGCCTGGGTGTGAGGGAAAAGACGACTTACAATTAAAGGATGGAAGTTCACCTATACAATTACGCTATATTTTCATACTATTTTGCAAAACTCTGCTTTTAGCAGTTGTCCAATTGAAAGAAACCCTTGTATTAAATCATCTGAATGAAATATTTAGTTTGTTATCGGATTTTCTGATTCAAATACACAATGCTGCCTCCTAACGATAATACTTGCAGTTACACTGCTACTTTACGCTTGAAATGCTATACAAACACTGATCCCACTTGTGTGGTAGCGGTTTGTGACTGTCCCCATTATAGAGAATGGAAACTAAAAGGCACAGCGTGATTTTATCCAAGACCATGGAAGAGTGAGTGGGCGACGGATTTACTACTCCTGATTCCCATCCAAGCTAATCATGTGTGATATTGGGAGCACAGAGGCATTGAAAGACTTTTTTTTTCCCCCGCCATCATTACTTTGTTTGTAGGATGACAGATTTTACTGTGGGATACCATATGCCCCAAACCAGCTACTCGAATTGGTAAGTCTTGATATACAATGTGAATTTGCTGGGGAGAAAGGGGGCGGGGGGGGGGGGGGGGGGTGGAGATAATGAATGAAATGTTGCCCAAACTTAAGTTTGTATTGCTTCTTCTTCCACATGATTATCTCAGCCAATGATCCACTAGTGAAAGCAAAGACCAGTCGTAAAATCGCATCGCATGTACCATAAACAATAAAACAAAAAAAACTTGCCAATCAGGCAACTAAGGGAGCTAAGAATGTAGAATATCTGATCACAATCTCGTCGCACTCACCATTTCTTTCCTGACAGTTTGCAGTGGCCTCGGTTACCTCCCTACCTCAGTTAATGTGGCATCCGCAGCAAAGTTGACATGTTGTTTGTGGGTAGAAGCTATCTTACTATTTAACATGTGCTGAATGTTCTTTGATTCTCTGTTTGATTTTTCCTAATAATCCTGTTCTCCTTTGTTCTTTTAAAGGTGATGAAAATGACAGTTGCTCTTGTGGCACGAAAACCCAGAGATCCGCCTTAAGTCAGCTGTGCACTCCCAAACCACACTTGGGTTTGCGATTTTCTACACACAGGTACTGATGTTTCTGTGGAATGAGCATTAAGATGCTGATAGATAGACGTGTTGGCCGCTCAGACTAAAGGAATTGGGAAGTACTCTTGGCCACAGCCTTTTGTAAACAATGTGTAAAGTTGATTTGAAGTGCACAGGAACTGTGTCTTACATTTGGTTCCCATGATATGTTGTAAAGTCCACTCACCTTGCAGTCTGTCTAGTGTTTTTCCAGTGCATCTGTATATATATTGCACCTTAACAATTCATGTCCTGTTCTTTTTTTAAAAAAAAAGTAAGAACAAACCTCTGAACCAAGAAACCATCATGGGAAAGTGTGCATACGTGTGGTCTGCACTAAGGATAGGCTAGCAGTGTGTTTTGACACTTAGCCACTTTGAACCATCTTGTACCTTCATTTCCTTTCCTTTATGCCAGTACAGAATGTTTCCTGTTAAACTGCTTGACCTCTTAAGATATTCATAGAAATATTATGGAAAAGAAACTTGCGCAGATATGGGTTATCAATATTCCCAGGTAGTCTTTGTTCACTTCGTAAGAAGCATATTTTCATATGGTTGTTTCCTTTTGAACTTTCAGGTGAATATTGGTAGTTTTTAACATCTTTCTATCTTTTACCTCCAGTTCGCCTTCTGGCTATCAATAGTGAATTGCTCGGTAGGTCTCTTGACTCCCAGCCTTCAGAAGTGTAAGTACTAAAATGGAATTAATTTCTTGGTGCATTTGAAATTTAGTCATTAAATGATCTTAAGTGTGTTGTTATATTGTAAAAGAGGTCAGGGTTTTGGTTTTGTGGTACTGCCAAATGGCTCATTGCACTCTTCACATTTATAGGAATGACTTTGGCAGGTGGAATAACAAAAAACAAAGCTAGAGCCTCTTTTTTACTGAACACCTGTTTTGGGATCAGGAAGGAGTAGGATGATAAGAAACTTTTTATAGTAAAAAATACTTTAAATAAATATATCATCAGCGAATAGTTAACTGAACACTGCCTGACTCTGTCAGTGTTGGGATTTCCAGGAAATGACAGTGAGCTAAGGAGTAGTTCGTAATGTAAAGTAGGCGTGGGCCATTAAAATATTTTTGTCGATCCCAGTTGTATATCTTCTGCTTTTCCCGTTTCAGAAGTCGCTCTCATCGAGACTTTGAGAGCTATCTTGGTTCTCCCTTGAACAAGGCTTGCTCTTACAGTTGGATGGGACCACAAGTTTTACACCACACAGTTCCAACACGACTACTGAAAGCTCTGGGAGGCAACAGTGGACATGACTAGTTTTATTAAACTCACTCGTCCAGATTATCTGGGGGAGGATAAAGCCCAGTGTGAGCATTGGCCGGCCTAAACCCAGGGTTGTGAGATCAGTTCCTTGAGGGGCCACTTAGGGAACTGGGGCAAATTGTCCTGCTCGTGAAGCAGGTGACTGACTCCAGTACCTTTCAAGGTCCCTCCAGTTCCGAGATTCAAGATCTCCAATTATTATTATTTTAACTTCCAGATGTTATCATAGGAGATATGGCCATATGCTTGTTCTCAGAGTTTATGGCTTGTCAACGCAGAAGACAGCAGATTAAGCAACTTTGCATAGGCTGAAGCTAAGGCTTACAAAACCACCCCTTGGTGTAGGTCCAATTACCTGTGATAAAGCTTAACATGTTGCACCAGAGAATTCTGATTTCAGACAACAAGGAATTGCAGGGAATGGGCCATTAGGTAAATAAATAAATAAAACCATAAAGGATTTGCCTTTCATTCTTCTTGGTCATATCAACCTTATAGAGTACGATAGGATTCTCCTCCAGTTAAACGTTGGCAGTCTTGTGGGCCTTGTCTGATTGGGATTATGGAACAATGAGATTAAGAGCAATTAAATTAATCCTGACAGATGACAGAACCTTGGTTCATCAGATATATCGACTTTTTCAGCTACGCGTATTTTCGTAGCTGAATTGTATCTAAAATCGATTTACACGCGTAGTGTAGACCTGGCCTCTGTAGGAACCCTCTGACAAACTCCCCATTTGCTTCCAGACTTCAAAGAGTTGAAGGTTCTCAGTATCTCAGAGAAACTTATTCCATACAGGCTCAAGCCCATAATTAGTACAATACCTAAACAAAGTGTGTTCTTTCCCACCACAAAAGCAATTCATCATGCACATTAATGTCAAATTACTCATACCAGTAAAACCAAAACTTTTCAGACACTTTGCCGTATTTGATGCATAGCAGGGTTGCCACACCAATAATCAAAATCAACCACAAGGGTACAACAGACTAAACCTTGACTCCTGTTTTAGGATACAGGAATTGGAAAAATTCCTCTGGGGATCAACCATGACGAACTTCCCTCCTTTCTCAGGGGAGGGTAAGGAGCAAGCAGTGCTGACCTGTTGGAATGGTCTAGACGCATGCAATACACTGAGTAAAAAGAGAATTTGCTGTGAAGTGTATTCCTTTGCCAAAAAAAAAAAAGTCTCAAATGAGTTAGGGCACTCTGTTCTTATATGTGGCCCCAAAAATCTTTTCTGTTATATAGAAGTCAAAACTATGTACAATCATTCAAACGGACTTTGGTTAATGCACTACAAACTACCCCTGGTAAACACATCTATTTCAAGATGCTTACAAAAAATTATTCTTACACATGCAAAAAGAAGCAAATTCTATTACCATGGTTTAACAGGTAAATAGACTGAAAAATCAAGTGACTTGCTCATGGTCACAACATCAAGCATCTCAACTCCGAATCTGATCATATTAAAAGTTTGACTTAGAGGCTACTTGAATTTGCCAAACAGGGCAGATAAACTCAAATAGCTGCCAGAAGAGCTCAAAATATTAAGGCCTGAATAACACACGAAGTGGCAACCATTCAAGCTAAATGTTTGTTACTTTATACAATTTTAAACTGGTCTAATTTTGTTGATAGATTGATGAAATAGACTTTGTATTGTATTTGCTGGTACGTAACAGGCAGAAGATAACTAAACCACAGTTTGAAATTACCTCTCTATAAAATGCCCTCTCTAAAAAAGTGCCATATGTGAAACTAGACATTATCATCATCCAGTAAACAGATGTAGTAGTGTATACACTCGTGGTTGAGTTAAGCTGGAAAGAAATTAAACCAGCACAACCCTCAGTACTTTAGCAAAATGCTTCATCTAACCTAAAGAGGGTCACAGAAGCGACCTAGCTGCATGCCGAGGTAGGTCACTTCTGGCAGAGCCAGAAACTCTAACCCCAGCCCCGGGAACGGCCCGAGAATCTTACTTCCTAGCCACCCTCTCACCTAGAAAGAGAACCAGGAGTCCTGACCCCTTCCCCACACCGCAGCCACCTAGAGAAAAAGAACCAGGAGTCCTACCCCCCCCCCCGCGGAGGAAAACCCAGAAGTCCTGACACCCCACCTCATTCCGCAGCCCCACCCAGAGAAGAAAGAGAACCCAGGAGTCCTGACCCCCCCCCCAAGAGAAGAACGAAACCCAGAGAGTTCCTGAACCCCCCACCCCCATTTACCGCACCCCTCACCCAAAGAAAGAGATCCAGGGTCCTGACCCCCCCAGAGAAGAAAGAAACAGGAGTTCTTGGACCACCCCAACCTCTGACGCAGCCCCCACCCCCAGAGAAGAAAGAAGGACGACACCCCAGAGTCTGACCCCACCCAGAGAAGAAGAGAACCCAGGAGTCCTGACACCCCCAACCTCAGTACCGCACCCCACCCCAGAGAACAAGAGAGGAGTCCGACACCCCACCCTCATACCAGCAGCCCCACCCAGAGAGGAAGAAACCATGACACCCGCCCAACCCCAATTACGCACCACCCCACCCCAAAGAAAGAGATCCCAGAGTCCTGACCCCCCCCCAGAGAGAAAGAGAACCCAGGGTCCTGACCACCCCAACCCTCATTTACCCAGCCCCCCCAGAGAAGAAAGAAACCCAGGGATCCTGACCCCCACCCCAGAGAGAAGAGAACCAGAAGTCCTGACACCCCCCACCCCAATTACCGCAGCCCCCTCACCCCAAAGAAAGAGGACCCGGAGCCCTGGACCCCCGCAGGAGAGAAGAGAACCCAGGAGTCCTGACCCCCCCAGAAGAAGACGCAACCCCAGAGAGGGGTGAAGTGTCGCGACCACTGGGTCATGTGTAGATGCCGCGCATGGCAATACGACCCGAGTGTTATCGGGCCCGAATCCAAGGAGTCTAGACCGCGCCCCTCCACTCAGAGAGAAATGGCAGAACCGGGTGTTTTCTGGGACTCTCCCTCGCTCCTCTCCAGTAGCGCATGCCCCTGGAATGGGCCCAGGTTAGCGCCGCGCAAAGAAAGAGTTCCCAGGAGCCTGGCACCCACCCAGGCGTGAGAGAGTCTAGGAGTGCTCGACCTCCGCCGCGTGTTCTATGGCTCGTTTCCGGCCCTCCTTGAAGGCTTACCCGGAGCGTGCTTAGGAGAAAGGACTACTTCAGGCGCAACGCAGAGATCTATAGTACGAGAGAGATACATAGAGCTAGTGATAAGTCAGTTCGCACGCGCTCCGGACCCACCTCGCGGCGTGGACCCCATGGGGTTAGGCCCCGCGGGGGCGGTCCACTACCGGCGCAGCTTAGGCCCCAGGCGAGATCGAGGGCTTATTGGTTCGCCCCCGTATGTGTTTATGTGCAGCGGTGTGGACCTGTGTGTGACTGTCCGGCGCTATGGGTGACCCTAGGTCTCAGGGCGGCGGCCTGCGAGACTCATGGTATTTGGAGTGGGGCGCTGACGCAGTATTGGAGGAGGCCCTATGTGCCATCATGGCGTGATGTGCGCGGCTGGCTCGCGTACCGTGCTAGGCAACAGTGCCTGCTGGAAGAATGTGGGGCTTTGGAGGCACGCTCAACCTTGTCGGCTTAGGGGAGCCGCTGGATAAATGAGTGCATATAGTTTTTGGCGGCCGGGGGCCTCGCGGTGTAGGCGCCACTGGGGATGTTCTGGGAAATATCTCGCGAGAGGAGTGGCGGGGCGCCGGCAGGGGCGTGGCGGTTTGGGGCCTCAGCTGAAGTGTGTGTGCCGGCGGCCCTGATAAATCGGAAGCAGCACGCTTGGGTTGGAGCGCGCCCGGCGGTAGGGTTTGTACGTAGATGCCGCTCGCTCGGGGAGAGGTGAGGTTTTTGGGGTGCCCTATAGGTTAGGGGCCACTGGCAATGGGGTCTTGGGCCCACTAGGTCGCTAGGCGGCGTTTTCTGAAATGGGGGGTTATTGGGGGCCACCTAGAGTTACGAGAGCCCTGGAAGGCGGTTTTGGAAGCCCTTATTTTAGGAGCCCTGGAAATGGGGTTTGGGGCCCCTAGAGATTAGCGGCCCTGGAAATGGGGTTTTGGGGGCCCCTGGGGTTAGGAGTCCGTGAGAGAATGTAGGTGTACTGGGGCCCTGAGGTTAGTGTCCCTAGAAAGGGGTTTGCGGGCCCTATGGGTTTTGTGGCCCCTGGAAAAATGGGGTTACTTTGGCCCTGGGGTTTAGGGGCCTGGAATTGCGGGGTCTTCTTCCATAGGTTTAGGGACCCTAGAAATGGGCCGGTTTCGGGGCACTTACGTTTTAGGCCCCTGGAAAGCGGGGGGTGGTGCACCCATAGGGTTAGGGCCGGAAATGGGGTTTTGGGGCTCTAGGTTTAGGGGCCCTTGGAACATGAGTGTTGGTTCCCGTAGGGTTAGGGCCTCACAAAACTGGAGGTTGTTTAGGCTCCTAGGTTTTAGGGGTCCCTTTGAAATGGCGGGGTTGGGGCCCCAGAGCGTTAGTGGCTCCCTGGAATAGGGTTTCTTGTTGGCCCTTGGAGTTAATGGCCCCTGAAATGGGGGTTTTAGGGCCACCTGGGGTTAGGGGCCATGGAAATGAGGGTTTTGGGGCCCCTAGGTTTAGGGCGGCCCCTGAGAAATGGGGTTTTGGGCCCTGAGGTTAGGGGCCCCTGCGAAATGGGTTTTTGGGTCCCAGAGTTTGGGGCCCCTGAAAGTGTGGGCTTTGGGGCCTGGGGTTAGGCGGTACTGGAATAGCGTTTGGGGTCCTTGTGTGGTGGCTCCTGGATATTGTGGGGTTGGGGTCCCAGGGGTTTTAGTGCCCTGGAAATGGGGTTTTGGGGCCCCCAGGATAGAGGCGCCTGCGAAAGGAGTTCGGGGACCCTGGTGTTAGGGGACCCTTGAAATGGTGTTTTAGGGTCCCTGGTGTTAGCTGCCCCTTGATATGGGGATTTGGGGTGCCCGGGATAGGGGCCCCTTGAGAGACTCGCGGTTCTGTTGGCCCTCGGGGTTAGAAACAAGGTCCTGGACACATGCGTGCTGTTGAGTGGTGCGTGCTATGGTTAGGTGGCCCTGGAAGATTGCGTTTTGGGTACTGCACAGGATTTTCCTGCTTGTAGGAACAGTTATCACCACTGCCTGGCAACGCAGGGTATGCACAAAGCAATATTTCCCACAGAGGCAACAGTGACACCCTGTAGTCACGCAGAATAGATGTGACAGAGCCATTTTCTACTCACGGTAGCAACGAGTGGTCCCCAGTGCCCACGCAGGGTAATGCCCACAAGCATTTCCCCCACAGAGAAACACTTGACGCTGTTGTGGCCACGCCAGGGTAATGCACAGATCATTTCCTAACTGTTAGCAACATGACCGGTTTGGCCACGCAGGGTAATGCACTAAGGGAATATCCCCCCGCCGTGCCAACAAGTGGCACCCTGTGGAACACAGCGGCTAATTCAAGAGAGCATTTCTGCCATGAGCAACAGTGACACCGTGTGGCCGATGCTGGTGTGCACAGAGCTTGTCTCCTCAAGCAGGGCACAGTGACACCTGTGCCAAGCCAGGAAATGAACAGGAGCATTTCTGTATGGAGCAACCAGTAAACCGTTGTGGCCATGCAGGTCTTGAATACACTAAGAAGCATCCGCCAACAGAGAAACAGTCACACCATGTGGCTCACGCAGGGTAATGCACAGAGCTCTCTTCCCACTAGCGCCACACTGACACCGTTTTGCACACGAGTAATGCACAGAGCATTTCCCTTCACAGTCAGCAACAGTGAACCATGTGGCCAATGCAGGGACCAATGGCAGAGCATTTCCTTCCCGAGGCAACAGTTGGCCACCAGTGTGGCCATCGGAGAGTCGCGCGCTGCAGTGGCAAGAACCGGAGCAGCCTGAGATGGGCCTTATCAGTGGCCAGAGGTTTTCCCTCCCCGGAGCTAGGAACTTATAGCGCGCTAGAACCGACGCCCGGTGTGCATGGAGCGGCCACGGGGGGCCATACCGCCAGGTACCCGCGCCAGGCCACCCCCGCGGGTGTGACCCCCCTTGCGCCTCCCCGGGCATGTCCTTCCCTGCAGTTCCCATCCTGCGCCCCTTGGAGTATTTGTCCTGCCGCTGTGCCCTGCCCCGGGGGCAGCCTGCAGCTATTGCCTTCGGGTGTGTGCCCCCCCAGCTTACCTCTGCCCCCCCAGGGCAGTGTTCCTTCCATGCACCCCACCTGCACTCTCGAGTATTGCCGTTGCTTTGCCTTGGATAGGCCCTACTTCTTGTCTGATAACCTTGCGAATACCCTGGTGGCCTGCACCCTCGATGGGTACATTCTACCTTAATGCATCCCGTTCTTGTACCTGTCGTGGTTCCCCTACGCACATCCTCTGCAGGCACACGGGGAACCCAGGAGTCCTGACACCCCCCAACCCTCATTACCGCAGCCCCCACCCCAGAGAAGAAAGAGAACCCAGGAGTCCTGACCCCCACCCCAGAGAAGAAAGAGAACCCAGGAGTCCTGACACCCCCCAACCCCAATTACCGCACCCCCCTCACCCCAAAGAAAGAGATCCCAGGAGCCCTGGCACCCACCCAGAGGAGAGAACCCAGGAGTCCTGACCCCCCTCCCCCGGCCGCACTTACCCCACGGAGAGGGAGGGAGTCAGGCTCTTCAGCGCCGCCGGAGCTGCGGAGGACACAGAGCGATCAGTGCACGGCCCGCCCCCGCTGCCCCCCCTGGGCTACCCCGGGGGCGGTCCCCACTCACCGGCGCGCAGGCCCAGGCGAGACAGCATTATCGGTGGAGCTGCAGCTCTGCCCTCTCTGTCCCGGTGACCCCGGCGGCGGCAGCAAGATGGCCGCAAAGAAGGAAGCCTCGCGAGAGGCGCTTAGGAACGCCCAACATCTCGCGAGCTGTGGGGGCGGGAGCAGTAAAAGTGTCGCGAGAAGAATCGTAATCTACTGTAATTCCCCGGAGGGCGGGGCGGGGCGGTTCTGGGAAATCTCGCGAGAGGAGTGGCGGGGCGCCGGCAGGGGGCGTGGCCCGGTAGGGGTGTCCCGGGAGCAGCACGTGGAAGGCGGCGGTGCTTGTCTGCTCGTGCCGGGGAGGGAGTCGCGCGCTGCCATGCAAGAACCGGAGCAGCCTGACGAGGGGGCCTCGGGCGGCCCCGAGTGGAACATCCCGCCTAACGCGCCCGCTTGCATGGAGCGCCACCTGGACGGGGCCCACTACCGCCCAGGTACCCCCGCGCCAGGCCCCCACCGCCGGGGTGTGACCCCCCCTTGCGCCTCCCCCGGGCATGTCCTTCCCATGCATTCCCATCCTGCGCCCCTGGAGTATTGTCCTGCGCTGTGCCCCTAGCCCCGGGGCGCCCTGCAGCTATGCCCTCGGGGTGTGCCCCCCCCCAGCGACCTCTGCCCCCCAAGGGCATGTCCTTCCCATGCACCCCACCCTGCACCTCTCGAGTATTGCCGCATGCTGTGCCCACAGGGCACCTCTTCTGTCCTGAACCTGAACTACCCTGTGGCCTGCACCCCTCGATGGGTAACCATATCCTTACCTTAATGCATCCCGTTCTGTACCCCCTGCATCCCCATGCACATCCTCTGCCAGGCACACGGGAGCCCCAGAATTCCCCTGGGTGATCGCAAGCACTGCGTTCTAGGGGATCCCAAACATCATCCGTTCCTGGTGGGACAAGATGCTAATACCCAGTGATACCTACCATCCAACCCCCTGCAGCCAAGTGTTACCCTCCTGAGAGTGGACTTCTGAACAGTCTCACACCCAGAGAGAAAGCCCCTGGGTTATCTATCCCTGTGCCTCTCTTGGGACCTTGCGGGACTCTACAGTTTTATCATACCTGCCTACAGTGCAGCCACTGAGCATTGCTTCTCCCATCCCCTCAACATCTGTTCATTCAGTGCAGGTCTCAAGGACACCATTCAGACCTACATAGAATTTAGAAACGGAATAGAAAAATCTACACTCCTGAGCGACACGGTTAAAGTGACCTACCCCTAGTGTAGACAGTACTAGTTCAATGGGAGACTTCTCCCATCAACCTAGCTACCCCTTCTCTGGAAGGTGGAGTACCTACGCTAATGGGAGAAGCTCTCCTGTCGGTATAGGTAGTGACTTCGGTGACACGGTGCACCTGCATCACTGTAGCATTTTAAGTTTAGATAAGCCCTTAGTTAGCATGTGTTAGCTAAGTCAAACCAAAACTTTTGTCGGTCAAGACGATGGTTTAGTTATGTTAACCTAGATAACCTGAGTTCTGTATTGTGCTTTACTTATAGGCTCAGTATATCAGGAATTGTGGGATTTAACTGTCTCTCTTCTTTTTATCTCTTTTCCAGATGGAGCTCTTCTCCTGGGTGCTTCTAGCTTGAGTGGACGTTCCTGGGTGGGTTCCATTTGGGTATTTAAGGATCCAGAACGGGCTCCTAATGAAGGCTTTTGCTCTGCTGGAGTTCAGACGGAAGCAGGCGTAGCGGATCTGAAATGGGTAGCAGATAAAGGAATACTAGTGGCCTCAGATTCTGGTAAATTAAAACAGGTTGAATTTTTATAGCTCTGTAGTTTGTCTGTAATGTGTGGGCATGATCATTAGTTAGCCTGGTGCAGATCAAGGGAATTGTCTAGGATGCCGTATGGAAGGAAGTGGACAACATAAAGGGGACCAGCTGAGTGGTCTGTATTGTCCAGAAGTGGGAGTGTCTGTGGGATTAAAAACTGTTTGTTTTTTAAAGCAAACATTGTGGGCATGCAGATTGGTCAACAACAATTTACTCTTGTTTGAAATGGCAGGAGAACATGTACAAAACAGACTTATGTGTACAGACCTACAGTGCAAAATCAGTTGTACTGCTGGATTCCAGCCCCTCGCCCTGGGCTCTCAACTGAGACTGCGGCAATTCTGAACCTTTGTAAACAATGCCTGAGCAAAGATTTGGAATTAAGACACCTGAATCATGTTCCTGGCCCAAATGTAAATCCATGGGCAATGATGTCACCGCTCTGTGCCAGTATTCCCATCTGTAAAATAAGAACAACAACAGGGACTGTCTTGTTTGTTCTGTTTGTGCAGCACCTAGCACTATGGGGTCCTGGGCCATGCTTGGGGCTCCTTGGTGCCATGAGTAGTAGTAGTCATTTATCTCAGAGGGATGTTTCAGATTTCGTAGTTTAGGGTTTTCTGTGACACTCATCACCATAATACTGAAGCAGTGTTAAGGTTTTTGATTGCATGTTTTGTAAAGTGCTTTGAAAACAAAGACCACTGTGTAAGTGCTACCTCATATTCTTAATACGATCATGGTGGCATTTTTGAAAACTTTCTTGCACTTTGTTAATTGATTTGTCTATGGGGATATTTCCATTTAGATCCCATCTAGTTTGCAGCAGGGCCCTTCTGGGTAATGAGTGCTCTTGGGAATAGAGCATCTTCTCCCCCAGGCTTTTGTATTGTTTCTTGGTTGAACCCTCTTGGTAAAATGGTTGGATTTCCCCGTTCTCCTTTAGGTGCTGTGGAGCTCTGGGAGTTGGATGAGAACGAAACTCTAATAGTGAACAAGTTTTGTAAATATGAGCATGACGATATTGTGACAACAGTGAGCGTTTTCACTAACGCCACTCAAGCGGTTAGTGGCAGCAAAGACTTCTGGTTAGTTTCCTTTGCATTCCTGTTTCTCTTGTTTTGAGTGAATCATCCCTCACTCTTCCTAACTGGTTGTGTTCTTACTTGTAGCGTGAAGGTTTGGGACATCCCACAGCAAACAGTGCTGCACTCTTACAGAGGTGAGTGCCAAATTGACTTATGGATTTTGCTTCTCCTGTTCACTTCTAGGAGCTGCTTTGGGAGTCTGGACTTCAAATCCAGCTGTTCCCGGTCTAATAAAACACACACTGCTCCGCAGAGCTGATACATGCAGCATCCTGGCTGGTGACTGCACCATAATCTTTGACCCAAGATTATTTACTTTCGATGTCTTACCACTAACCCCAATTGTATTTATCCTGATTATAATACATGATGCTCAGCTTTCAAGGAAAAATGATGGTACAATATATTTCAAGTGGACAGTGTTTATGGTTTAACACAATTTACAAAGTTGTCCATTTTGTGGGATTATCCGTGTGAGGTTTGTAGGCTTCCTAGAATTTTTCTAGCCCACATCTTTCCAGGGATGTGAGTCATTTCCCTCACTCTCATTTCTTCTTCCAAACGTCATACTGACAAGTGACAGTTTTCCTCTCCCCTCTGTGGATCCATTGTATGGTAATTGTGCTAGGCTGAAAATATTTCTCGCCTAGAATTTTATATTTATTACTTTCTAATGCAAGTTTTTGTGAATTTAGAGCTGATGGAAGATAGCCCAGGTAGAGGCAGTGCACGTGAGCCATCCAGTGCCCCTCTTTGGCTAGGTGTCGCATCTAGCCTTGAGCCACATTCCCAACCTTTCAGTAGCTTGATCCTTTTTTTCTTTTGATAGCTCATTCCAGCCCAGTGACTTGTGTGGCCTCTTGTCCTGGTAAGGATACCGTGTTCCTGTCCTGTGCTGAGGTAAAACTAACTCTGTCTCCAAATCTCTATGGTATAAATCTGATTTGGTCTATGACCTCTGCAGTTAAAATAGGTACACCATTACCTCGATATAATGCCACCTGATATAACACAAATTTGGGTATAATGTGGTAAAATAGTGCTCCGGAGGGGCGAGGCTGCCCACTCTGGCGGATCAAAGCAAGTTCAATATAACACGGTTTCCCCTATAATGCAGTAAGATTTTTTTGGCTCCCAAGGACAGCGTTATATCGGGGTAGAGGTGTATTTAGATTTTCAATAAGTAACACATGTTTTTTATCATCTTGAAGCATTCCAGTTTGGCACATTCATTGATCCATAACTTAAAATGATAATTTATATTGACTACATTGAAATATGCTGTTGGCTAGCTCTGTAGTTGTTAAGGCCCAGTCTGTACTGAGGGTATATCTACCCCAGTTTAAACTCTTGTTGCAGATCACAGCACCAGCGTAATGCAGAGGTTGCAGTGGTCTGAAATCAGGGTAGGCTGCATTGGTGCACTGCATCTATACTGGGAGTGTACACTTGTGTAGCTACCATGATACAAATAATCTCAATTTAGAGATACCTTAAGCCTGGGGTGTGGGAGGGAAAAGACGGACTTACAATTAAAGGATGGGAAGTCACTATACAATTACGTATATTTTCATAATATTTTGCAAAACTCTGCTTTTAGCAGTTGTCCCAATTTGAAAGAAAACCCTGTTGTATGAAATCATCTGAATGTAAATATTTATTTATGTTATCGAGTATTCTGATTCAAATACACAATATTGCCTCTAACTGATAATACTTAGCAGTTACACTGCAGTACTTACGCGTTGAAATGCTATACAAACACTGATGCCCACTCTGGTGTGGTAGGCGAGTGTGACTGTCCCCATTATAGAGAATGGAAACTAAAAGCACAGAGTGATTTATCCAAGCCCATGGAGAGAGTGAGTGGGAGAACAGAGATTACTACTCCTGATTCCCAGTCCAAAGCTTAATTCATTGATGTGATATGTGGAGGCACAGAGATCATGAAACTTTTTTTTTTACCCCCCTCCATTAACTTTGAATTTTTAGGATGACAGAATTTTACTGTGGGATACCAGATGCCCCAAACCAGCTACTCGAATTGGTAAGTCTGTGGATATACAATATGTGGAATTTTCTGGGGGAGAAGGGGAGGAGATAATGAATGAAATGTTGCAAACTTAAGTTTGTATTGTTCTTCTTCCACATAGAATTTATCTCAGCCAATGATAGCACTAGGATGAAAGCAAAAAGAAACCAGTCGTAAAATAGCATCGCATAAGTACAATAACAAGTAAAAAAAAAAAACTTAGCCAATCAGCAACTAAGGGAGCTAAAATAATGTAGGAATATCTGAGCTCACAATTCTCGTCGCACTCACCATAGTTTCTTTCCTGACAGTTTGCAGTGCCTCGGCTTACCTCCCTACCTCAGTTATGTGGCATCCGCAGCAAAGTGACATGTTTGTTTTGGGTAAGGAGCTATCTTACTATTAACTGATTGTGACTGAATGTTCTTTGTTCTCTGTTTGATTTTTTCCTAATAATCCTGTTCTCCTTTGTTCTTTTAAAGGTGATGAAAATGGGACAGTTGCTCTTGTGGACACGAAGAACCCAGAGTCCGCCTTAAGTTCAGCTGTGCACTCCCAAACCATCACTGGGTTTGCATTTTCTACACACAGGTACTGATGTTTTGGTGGAATGAGGCAGTTTAGATGCTGATAGATAGACCTTGTTGGCTCTCAGAACTAAAGGAATTGGAAGTACTCTTGGCCACAGCCTTTTGTAATAGGCAATGTGTAAAGTTGATTTGAAGTGCACAGGAACTGGTGTCTTACATTGGTTCCCATGTATGTGTAAAGTCCACTCACCTTGCAGCTCTGTCTATTGTTTTTCCAGTGCTCTGTATATATATTGCACCCTAACAATTCTGTCCTGTTCTTTTTTTAAAAAAAAAAAAAAGAAAAAACCCTCTGAACCAAGAACCATATGGGGAAAGATGTTCATACTGGTCTGCACTAAGGATAGGGCTAGCAGTGTGTATTTGACACTTAGGCCACTTTGAACCATCTTGTACCTTCATTTCCTTTCCTTTATGCAGTAACAGAATGTTTCCTGTTAATACTGCTTGACATCTATAAGATATTCATAGAATATTAAATTATTGGTAAAAGAAACTTGCGCAGATATGGGTTATAATATTCCCAGGTAGTCTTTGTTCACTTCGTTAAGAAGCATATGTTTCATATGTTGTTTACTTTTGAACTTTCAGGTGAATATATGGTAGTTTTAACATCAGTCTATCTTTTACCCTCCAGTTCGCCCCTTCTGGCTTCAATTAGTGAAGATTGCTCGGTAGCTGTTCTTGACTCCAGCCTTTCAGAGGTGTAAGTACTAAATGGAATTAATTCTTGGTGCATTTTGAAATTTTAGTCATTAAATGATCATTAAGTGTGTTTTATATGTAAAAGAGGTCAGGGTTTTGGTTTTGTGGTACTGCAGAAATGGATCAATTGCACTCTTACATTTATAGGAATGGACTTGGCCAGGTGGAATAACAAAACAAAGCTAGAGCCTTTTTTTAACTGAACACCTGTTTGGGGATCAGGAAGGAGGTAGATGATAAAGAAACTTTTTATAGCATATTAGTCATCAGGAATTAGTTACTGAACACTGCCTGACTCTGTGAGTGTTGGGATTTTCCAGGAATGACAGTGCAGCTAAGTAGTAGTTCGTAATGTAAAGTAAGGCAGTGGGGCCATTAAAATATTTTCTGTCTAATCCCGTTTTATATCTTCTGCTTTTCCCAGTTTCAGAAGTCGCTCTCATCGAGACTTTGTGAGAGGCCTATCGTGGTCTCCCTTGAACAAGGCCTTGCTCTCTACAGTTGGATGGGACCATCAAGTTTTACACCACACAGTTCCAACACAGACTACTGAAGCTGCTGGGAGCAACAGTGTACATGACTAGTTTTATAAACTCACTGGTCCAGATTTATCTAGGGGGGAGGGATAGCCCAGTGGTTTGAGCATTGGCCTGCTAAACCCAGGGTTGTGAGTTCAGTCCTTGAGGGGGCCACTTAGGGAACTGGGGCAAAAATTGGTCCTGCTAGTGAAGGCAGGTGACTGGACTCAGTGACCTTTCAAGGTCCCTTCCAGTTCCAGGAGATTGATAGATCTCCAATTATTTTATTTTAACTCCAGATGTTATGCACTAGGGATTTATATGGCCCATTGCTTGTCTCAGAGTTTATGGCTTGCAACCAAGAAGACAGGCCCAGTAGCAACTTTGCATTAGGCATGAGCTAATTACAAAAACAACCCCTTGGTGTAGAGTCCAGATTCACCTGTGATAAAGCTTTAACATGTTGCACCAGAGAATTCTGATTTCAGACACAAGGAATTGCAGGGAAGTGGGCAATTAGGTAAAAATAAATAAATAAAACCATAAAGGATTTGGCTTTCATTCTTCTTGGCATATCAAACCACTTATAGAAGTAGCAGAATAGAATTCTCCTCCAGTTAAAAAGTTTGGCAGTCTTGTGGGGGCCTTGTCTGAGTTGGGATTATGGAACAATGAGATTAAGAGCAATGTAAATTAATCCTGACAGATGAACAGGAAACCTTGGTTCAATATTTATAGCACAGAAAGGCTTCACCATTACTGTCATTCATGCAACCTCTGGCGCAGTTACGGATGCTCCATCTTCCTCTGAGTGTGTGAATCTCATACGCAGGCACAGAATCTGCTAGTCTGTACTTCTGTCCTGTGAGTGGACATCTGAATGTTGAGATAGTCAGTAAGAGAGAAGATGGAGATCTGTGCTGTTCAGCAGGAATGCCAAGTGCAGCTCCCACAATTGTCCAGTGTAGCCTTTGAGTGTCTTCATGGTGAAGTGTTACCTAGGGAGAACTATGAACTGGGCTCTCCAGGATGTGTTTCTCTATCAAAGATGTTTTGTAGTTTAGTTGGCTGCATTGTATTTGACACTAAGGGCATGTCTACACTTGCCTCCGGAGTGATCGATCCAGCAGGGGTCAATTTATCGCGTCTAGTGAAGAGGCGATAAATCGACCGAGCACTCTCCCGTTGACTCCGGTACCCCACCAGGGCGAGACGTGTAGGCGGAGTCGACGGGAGCATCGGCCATCGACTTAGCGCAGTGAAGACACTGTGGTAAGTAGATCTAAATACATCGACTTGAGCTACATTATTCGCATAGCTGAAGCTGTGTAACTTAGATCGATTTCGTCCCCCCCAGTGTAGGTCAGGCCTCAGTGGAGCCCTAAAGCCACAGCAAGTCACCACTGTGGCTTTCCCAGGGTCAAAACTTCAGCTTCCTTGCTTTGCAGATACTTCACTTCAAGGATTGAAGAGATGAAGAAAGCTGAGGGAAAGAGCTCCCTTGTTACAGCTTGGAGTCAGAGTGAAGATTCTGAAAGCTCAAATTGTTTCTCTTCTGAAAGTCAGTGACCAGCTGCTACTGGTAGCTTTTCATAAAAGGGTGACTTCTGTTGTACTACTTACATTAAATGGCTTTTTGTTCTGGGGAGCAGGGCATATGCCCCAAATTCCTAGTATTTGCTTTGCTTATCCTTTAGTGTTTTTGTAACTTATTGCATAACATTTTTAAAACCTGGCTCTTTCCCTCAAACTACAGTATGGTTTTGAAAAACTGCACTGCTGCATGTGTTGCCAACTGCTGTTCGGATATTTTGTTCATAGTATGGTTCCTGCCCCCACCTACGCTCTCCCAAATTTAAACAGGCTATGTACTATGAGGCAAATAGACAGAAAGTACCTGATTGGAAGCCACTTCCTTTCTTCTTAGTCTGTAACATGCTGTTCTGCATGAGCGAAGAAATCAAAATGAAGGATAATGTTAAAATCATCTGATCTACTATACAGATTATATCATAGCAGACCCAAATTGTGCAGTGCCTATAGTTAATTTGCAGGCAGGCAGATACGTTTCCTTGTGTATATTTTTTCATTTATTCATTTAAAACTAACTTGGCTCTCTTGAATTCTGACATAGTGAAATGTTTCACAGAGAGCACATGCTGATCCAGTTCAGTGCAGTGTATTCAAAAGTGAAAGTTATAAAAGCAGACACCTTTCTTACAAGCTATTTTAAAATAAAGGAAGGGGAAAAACCTTGTACTTATTATCATGGACCTCTGTGATACTGTAATGAGAATGAAAACAAGTCTTGTGCTGTTTACATGTGAAATGGGTGTCTGTCTTTGAAAAATGGAAGGCAGTTTTTAATAAATCATAGTTTTAATTTCTAAATGGGTACAGATTCACTGGGACATGTTCTTCAAAGACTTGCATTATTTATCTTGCATTCGCTCCAAAGAGTAAACCTGGACCCTATGACTTGCGTAGAGGGACATGCAATATATTTCTTTTGGTCCTGGATGTGAATTGCGGAACCTTTTTTCTTGGTAGAGGCTTGATCCAGCAAAGTACTGGAAGCTACTACTGAGGTCAGTTCTCCTCAGGAAGGATAAAATTCATCCCTGTGCAAAGTGGCCAACATACAGCCTTACGCATTATTGGCCCTCTGAACAAGAGTGAATTTAATCTTGAGTGAGGCAGACTCTTTACCGCAAAGATATATTTGTTGTCTCTAGTTCCCCTCAGCCCAGAATCCATGACAAGCTGCTATAATCCTATGGTATTTTTTAATGAGCTCCCACTTAAGACTGACCTCTCTCAAGTTTTGCAGTGGAATTGGCACAGCTGTTCACTATCACATTTCTCTGCCCATGAGCACTAATCTCCAAAATGTCAAAACCCATGGATATTTTAAAACCAAATGCTGAAACTAATGGAGTCTGTAACTCCCATGGTATAAGTGAAACTGCTCACAGTAAAAAGGTGGGTGATGCTGAGCTCTGGCTCAGTAGGGCTGGGTGTGTGTCTGAAGACCCCTAAGACTGTCCTGGTATTATAAAATTGTACGTTGTCAGATCAGTATTCAGTGTTTCTGTTAATGTGCCAGTAGCGCACAAATGCTTTGCTCTTCCCCTTCAAATATTTTAATTGCTTATTCTGAATGCTAAGCTTCCCTGCATCCCACCACATGGGGGCAGCAGCTGTCTTTCTGATTGAATTACCTAATGAGCTTTTGATTTCATAGTTGAGAGCAGCATGAAAGAATCTCCTCTCTTTGAAAGTTGAACTGTTTCTTTTAGGTAAATGAATATCTGCTAGGATCATTATGCATTAAACAGGTAGAATTTTTAGCATAATGGGAAATGAGACATTGCAGTTAGAAAAAGCCATTATCTAGCTAGTTTAAAAAAATCTAAAAGTTGTACATAGTCTTTTATACCCTGTATTGCTCTGCTTTCATATGACGATTTCTGACAGTTGAATATAATCCCTCATTCTCTTTGAGGAGACAAATATCTTTCAGCCCCATCCTTATTTTTTTTATTTATACTGTGGAAGTATCTAAATGGTTCAGTTAAGAGCTAAGCCTTGTGCTCATGGAGGAATACATACTTTCCATCCTCAGGGGATTTACATTCTATCTTAGTATTAAGGATGCACATGTTGCATGCAATGGTGTCTACTCACTGATAACTGAACTGTTAACTTAGTTGGTTAACAGAAATCTTAGTGCTATAGAATATGAAACAATATGTTGATAACTCAGTTGCGTAGTGTTAAAATGCACAGAGGTATGTTTCATTCAAAGTGTGCTTACACAGTGCTTTGGTAATGCGAAGTGCTATATAGGTGCTTAACTAATTTATTTAGGAACAGATGGAACATACAATGGTGTTTTTGTCATCTCTGAAATGGCTTTTTATCTAACTTGCTCAGTGTGCCCCTGTAATTTAGGGGACTGGCAGAGAGAGAGAGAGAGAGAGAGAGAGAGAGAGAGAGAGTGTGTGTGTGTGTGTGTGTGAGAGAGAGAGAGAGAGAGAGAGGCAATTCACTTGTATATCTCTTGATGCTAACAAACATTTTGCAAGTATTGCCAAAGCACAGCTCTCAGATCTGGATATAGGTCAAGATGAGCTGTGCAAGGTAATTTAAAGCTCACCTTTGTACTCCTTTAATCTTGCTTTTTGTAGTTACAGCTACTTGAATTTACATCAGTTGCAGAGGACCCATGTTTAAATTTTAGTTCATAAACTAATGGATTTACATGCAAGTGCTCAGAACATTCATTTGTCTATAATGGGTAAAAATATAATTCTAGAAAGGATAAGGAGGTTGAATCCCTGCCTTAAGTGCAAAATTCTACTCTGCCTTATCTGGAGTTTTGACTAATGCCTCCCTAATAACTGTTTAGTGCCTAGTTCCCATTGAAAATAATGGGAATTCAGTATGCATAATAGCTGCAGAATCTGGCGCCAGCTAACTTAAATGAAGTATGTAAGCTCTGTTTCAGTTGTTACAGTAGATCCTGCAGAAAAAATGAAAGGATGAATAATTTAATTATCCATTTATATCTGTGTGTTTTCTAGAGGGCCAGTTTTTTATGGCACGTTCAACTCCCATTTAGGCACCTAGAAAGAATAGTGTTGGCAGCATTCTGGAGCCAGCATGCTGAGCTCTGGGAAAACCCAGTCACTTATTTTGGTGCCCTAATAGTGCCCTTGAAAAAGCTGACCTGAAATGTCAGGCTAGTGTTAGAACTAACTTACATGCAGTGGCTGTATAGATTGTGTAAAGAAAAAGCTTAGTGTGTCAGAAGGGACTTGTGTTAAGCAATTTCACGTACCCACCCTCCGCCTTGGTCAGAGAGCTTCCACTGTGTTTTGTTTATAACTGATACAGCTGTTAACTTTAATTTAAACTGGAATCTTTATCTCCACAGATGCTGGTATTTTTGCCCCGGAGTGAAATCTGGCATGTAGGTCCGTTCTGCATAGCTTTAGAGACGAGCTTACCTGGTTCAGTTATAGATAAGCCATTTTGTTTGGATGATGGTTTGACTTTTGCTTTCTATTCTGACTCGTGTCCTTCTGCCTCTGCAGTTGGTTCTCTGCCAAATGTTGAATGACTGTACCTTCGTTAAATATCTTTCTAAATGAAGGGAGCAGTAAACAAGTTATTCCCTGCTCACATTCTATTAACCCATTTTGCACAAAGGTGTCATTAGCTATTAGTATCCATCTTTCAACCAGTTTTACAAAGCTTGTGCCTCTGAGCTTCTAAAACAGATATTATTTCTTATAGTAATACAATTTAGGAGCCCTACTCATGGACCAGAACGCTGTGGTGCTAGATTCTGTACAAATGCAGAACAAAGAGAGCCCCAAAGAGCTAAGTAGTAACAGCCTGAAGTAGCTATATGCTATCTGCACTGTACTTAAAGGGAACAAGCTTAAAACTATTATTTTTCTGCACAGCAACAGACTTCCAAATAGTCTGAAATAAGTCCGCTGAAGGGATTTAAGGAAATTCACACAGATGTAACCAACTGATGTAAACTGCAACCATGTAAACTCCATTTTACATCAGTGTACAGGATCTGCTTTAGGGATTTGCACCAGTGTGATTATAGCTACAGTCATACGTGCGTGAGAGCTTCCTTAACATAGGCAGGACCTTAGAAGCACTTTAAAAAGGGGGGGCATGCACCTTAAACCCCAGTTTATATAGAAGCCATTTGTAAAAAGGGCTGTGCACAGTTTGATGTCTCCACTATTAGACTCATTCACACACTAGTCTTAGTTTTTGGTGTGCCTCCCAAGTTGAGTATTCCTTTAGGATTTCATATATATATTTCTGAACTTCCCCAGTAACGAGTCCAGGTCGGTAACCAGAGCTGAATAAATGCACATTTACATTTCTTTCAATGTGGAGGAGTGGAGAGAGGAGCTAATGTTTAACACAAGCCTCAGTCTTTTCTCTTCTCACAGTGTGAGTAATGCAAGCATTTTCCATTTTAAAAGACACTCATGTTAGGACTTGCAAATGCATATGTGAATTTCAGTGCTAGTGAAAGAAGCTGGACTGACAGCTCTAAAGACTAGAGTCCTGTGATTCTATAGAACAAGGGTGGTATAGAGTATAAATAAGCTTCCCTGTCCAGCTAGAACTAGAGAGAGGACCTATCGCAGGGCAAAGGCAGTTCACTGTTTATATCCATTCAGTCCTTGGAAACTTTAGTGCCTCTGCTATGGAGGACAGTACCAAGTGCAGTGGTGTTTTGTTATAGACAGTCAGCTGGATTAATCCACAGCCAGACAGTGGTAATTATACAGAGATGCTGAAGTTCAGTTACCTAGAAATTAAAGACTCTTTTGTCCTTTACCACAGGCAGCAGATAGGCAATCCTCACCACCCTCCTTTTTCCTCCTTAAGTCTTAAAGTTGAGGGAGATGATGCTTTTGCACTAGATGTATCAGGAGCAGATTTTGTCTCTAAGACATTTGGATAACTCAGTAAGCCAAACGAGGCTTTAATTAGACAACCGAACATAACCCAGCCCTTTCAAGCACTTTCAAGCAAAAACAAAAGTGAAACATTTAATGAAAGAGACCGCACAGTGTGTGACATTTTAATATAGTCTATAAATAAAAGCTTGTTATACATCTTACAAGCAAAAATATCACATACTACCACCAGTGTAGCTTAGGTGTAGAATACTCATTTGCTGGGAATAACTACAGTTCTGATAAATGAGTGACCAAGTTTTCATTAAAGTTAAAGCAAATCATTTAAAAATACTAGAAGGTTTTAAACATCATCAGGTTAATATGGATTATAAACCACTTCATTTGGAAGTGACCTATGTGCAGTGACCAAGTAGAACATATATAACCATTAATTCATCTGGGTGATTTTATATTAAAAAAGCAAGCAAAGACTAAACACCATTATTGAATGTAGAAAGCTGGTGAAAGTTGCCAAATTAAGAGCCCTGGAATTAAAAAAAAGTCCTATGTTGATCTACGGCACAGTGCAGACTAAATGTGCTGTCCTGTTAAAGTGCTTCCCGCCTGACCTGGAGGCACCCCTGTCCTTCCGTAAAAGTCTCTCTTCATTGCCCATCTGGGTTTTGCCCTTCTACTTATTCTGCCAATAACTGATAGTGATTTTTTTTGCAATGTGGCAGCTCTCCACTGGGAACCAGTCAGTCAGAGTACCAGATTGAAGCTCTCCTTGTAGTCTACAGGGTTTTGCCATTGAGTTCAGAGGGAGCAGGCATTCAGGAAGTAGAACATCAATCACATTACCCATGTTTATCATAGTGAACACAAAATCCCACTTGAATTAACATTGGCTTGAATTAACCACCAAGGACACCATCTTATTATTCTCCAAATAACTGTTTTATCTACTTATAAGGGCAGGTGCCCATATTTAAATTAAAATGAAAGTTGTTTTTCTAGTTCACAAAATAAACTAATCTGTTTTATCAGTATGAATAATGTAACAATTTATCATACAACAAATTTAATAGAAGTAAAACCTCCCCAGACTACATAAAATAGCAATACAATTTGGTGTATCCAGTGGGACTGCGTGAAATACAAGCAACAACATTCAAATGTGTCAAAAACAATAATTTCAGATTTCGTGTTTTCATAATAGCAGACTAATTTTACAGGGTTTTGCTTGGAAAACCCAAAACAGTCTAGGACCATTCCTTAGTGAAAATGGATCATTTATGAGCAAAGCTTCAATTTCCCAAACTTGTTTTTGAACAGTTTTGACAGGAAAGTTGGCATTCGCAATTTCAGGTTATTAGAGGTCAATGCCATAAATCTTAGTGTGTAAAAAGTTACATTAAGAAGCAAAATCATGCCTATGTGAAACTGAAATGGTGAAAAGTAGTTTAAAAAAAAAAAGCACTGGAAAATCATCTGAATATTTACAAGGAAAATATATTTTTAATAGTCCAAATTCAGGCCCTGATCCTGCAAACAGTGAAAAAGGTGCATTGCTTTACTCACACATGTAATCCCATAAACTTAGACAAGAACTAGGTACAATATAAATGTTGCATGTGTTCTTAAGTATTTGCAGGATTGGGGTGCTAGTACTTTTGGCAACAACTTACAATATATGGAAAATTACTACTTCCATCAGTACCCATTCATTTTATCTTTTAAACACCACGCTGGCATTTCATTACATACCCCCCTGGCGTAAGCTTATTTGGAATTGTGCATCATATGTATATTAGGGGAATTGAATTTCAGCCATTACACTCATATTTGCATTCTCATTGTATTTGTGGCAAAGTAGAAGTCCGGAATACTTAGATTTATATCCAATACATGGGACAACTGTGAAATAAGGCCAGAAGTTGAGTCATTAGTATAATGAATTACAAATAATGGTACACTTACTATCAATTTGCAACATGACAGTCATACCAAAAAAGCTTGTTTTAAAAAATTGCATAGTGTAAGCCAAAGTTTTTCACTTAATGTTAAGAGTCCAACAGCAAAAAAACAAAACCAAAACAGCTTTACATATATACACACTAACTACATGGGAAAAGCTTCAGTGAACTAAAAAGGTATTGCATATTAGTGAAAATAAAAAGTGCTTTAAATAAAACATGACTAGTGTCTCAAAGTGCTTTTTGTTTGATGTCCATAACTAGAAAATGTTCTACATGTTTTTACATTTATTTTACAGTCATTTTAACTGAGTTTATTTTGATGCATATTAGATTTGTTTTGTTTATGTATCTTTTACCAACTAAATTAGCTAACCAAACTTTGGTTATGTAAAATGAGATATCCCCCTGTGTGTGTGTTATATATTATAGGGAGAGAGAGAGAGACACACACTCAAGTCCCCTGTTTACCTACAGTTACTTTCATGGCTCCCATCTCATTTGGATAACCTTTGTTTGACTGTAATTCAGACAGATATTTGAACTGGAAGAAAGCAGACACAATGCAGCATGCTTGCCTGATGAGATGGTAAGAGTGCATCCATAATACATTTACAGAAATAGATAAAAACAGACGATGCTATAAATCATTAATATTTTACTAATGGCACACTACAAAAGACAGTGTGTCAGCTACTTAAGGACTATATTAAAAATTAGCTGACCCCAAAGTAGGCTAAAACTAAAACCACATCCTTTATGAGACATGAATTTATAGGAAAAGAGTTGCTTAACTGTTTGGAATGGGGCATTTAAAGGGGCATTCTTCTGAAGGACAAGAGAACTGTAAAACTCCACACAGTTTGTAAGTCACAGTGATGTCCATTAGTATGGACAGAGTTTAAGGACAATGATCACTTAGTGTCTTCCATCTCCAAAGCACTTTACAAACCTGAACCAGTTAATCTTCTCAGCACTCCTCTGAGACAGGTGGTCATTAGCACCATTTACAAATGAGCTAAACGAAGACAAGACGTTAAGGCCCAAATTTTCAGAAGTGGCTTTTAAATGTGCACACCTCCATTTCTCGCTGCTCAGTGAGAGAGCACAAAGATGATTTTTTCCAAAGATGCTGAAGCACCTACAACTCCTATTGACCTCAGGGGTCAAGACACACCCTCAAAAATCAAAGGCCACTTTTGAAAACATGCAGCTAATTGGCTTGCCCAAGGCTAGTGACAGAGTCTGTGGCAGGGCTAGGATTAGATTCTAGGAGTTCCAGATCCTCCATCCTCCACTCTGATCATGTCTCTCTCTGTTCTGTTAAAGCTCCCTATTTCTACAACCCGTTTTTAGCATATTTGGATTCAGACACCTTTCCCTTGTCATGCAGGTTCCCAGTGGAGTTTTTCCCCCCTTCCAAATAAATTGTATTTAAAGTAGGTTTAAAACTGAATTTAACGAAAGAAAATCACTAACGAGTAATCTTGTATCATGTGCTTTTAAACAGCATGCAAGGCATGTTCTTTCTTTTACATTTTAAAACCCTTAATAGGCTGGAGCATTTACCTAATGGTCCTGTGGGGGAGAGAGAAGGCATTCCTTCAAGACAACAGTGCAGCAACTGGGCTTCTCCAGTAACGACTCTCCATATCTGTTTTTGAGGAGGGTTTTAGTCTCACCCTTGACCCCAATAATTTGCAAGCAGTGCATTTACAGAATACTCTGGGAGCCATGGCAGACCTTTATGCTCCTACGGAACCACTCCTGGATAGACTTCATCATTAATGACACATCAAGGTCCATCCTGCGTCACACCAAGTTGGAACACGCTTGTGGGGTTTATGTAACGGAAGGCAGCAAAGCAGCCTCCTGAACCAACTTATCGATGGCTACCTTGGTACATGTAGGAAATCGGTTGCCGTGTCCCAGGCCTGACAGTGAAGGTGTTCACAGGAGAACTGTACTGTGGGTTGTCCTGGATAGGCCTAAAGGAGGAAACAAAGGAGGAAGTCATCAAAAACCACGGAAGCCATTTATAAAACAAAGCAGCAAGGCATTTAAGAGGGGTAGGGGCGAGAGTAACTGTGTTCCTGTAGTTATATTTTATTCTGCACCCAGAGAGAGCAAACTGTAGTTCTCTCCAGTGCCTGTTGCCATAGTATCCAACAGCCCAACTCTGAAGACACACGTGCAGCGACAGATTGGCTAGGGCAGTTCCAGCCATAACCACTCATCCATCTGCGCAGCCTGTACCAGTGGGCACACTGTGCCTTTAAACATGCCCCATTCCTGTGGCTGATGGTGCAACAAGACGTACCTACAGTGCCCCAGGCAAAGGAATCTCTCTGCTTGTATTTTAAATCTGCTTCAAAACACACTCTAATTAAACCCAATTCAGGAGCATGCTCCTTGGGAAGAATGTATCACAGGGAAAGGACACACCTCTCCCTGCTTTGCCAGCAGAGGGGCCTCAGGATTCCAGGAAGAAGCTGGGATAAGCCTTGTTCATAGTTCTCTTTCTGGCTTGTATCTGTATTGCATCACCGCCCAGATGCCCCAATCAGGGTTGAGACCCTGTTACTAATAGGCATAGTGCAAACATAGAGCAAGACATGGTCCTGTTCCCTGCCCTGCCTGTCCTGCTCTTCAAACAGACTGCTTCAATTTGGGGATATTTTCCCCTTACGCAAACCCTCCACAACAAGTTATAATTAGAGATGGGCTGAGGGGGGCTGTGTGTGGAGCCAGCCAATGCCTGGGTCAGAGGGAAAACCAACTGAAAGAGCTAGGACTGAGGTGGAAGGAAGAATCAGGCCTTGGGTTTGAGTTAGAGAGAGCACCAAAGATGTTCTCAAAAGATGTCAGTCGCTACTGGGCCAGTACTGGGGGAGAAGCCTCTTCCTCTCTTGGGTGTGACCCAGAATGAGAACCACAGATATGGGTTCAGACCTGGGGATTCAAATCAGACACCCCTTCAGCTCCCCATTCCAAGGAGTTCCAGCATCAGCCCACCTGGTCCTCACAATAAGTGGAACGTACCTGCTAGCTGCTGCTGCACTGGCAGCAGAGTACTCCCCATTCTGCCCTTTATACTTGGCGTTGTTCATGGTGTCGCTATAAGACATGGTTTTCCCAGGGGGCTCCAGTGACATGCGCCTGCCTTGCGTGCTGCTGGGGACACTTCTGTGGGTGGAGCTGACCCGGCGCATCCCCTCTGCGGCCTGGGAGCCATACCCCACCATGTTGTGGCCATAGGTCACGGGTGTGCTAACGTTCCTGGAGGACGTGGATGTTCTCGAGTAGGACCTATCGGGTTCAGACACGTACAGGCGCTTCTTGATCAGCGGGCGGCTGTCTGGGCTGCAGACAGGAGGGCCAGTGGAGTAACGGCCACCTGGGTGATGTTGACTGATGCCGCTATTCCTCGTACTGCTGTCTGGGGCCATTTTGGTGGACAGGGCATAACTGTTGCCATAGCTGTAGCTTGGGCATCGGATATTCTGCTGCCTTTCCCAGGGTTGGCTGTAATCTGGGAAACTGTGGTCTCTGCAGCTCTCTCCCATATTTGAAGAAGCTTTCTCGACCCTGCTGGTGTCATTGCTGAACTCTGGTGGTGGTGGGATGATCTCATAGTCAAGCTTCTCTCCATTTTCTTCATCCTCCTTGGACAAGGAGCCAGGAGGTGAAGAGACGGAGTACAAGGAAAGGTCAGGTTTGGGGGGCAGGTCTTGCGGTCTCAAGTGTCTGGACTCCAAGAGGCCTTGAACTAAACTGGAGGCACCAAACCTCTCTAGCTTAGAAAGGCTCTGGGACTCCCCACTGCTAGTTTTCTGCATGTTCTGGTTTTGCTCAGAAGTGCTGGAGAATGACAGCGGTTTGTAGGCTTTCTGTCCTGGTTCTGAGAAGCCCAGTGCCTTGCCTTCAGGTGTGATCATTCTATCATGCTGCTTTCCCCCCAACAGGGCAGGTGACTCCATCGGCGGGGACTTTGGTGCCACCACAAAGGAGTAGGGCTTGGACTCACTGTAGTAGAAGTTGGTTGAGCCAGTTTCTGACTGGCTGCTGCTGCCACCGAGTTTCTCAGATAGCTTAATGGGGGGCTTTTTGGACAAGTAACTGTTCTGGCGGGAGGCAGATTGCCTGCCTCTTTGGGCCCGCTGTTTTGCAGCCAGGAGGAGAGCCATTGGAGAGCCTTTCTCCACCTTTTCTCCTGTGACTGGGTGAATCAGGACATCCTCCTCCTCCTGGTCTATATTCATGGAGGAAGAGGATGGTTGCCAAGGCACCCGTGACTTCTCAGCAGAGCACAGGATTGTGCCTCTGTCTGCATCATGTTTGTTTGTACTGACTGGCCCCTCCTCCACAGTTTGGGCAGGGGTCAGAGAGGATAGACTGTCTGTGGAGCTGGTCTCGGCCTGATGGGTTTTGTATTGGACGAGAGAAAAGTCTGTGTGTAACCCAGAGGTTTGTGTGGAAGAGGTAGCTTCTATAGAGGAGGGTGAAGAGGAGGCTAGAACAAAGGGTTGGTCCTTTGGTTTCTGAGGTGGGTCTGGAGATTTCTGAACATTGTCACATGGCAGGTATCCTGGAATAGGGTTTAAGTTCTCCAAAGTCTTATTACTGGTGAGGGCACTGGGAGTCTTACGATCCTTCTGTGTCTTCTCAACTTCCACTGAAGCTGCTGTGGGTGGGAGCTGATTGACAACAGGTTTTGGCAGCCTGGAGTCACCACAATTTGTCTGGCTGCTACCAGAATTCAGGGTAACTCTGTTTGTGCCTGGACTGTGTCTGTGATTTGTAAGTCCTATTGGTGGTTTACCTTCCTTTGTTGGGGAGAGTAGTGCTTCCAGCTCATTCCTGAATTTCATAACACTGTTTGCTTGCATGCTGGTGGGTTTATTGCTTGGAGCAGAGAAAATCGAGGAGTTCTCTTTTGCAGTGAGTGAATTAGTAGGTATCTTCTCTTTCCTCTCACTTCCCCCCCCTGCAGGTAACTGTAGATCTTTCAAAGTAAGTGTAGCTTGTTTTGACCCAACAGAGCTAAACCTATCATTGTTAGGGTGGTCAGTAATACTGTTGGCAGGTCTGGCAGTTATGGGTTTATCCAGCTGTCTCTCCTCCCTTTTCGAAGAGGAGGACAGCAAAACTGACAGTTCTTGCTTCAGCCTATTTAGATTACTGGGTTCTTTCCAGTCATCATCAGATGATGTGTAGTCTGGGGAGGGCACATCCGGTTCCTCCTCTGCACCAGGAAGCTCAGATTTTGGGCCTAAGTCTTTTTCAGCTTTCTCCAGCGGGATCTTTGTTGCCTCTAACAATGAGGACCGATAGCTATTAAAATTAGTCCCTTTGCCAGAGTCTGACCCTGGTCTTGGGCTCGTGGGTTCTGTGATTTGTCTGACGGGCTTTGTTACTATCTGCCTATCCGAGGTAGATTTCTGCTCAGCTTCTCCAGCTAAGTGCACCTTTGCTGCAGGTCTTATGGTAAAGCTTGGTGGAAGGGGAGGGCGGGTGCGAGGCTGTCTGGAAATAGGCCCATCTTCCTCACCAGAATCTTTTTCTTCCACGGAAATGGATGAACTTCTCACTGGGGCAGCGGGAGGTACTTTTAATGATCTGGGGAAAGTCAGGTGAGGTTCTGGGGTGGACTTGGTTGGTGACTCTTCCTTCTGGTGAGAGGCAGGTGGAATGGTGACAGTGAGAGAGGAGACGCTGGCATTTTCCCTGGCGTCTGTCTGCTTCATGTTCAGAACCGTTTCTGATTTCCACTTGGAGACGCTGTTCGAGATGGGAGTATGAAGCGTAGGAGGCGCTGGAGGTGGCAGAGGCGGTGCTGGGGGCACCACAAAAGCAAGTGGAGGTGCTGGAGGAATGAAATCCGGAGGGGACAGTGGGCCTGGAGAAGATACAGTTGAAGATGAAAGCAGATGTAGAGCTACGGATTGCGGAGATGCTGCTGTTGAAGGTAGTGGTGGTGGCGGCGGAGGTGCTGTGCATGGTGGAGGCAGTGGTATTTCCATTGGTGGGGGTGGGGGTGCCATGGAGGGTGGAGGTGGGGGTGGGGTCATTGAAGGGGGTGGAGGAATATCATTGTCCAGATAGTCTCTCTCGAAAGCCTTTGGCCGCAGGTCTCCAACTGAATTGTACAGTCTGTAGTTTCCATTGATTTGGGGCTTAAGACCTATGGGAAAGAACACTGGTGTTAAACACATTGCACATTGGCAAGACCCATACAGAGAACATCTCCAGAAAAGAAAACAAACAAACAAAAAAACCTGTCCTTTTAAGAAGAGCCAAGTGTCACACAACCAGCTGGAAGCATTTCATTTAAAACAACCTGATTAAAAATGATTTTAGCAGCAACACAGTCATTGGAACTCTCTCCTTAATAGCGCACTTGTGTTCAGTAAATCTTTAGGCTCAGCATAAGGGCCTGATTTTGCAACTAAAATCCCAGGGGCAGACCCTAATGAAGCAGGAATAGCTTGTACCAGGCTCTCTATGGAGTAGATTAAATATACTAATCTCCAGGTCTTTAATCTTGAGGGTGCTGCGCACCCTCAACTCCTGTTGACTTCACTGGCAGTTGAAGGCTCCTAGCACCTCCTTAGGTGGCCTGGATAATACTTGTAAACTTTTCAGCCCAGATGGAATGAGTCATCTGAAGATCCTAGTTCATAGTTATGCTAACATAAGAGTTGTATTTCACCTCTAAGAAAAAAATGGATTGAACCTTTTCTTAAAAAAACAAGTTGAGGTTAATAGACAAGAGAAGGTCTCTAGGCTTCTTTCTACAGTGGGAGATCCTGCAATGTATTTTGTGCTCATTTGGTTATGTAAATTAGGGAAGAATCAATTTAAAAACAAAACAAAACAAAAAACCACAGACGTAGACTTCTATCAGATGCTTCCATAACTTATGGAATTTTGATTGGGGTTCATGAGTTTTATTTTGTATTATACTCTCCCTCGATGTGTCTCTGTCTTTTCTGATGCACTGATTTTCATATAAAATATATCAAATCAGATAAACTGGGTCCACAAAGGAAACAGCTAGAATTAGATTGTTTCAGGACTCCCAAGACATTATGTAATACTTGGCAGAAAAGCATATTTAGTCTCCTGACTTCTTATCACAGTCACTATCTAGAGTCAAGATGAAATTTAGTTACCTCCTATGCTTCCTACTGAATAAGGGAATAAATTAAGCAACCAAATTTCCATGTCATCAATGGAATAACTTTATATATATATTTTTAAAAACTCTTGATAGTTGCCATGGTTGCATCGCAGAAAAAACTAACCCAACATGCTTTGCAGGTGTTGGCTTCATCTGATGAGAGCATCTCGTAACTGTGTTTCAGTCCTTTTCCCTAAGGACACTTGGAACCCTCCTCAAGTCAGCCAGCAGCTGAAAGCTTGCTCAGTTTGTGTGGGAACACAGGAGGTCAGATCCTGATGCCTCGGTATATTGACTTCAGCCAAACTAGTTGCATGATTAAGGAATGGTGACGGCAACATAATGCAACGATCTGTGCATTAAAGCCGTTTTAAGGGCTTTGAATACCTCAGCAGAGAGGACAACTTACCTAGAGATGCTTTTTCTTCAAAACCCTCTGGCACAGAAGGGGTTGGCACAGCCACTCCATGTGTTTCCTGGGTGTTCTGAAAGGGTTTAATAAGTGGATGGTAAGGAAACTCACAACTGTATATACCCAACACCTAGAACAAAGGTTCAAGCCTGGGGTGCCAAGGCGGCACTACAATACAAATTAATAATAAAAACACCTCAAATACCATGTGTATAAAGTGCTGGGCACGAGTTTTACCCATGTTAGGTCATCTGAATCTCAGCTTTCATTTATATATGTTCCTAGGCCTCCTGGTTGTGAAGAAAAGCTTGAAAACATGACCTGACTGTGACCAGTACAGACATGTCTGCCTGCACATGCAGACAACCTCCCACTGGGGAAGGACCACCAGCTGTTGCCAGAGAGCTACCACCATTGGTGCACCCGCTGATGGCATGGTGGCCTTGGGAAGCACACCTGTTGGGAGTGGACTTGGCGCTCCAGATTGCCTTATTCCATCTCTACCGGACAGGGCAGGGCAGGGGTGAAGATAGTCTCCAGCAAGCATTGGCAGTTGCTCACCAAAGTTCACACACAGAGGACACTAACTCACTGAAGAAATGGCATGAATTCTGTGGAGGGGTTATGGCATTCAGCACAGCCTAACAAGTTAAATGCCACTGACACTGCCCTCCACCCCCCAACCCTCATGGGTTTGCATTCCTTTCCCTAGTTTGCACTGAGGGATCACTGTGAAACCCAGCTGAAATTGTTGACAACCATTTTTGCATTTGCACTGCAAAATTCCGACATTTTGATGCAGAAGCAAAACAGGAGCTGGTCCATGTGCCCAAATCTTAGTGATGCTGCTGAGCTTCAGGCTTGTGAAGCTATCTGAAGCCACGGCCATTTCAGGTCATTTGGGGTGCAAAAAATTTGTTCAGTTCCAGATCATGCCATTTTTCCAAGAAGCGGGCTCATTCGTGGCACTTTCAACTAGGCTGAAATGCTGAACAAGCACCTCCTACACCTCCCAAACACAAACAGACCAACCTGCCTCTCCAGTGACTCACTGTGATGATCATTCAGCAAAAGCGTTTAAAGTTATTGTTGCTTGCTAAACACACTAATGCATGAAAATTACAGACCAAGCCCTGTCAGGACTGGAACTCTAATTCCTGGACCAACGCTTTACTCAGCAGTTTTGAGCTCGGATGTACCTTCTTGAGACTTCATTATAGACATTTCAGGCTCAATTCATCCTCACCAGGCACCGTGTGTAGTCACCTACACCTTGTGCAAAGTGCTACCAAATCAGAAGAGTGGTGTTAGAAACCCACTTTGCTGTGACTGCACAAAGGGCTGGACAAGGCTGAATTGGGCCATTCTGTACAGAGAAATTTATACCAGTCAGATGGTATAACAGGAGTGATCTTTAATCAACAGAAAACATACATTGTTAACACATAAAGAGCCCGCAGCTAGAGCTCAAGAATAGATAACAGAGTTCCTGGGTCTTGTAGGATCTATAAAATGTGGTGTTGTGCATTGCCAATGGCTTCTTCTAGGCAACTCTTTACAATCCTTTGTACAAAGAGAATATTGCCCTACAAGCAGTTTCCACCACTGCACAGCGTGGCTGCATTTCTTATACAACCCCCTGGATAATCCAGTAGCCAGTGCCCTTTGCCTTTCGTTTGGCAATATTGTTACTTTGACAAGAGATTGCAGTAGGGTTTCAAGGTCCCACTGGGCAAAGTTTCAGTTTAACACATAGTCTACTTCATCATAAACATGTTGAGAGTCTAGATTAACTCGCTGTAAAGGCACTGGGTGTGAAAAGAAAGCAGTGTGGGATAATTTAGGAACACAGAAATTTCCAGAGCAGTGGCACATCTAGCTCAGTCTGCTGTGTCTGACAGAGGCCAGCACCAGCTGCTTCAGAGAAAGGGGCAAGAACCCCGTGGTAGGCAGTTATGGAATAACCTGCCCATAAGGAAAGCTTCCTCCTGACCCCCAATAGTTAGAGGTTGGCTTGTGCCCTGCAGCATGAGGGTTTGTGTTTCTCATTGCAGCCACTGTGGGGATTTTTCTGCAGCCACAACAGCCTCTTGGGCTGAGATGGGACTGGGGGCAGGGGCACAGTGGCAAAGCAATGACTCCTCCCAGTAATGTCCAGCTGTTGCTCTTGGCTGCCTTGCTGGCTGCCATGCTAGCACCACCAATTGGGGGTGGGAGGGGCAGGATCAGCACCTTGCACCACACAGCCTCTTGTGGGCTCTGGGCAGCGCCTCTGCAGACACATCAGGCCCAGTGTGTGTGCTCAGCAGGCTTCAGGTTTCAGCCCCTGGGCTTTGGCTCTAGGCTTCAGCCCAGTGCGATGGGAATTGGGCTTGGAAAAATTGTCAGAGCGGCCACCAGCAAGGGTTAGTGGCCGCACCCTGAACCACCAAAAAAATTGTTCTAAGAACCCCATACCTATTAGAGTCAAAAAGAAACATTGCAATTGTTTGGGTTGTGTTTGCCACACCACATGATAATTATACAACGAATACATGTTACTAAAAATATCTTCCTTCCTGGATTGTACACAGATCCAGAACATTGCTGGCTGTAGGTTGAAACGTGACCATTGTCCTGGAATTTCACACACACCTTCAGACCTTTGAATTCTTAGGATTCTCAACCCCACCCACTCTGAGTGTTGCTAATATATATCAACAATAGGTTTTTGCAAAAGCTGCCTTGGCCTGGATTCATGAATGCTAGCTGGCTGCTATTTTCATTAATGCTGCCAGGAAAGGGGGTCCACTGAGGACTATAATATTGCCCAACTCATCAGAATGCTATTAAGCTGACTCACTCAGGGGTTGAATTTTATGTCCCAGAGAGATCACACTCAGCAGCAGGTAGGATGGGAAGGAACGGCTGACTTGTTAAAGCACTCCCTTTTAGTCTGTGTTGGGAGCAGCATGGCTGGGCTCCAGAAGCAGCAGTGATCAGAAGTGGCAGAGAAACCCAAGAAGACCTCCCAGAGAGAAGAGAATATAAATGAACATGGCAAATAGCTTCCCCATCCCCACTCTCACCTAGCGTTTCCTGCCAATTCTTGAAAAAAAAAAAATGGAAAATGCAGATGTTCCCTTACTGTGTATTTTACAGAGTCCCAGTCACAGCCTGCAGTGCCTGCCCCAAACTGATCATGACACAGTCAGAAGACTATTCTCCTCAGCCCCAAAATGTATGTCAATATTCAATTGACCAGGCACATTAACAGTGGCGAACAGGTTGGCTACTTTTAAGGCATCAGGTATCATCTTTTGTCAGAGGCCAACTGCCAGACTAGATGGACTTCTGGCTGTTCCCATGCAGAACATTCTGTGGTTCCTGGAGATACACAAGATAATGGGAGGCAACATTTTGGGCAAGAACCTTAGCTTTTGTTGAAGGGCTAAGAAGAACAGAGAGGATAAGGAAGCATTTCAGGATTTCTCCCCCTTTGCCCTTGCCCAGCAGCACCTCTCCAGCTGAAGATGTCAGGCCATGACTTCAGTAGGATTTCCTTGAGGTCTTCAACTTTGCCAGCAAATGCCAAACAAAGAGGCATCTAAAGGCATTTCATACAAGCCAGCATGGCTTTCTCTGGTACAGCCATGAAAAGCATAAGGGAGGCAACAAATAGAAAACCAGCAATTCTTAGCCATTCCACATTGCTTTGAATCTCAGGAGCACAATACACATAGTAGCTTGTTAACAAGGAAATAGAGTGATTTCTAAGCATTCATTTGCCCCTGCATTCTGAGCAGTGCATGAGTCACACACTAGATTACAGGGACACACCCTTACGGAAATGAACAAGAGTAAGGCCTATATTTTCAAGTGTCCAGTCAGGGCTGGCTTTAAGCTGATTCACCCAATTCCCTGGAATCAGGCCCCATGCTGAAGATGGCCCCATGCCCAAGGGGGCCCCACTCCAGGGGTCTTCGATGGCATTTTGGGGGCAGGGGGGTCCTTTGGTGTTGTGGAAAACCCGGAGCAGAACCCCCAACGCTGAGTATTCCAATCGGGCCCTGCAGGTTATAAAGCCGGCCCTGTGTCCAATAACTGTGGGTGTCCAATTTTTTGAGATGTCAAAATGAGATGTTTAAGGGTCCTGTCTGAGCACCTGCTGCTCCCAGGGAATTCTTTTGGAATTGTGGGTGCTCTGCACCTCTCAAAATTAGCCCCCACAATGTCACATTTGTCTTCCAAAAATGGAGGAAGCCCAAGTCAGTGGTCTCTCTTGACAATGCTGGCCATAGCAACTGCATGTATTTACTAGGCACGTGACTAGCTTTACTCAGCCTCCCTCTGACTCATGGTGAGGTGCCTCTACTCTCTTGAGTGGTTCACTTAGGACCAGCATTTCAGGTTTGAGGAGGTTTTCTGTGCGCTGAGTGCCCTGCTTGGGATGAGCATTCATTGGCACATGAAGGCACTCCTTCATGACGGTGGACAGAATTAGGCCGTCCCTCTCCAAGGAAGCTTCTCTCATCCTTCAAATGCTGATGAGAGAGCCCCGCCTGACTGTACTTTGACCAGTTCCATGATCTCCTATCACAAGGACTTGCACGTCCTTCATTTGGAATGACTTTGTGGCTAGTGTGCTTTGATCTCCAGGGCTGCCAAGGCAGCACCTTGCAGTGGCAATGAGAATGGAGGAAGTCGTGTGAGGTGCAAGCTGTTGATCGCTGAAGAAAGTGGCACTGCTCCCAAGAGTACATGAGTTGCAAGTACCCTCTCATTAAAAAATCTACTGGAAAACATTGCCCCTGGTAGCAAGGCCACTGCTAAATGCTATAAGGGTTCATATGGGAAGGAAGTTAGTCGTGCAAGGGGAAAAAAATGTCATATAGAGAGGAATGTTGAAGAGGTCTGGGCACAGTTCCAGGGCAGGGTGTACCTAAACCCTAAGCAACTTTCAATATTGACTCACGATCGCATCTACGTCAGCCTAGCAAAGCCCTGGCAATGCAGAATGTCAGTTGCTGTGTGAAAAGAAGGGGCTGTAGATTAGTATATTGCTTATGTGATGTGGGTTACAGTAAGGCCTCAGGAGCAGGAGAGTGGGCCTCCGCTCCATTCATTGCGCATCACAGCTAGAGCTGGGTGAAAAAAAGGCAAGGTTATTATGCAAAGAAAAAACATGTTTAAAATTAAAAAATTTCAGAACAATTTATTTCTACCTTAGTGGGAAAACCCCCTAATCTCCCCCTGGTGCCCCAATTGGAAAAAAAAATTGAAGCGTGTGAGACATTTTCCCCTGCAATTTCAAAAACATGAAGACAATAATGTTGTTTTGCAAAAATTTCAGTCACTAACGCCCCCCTCCCTTTTTTTTTTTTTTTTGGAGGAGAACTTCATTGCCAGTGTTAGATCCCATTCCCCACCCCAGCCGACCCCCGGCAGGAGTCATTGTCACACAGTGTAAGCATAAGTTCCACAGGCCTCCTGCTATAGAAACACTTGGGTCAGAAGTACCTCTACACTGTCCTGCTGCGTATGGTGAGATGCAGGGAAGTGCAGCTGACATTCAATAGGCAGGAAGCTCTCGTTTCCTCTCTGATGCCAGACTGACCGAGTGACAGGGCATCAAGCAGGAAGGGAGAGAACGCTCCTTGAGAGCTTACAGGGCAGGTTCTCACTGCCTGCCTTCTTTTTTGCCTTTTCAGTGACTCATTCCTTTGGTTTCTCCATTTGTAGTTACCTTTTATTTTAAAAAAGGGAATCTGAGATGCAGAGAAGCTAGGAAGCATTGGGAGGAAAGGCAGCAACAGCGAATGCTTGTTGGGGATGAGGGAACTATGTAGCTTGGATCTGGACAGCTCCACAACTGTAGCCAAATAGCACACCAGAGAAGTTAGCACATGGGCAGGGTGAAGAAAGTTGCATTGCTGAGGCTGAGTAAGGGGGTGGCTCTGCGTGTTTATTCCAAAGGACGTTTGTGCTGACAGAGATCTGTTCCTTCCCCCGCCTGCTTCTCTTCCCCGAGTAGCCCATTTCAAGCAGAGGCAGATGCCGGCTGTATCACAAAGCATGGTCTCCCTGGAAAATTGACCTCACGGGATTCCCATCCTTGTTGCCTTCTTTTTGATTCCATACAAGATACAATTTTAAAAAGTTTTTCACTAGCAAGCCCTGAAAACTCAGTCTGAGCTCTCCAATCAAGCAAGGTTCTCTTCTCTGGTGCGATCAGCTTTAAGAAACGTTCTGCAGGTAGGTCATGCCCTCAGTAAACCTGTGCAGCTCCACTGCTTCCTTATTATTCCTTCAGCAAACCTGTGTAATCCCACAGCCTCCTCAACTGTTCCTTTAATGACATCCTGCAACTCCATTGTCTCTTAATACCCATAACACCACCTGTAAAATTCCATTAACTTTATGCAGTCAACTGTCAGTGCACGGTGTAATAACTGACTGAAATGTTGTAAAATGTGGCTATGCTGATAGATGCACAAGCAGCAGCAGAATCTGGCTCATTCTCTCAGCTATGTCAGCTCTTCGGGGCTGAGAATGCAGGATTTGCATGGACCAAGACTAGTATCTGGTAAGGACAGTATCCTACCGCTAGCAGTGTCCCATGTCTGGTATATTATATGCAGTCAGCTACTCGCTCTCCATAATTACACTAGGCAGTTGTTGCCTTATTCCAAACTCCTTATGAGCTGGACCCTTGGAAGATCAATCATGTGGGGAAAATATACTCAATACTGCCTAGCAAATGGGAGTTTACTGAATTTGCAAGGAATACTCTCTCCTGATCCGGAGGTAGAGAGACCCTTCTGGAGATTTTTAGGGATCCCAGATCTAGCCTGCTAACTGTACCTCTAATTTCAATGTCAGCATAGCAGTTGCTATTGTAATGCTGCGATGCATCTGTCTGAGGAGTCCCTGTCCAAGGAATTTCGACAGAAGGCCACTGTCTAGAGGTTATGTAAATACAGGAGAACTGTCTGAACGCAAACAACAGCGAACTGAATGCAACTGAGGCAAAAAGCCAAGAGATCCCAGGCGAAAAGCTCTCAGCCCACCCAATCGTGAAGAGCTCCAGTCACGGGCACAGAGCAGAGCTTTGTTTTCTGATGCACGTCCCTGACTTTGATGTTAAGCAGCTGTGGCAGAGCTGACTAGCATGTATAGGGCTTGGTAACAGGGAATGAAAGAAATAAAGAGCTATTTCCATGGGGTATTCACCTGACGTTAGAACATTACCAATCTTCTTCCCTCCTCGCTCTGTTAGTTACTGCTTATATTAAGCGCGAGCTGCCAAAATCCAGTGGGCGCAATCGTAGAACATTTCACTTGCCCAAGCACGGCAGCAATGCTGCGCGGGGGCGCTCTGCACTCGCCAGTCCCGCAGAGCTCCGGTGGAACCCTCCTGCAGGCCTGATGCGCAAGAAAGGTCGGCTGGTCCACAAGACTCACTCGAAGCGACAGAGTGCCCCGCGGAATGCGCCCCAAACCGTGCTCGGCGTGTTGGGGCTGGTACTGCCCCTGGCCAAATCATCTACAACCATTTAATGGGCCTGCGATTATACAGGGGGAGGAGGAAAGGCGCTGATGAGAGAATGCCCCAAGTGGGCATTTTGCTGATTTGGGCCGATTTAAATACAGGACTCAAATTTTTAATCAGGGCAGGAGTTTTGTGTGCATCCTGTCCTGGGCATGGTCTGAGGCTCTGGAATGAACTCAGGACTATCACAAACCTTCTCCAAGTGTCACATGTATTTTTTTGACCTGCCTTCTCTAATATAAACACATAACAATGGGTATATTTATTTAACATCAAAATTCACCACACATCTACCAAAACATGACACTCCACTGCACACACTCCTCCTCCTGGAGAAAGGATGAGAGAAACAACAACAACAAGTGACAGATGTGTAGTCACGTTGCTTAATGCACTACTGGAAGGCACTCAGGTAAAAACCCATGTAGAACAGAACAGTGATAATTCTTTATTCAAGGGTTATGTCCCCATCACAACAGCCTAGACGATCATTCAAAATAACCTGCAAAGAGGGTCTGATTCTCTAGGTTTTTAAAGTAATGTAATAGTTTAATCCATCTGAATCGTATAGGGTTCTCCTATCACATACTAGGAGGAGGATTTGCTTTTGGAGCTGGCAGACACTGATCCACACACTGATCTACAAATATCATTTGGTGTAAAGTCCTGCTATACCACATCAGGACACTGACTGCTCCATTGTTCCATTCAGTTCAAGGGGGTTTTGCTTAGAGCTGTGCCGATATCCCTTTCCCCACTTCTGCTTCATGACCTCACTTTACTAATGAGTATCTCATAACTGAGCTAACAAGAGGGTGTGATGCAACAGGGAGAGGGGCGGATTGACCCAAATGTTGCCAAGGAGTTACACTAAGGATGGGAGACTTCCTTTGAAGGAAGATCCCTGAGCTGTAACCTGATCCAGGAGGGGGACTGGGAGAAGTGACACCTTCTGGCCCAGAGACTGGACAAAGGAGAGGAGGAGCTAGGGGGAGGAGGAAGAGAGCTGCTGGAGGATTTTTTGGTTTCAGTTTTGTGCTGGGTGGTGTGGTTAAATGCAGGGAACCCCAGGCTGGGGTGTAAGCTCCCTGCCCCACAGAAGGACATGACTGAGGGTTCCTGGTTGTACCTACAAGCTCTGTTGTAGCCTGCATTCCTACTGTCCAATAAACCTTCCATTTTACTGGCTGGTTGAAAGTCACAGTGCATCCCAGGAAGAGGGGTGCAGGGCCCTGACTCCGTGACAGAGGGCATTTCCAGTAGCAGTGAAATCAGAATACTGTACTCACAACGACAGAGTCCTGTGGCACCTTATTGACTAACAGACGTATTGGAGCATAAGCTTTTGTGGGGGAATACCTACTTCATCGGATGCATGCACCAAGTGGGTATTCACCCACGAAAGCTCATGCTCCAATACGTCTGTTAGTCAATAAGATGCCACAGGCCTCTTTTTCGCTTTTTACAGATCCAAACTAACATGGTTACCCCTCTGATATGTGTACTCACAACCTGATTCTGATTTGCTACCAACACATTCAGCCTTGAATTTGCAGCAGAAATGCTAACACAGTTTACCAAGTTCATGACCAATGTAACTTACCTCACCTCACAGCTTCCTACCTGGCTATTTTGCCTATGTCCATCATAAACTATGGGCTCAGATCAGATTTCAGTCCCTGTCTGTAACCATCAGCATTAAAAAGTGGTTTTGCTTCCGACCTGATTTTCTTTCTGCATATAGACGATAAGAGATATACCGGGCACCACGCCAATCTAGCTGGTTCTAAACACCATTTGCTAGAGTGGCAGAGCAAGCTCCTTTGACCTCCTACCACCGGTGCAGTTAGACCCCTGCATTCAGGAATGTAATGGGGGAAGTGGAAAATACTCACGAGAGGCATGAAGGTCAGTAACGGTCGGACTCTTGGCCGAGGCTTAAGTGTTGCTGTTCCAGAATCAGTCACTGTAGTAACACGTTTATCCTCATAATACAGTTCAACAACATCACCTAAAAATAAGGAGAATAGAACTTGTGAGACAGGAATAAAGCTAACTGATGTTAAAACCAAATACCATCATATGAGAAGGTCTGGTCTACACTACGAGGTTAGGTCAAATTTAGCCGCGTTAGATCGATTTTATAAAGAGAGTGTGTCTATACAACCAACCCTGTTCTACCAACCTAAAGGGCTCTTAAAATCAACTGCTGTACTCCTCCCCTGATGAGGAGAGTAGAGCTAAAAAATGACCTTCCTGGGTGGAATTTGGGGTACTGTAGATACAGCGCTGTGCAATTCGATGGTATTGACCTCCGGGAGCTATCCAAGAGTGCTCCAATGTGACCACTCTGGACAGCACTTTCAACTCTGATGCACTAGCCAGGTACATAGGAAAAGCACCAGGAACTTTTGAATTTCATTTCCTGTTTGGTCAGCATGGCCAGCTCAGCAGAACAGGAGACCCAGAATTGCAAACGAGCTCCAGCATGGAGCGAGTGGGAGACACTGGATCCGACTTCTGTATGGGAAGAAGAATGTGTGCAGGCAGAACTCCAATCCATCAGAAGAAATGCTGATATATACACCAAAATCACACAGGGCATGATGGACAGAGGCTGTACCAGGGACACACAACAATGCAGCGTGAAAATAGGAGCTCAGGCAAGCCTACCAAAAGACAAAGGAGGCAAACGGTGGCTCTGATTCAGAGCCCCAGGCATGCTGCTTCTGTGATTAGCTACATGCCATTCGGGGGCGGGGGGGGGGAACCCAACACTCTCTTTGGACACCTGGAAGTTGGCAGCCTCACACAATATGGATGAGGAAGGAGGAGAAGAATATGCAGCAGGCAAGCAGAGAATCTGTTCTCCTGGGCAGCCAGGACCTTTTCCTCACCCTGAACCCAGTACCCTCCCAGGGCGTATTGTTCTTAACCCTGAAGGTGGAGAAGGCACCTCTGGTAAGTGCACATTTGTAACAACACTACAAGGATTAAAAGCAATTGTGTTTAGTGTTTGATTTGCCCTGAACAATTGGGATGCATTCGCAGCCAGTACAGCTACTGGAAAAGTCTGTTAACGTGTCCATAGGCGGCAGGTTATATGGGCTCGAGGTGCCTGGGCTCCAGGAATATTCAGGGCCGGGTGCCCTGCTCCAGTAATATTTGGAGCTGGGTCTCTTCCCCAGCCCTGCCTGGATAAGGTCCCGGCCCTGGCCCCCATGGGTCTCCCCCTACCGCCTTGCCCCGCAGCGTCCCTGCCTGGAGCAGGTACCGGCCTCTGCCTTCCACCCCTCCCCCTGCGTCCCTCCTCTGCCTAGTCCTTGCCTGCTCGCAGATCGGCTCCTGGCAGAACTGCAGCCTGCTGCCTCAGGGTCCTAGCGCCTGCCCTCCGCTAATGGCAAGGCAGGCTGCCCTTACCCTGCTCTTCTGCCCTAGCTTTGAGCCTCTCCAACACCCTAAACCCTCATCCTCAGCCCCAACTCTCATCCCCCTGCACCCTGATCCTCATCCCCATCCAGAGCCCTCATCCCCCCACACCCTGAGCCTCTGCTCCAGCTCTGAGCCCCACCGTATCATGAACCCCTCATCCTTAGCCCCAACCCTCATTCCCCTGCAGCCTGATCCTCTGCCCCAGCATGCACCACCTCCCCCTTCCTACACCCCCACCCGAGCCTGCACTCAAACTCCATCCCAAAGACTGCACCCCTCACCCCCTCCTGCACACCCACCCCCTGCCCCAGCCCAGAACCTGCACCCAAACTCCTTCCCAAAGCCTGCACCCTAATCCCCAGCCCAGGACCTGCACCCCAGACCTCCCCCCTGAAACCCCGCCCAGAGCCTTAGGCAGGTGGAGGCGGAGTTGGGCGGGGGCAGAGTTGGGGGGGGGGCAGGTTCTGGGCACCACCAAAATTTCTGCAAACTTGCCTCCCATAAACGTGTGTGGGGCTGGAACGGGAATCCTCCAGGGACATCTCCATGAAGTTCTCCTGGAGGTACTCTGAAGCCTTTGCACAAGGTTTCTGGGGAGGGCTGCCTTATTTCATTCTCCAGAGTAGGACACTTTTACCACACCAAGCCAGTAGCAAGTGGTCTGGAATCATTGCAGCACAAAGCATGGCAGCGAATGGTCCTGGGTTTTGGTTGCATTCATACAACATTTGGTCTTTATGTTTCTGTGTTAGCCTCAGGAGAGCGATATCACTCATGATCACTTGCTTGAAATAGGGGAAGTTTTGTAAGGGAACAGTGATCCCCTCTGTTTTGTGATCTTCGACACATTAGACGCTGGGCAGTTTGCGCTTGGCTAAGAGGGATCATCCTGGAGAATAGCCACACAGGCAGGAGGAGGAGGAGGGGGGAAAAAGGGGTGTGCCCCAAAACCATAGCCCCTCTTTTTAAATGGCAAACCCAACCGGCATTGGTTGCTATGGGAAAGGAGGGCACTGCAGTTTAAAACTATTCCCACATATTATGAATGCAGAAGAAGCCAACCCCACGTACCCTTTGGCTTACCATGGCTACCTAGAAACTGAATTCTGTTGCCCAGCCAGGTGTGAAGTGTCACCATTCTGGCAAGCGCTCAATATAAGAGGCAAAATGCGACCTTGTACCTAAAACACATGTGCCATCTGCTGTGAATTTCTTGATTCACTGTGAAAGAGTCTCCCTTTTGTTCTCAGAAATGTATCTGTGCTATGGTGTCTGCATGGATAACCCAGGAAAAAAGGCGCAAAATGATTGTTTGCCATTGCTTTCAAGGAGGGAGGCAGGTGAGACTGACAACATGTACCCAAAACCACCCACGACAATGTTTTTGCCCCATCAAGCATTAGGAGCTTAACTCAGAATTCCAATGGGTAGAGGGGACTGTGGGATAGCTACTCACAGTGCGCCACTTCCGTGAGTCGATGCTAGCCATGGTATTAAGGACTCATTCTGCCAACCTAATGCACTTAGTGGAGACATGCGCAATCCACTTCTATAAAATCAATCTAATTTCTTAGTGTAGACATGCCCAAAGTGGTGTGGTGAATCCTAGGTCATCTCCCGCCCATTACTAGGAGAACTCCATCTGTTTGGAAAAGAAACTCAAAGTCCGATGCTTAGCCAGATCTCTTGGGTTGAAGATGCCATGAGAACAGGCTTATATACGCTTTCAGGTGTTCGGGGAATCCTCAAGAGAAGGAGGGTCCTTGGTTCTGATACTGACTCACTCTGGTTCATCAGAACTTCTCTATAGGTACTTTAGGACATAAGGAAAAGTCAGACAGAAGCTGACATGCATCAATAGCAGGGGTTTCAGTCTGTTGGTCAGTCGGTGAATGTAGAACTAGTTTCCCCACTTGCTTAGAGGCTATGTTTACTGTATGGATCAGCTTTCTGGTACCATGGGGACAGGGGCATAAAGAATCACCATAACTGGAGCTAAATGGAAAATGTGAACAAATTAAATGTGGTGGAAGAGCCAGAACGAAATTGTTTGCAAAACTTTGTTTGCGCTTTTCTAATCGGCTCCAGTTGCAGTTAATATACAGTAACCAGGGCCTTGATCCTGCGAACACATGAGTAGCTGTTTGTATGGAGTAGGCCCATTGAACTCAGTGGAGCTTCCCATGTGTTCAGTAGCAAGACACCATATTCAGCATCCAGTATGTGCTCAGTGCTGTATGTCACAGGGTGTTATATCTGCAGATTAAATGAGTTCTTGTTATAGAAAGTAAAAGAAAAAAAGTCTTAATAAAAACAAGTGAGAAGAGAGCATCTGAGCCTGAAGAACACAGATTTATTAGCGCATGTGGGTCTGTTTTAGTGGGTTATTTTTACTGCTGTTCAGTATTAATAAAGGTCTGTCTCAAGTGGACCAGACTTATAAAGCTGGCATCTGATTCACCCTTTGGGAAGGAGGGAGAAGATTCAGAAGCAACTGAAAGAAAAAACAGATGATTGTTTAGTGAGACTGAGAGTCCCTCCAGCTCCCTCCTTATGTAAAGTAGCTTAGCTGGTTCCACAGCTGGATCAGTGGCTGGCAGTAGCACACAGACTGCAGGGCTTGGCTGATAGACAGTGTCTGTCTTCTCTTTCCAGTTAGCAACCAGATGGATTTGGGGGTGACTGAGATCAACTGATGGCCTCTCTCTCTACCTCTGCCACAGAATCCCTGCTGAATCCTGACCTATTACCCTTGGCGCCTGTTCCCATCCGGACAGTTGCATATCCCTACAGGTAGGGTAGGGAGGTGGCCTCCAACACATGGGCTTTGCTGTTGGTATTATAGGCTGCTGTAGCTCTACAACAGATCCCCATCGTTTTGTTGTGCAGCAGAGGGACAATGGGCCCTTGTTGCTCACTAGTAGTATCCCAGCTCCCTGGGCTTGGCAGCCTGCACCAGCAGCTCCTTTTCTCAAGCTGATTACAGTGAACACTAAACAAAGCAGCAAAGGACAAGCAATCTGCAGCGTCTCTCTCCCATTGAGCTTTAGCAGAAGAGCCTGCAGAAGGAAGGGGCACATGCAGTGGCTTTGCAAGCAGCCACGAAGCTTTCCTTCCTGTACTTTCCTTTACTGCCCAGGCCAAGAGGGGGCTTTGGAAAAGTTCAGAGGTAATAATGCCTTTGGTTGGGTCAACAGTGGGGATTGAACCTGGACCGTCAAACCTGGCTGAACCATAAGGTTGGTATCAGCAATAGCTGACTCAAACTCTTTTCATGGTCCACCCACAAAAGGGTAATGCTAAGGGTATGTCAACACAGAAAAAAAACAAAAACCACCCACTAAACCCATGGAAGTGAGTCTCGAGCCTGTGCCCGCAGACTAGGGCTCACACAGATCATGCTACCATGTTAAAAATTGCAATGTAGATGTTCACACTCCAGCTGGAGGTTAGGCTCCAACACCCATCCCCCCTTGCCAGGCTTCACAGCTCAAGCTGGAACGTTGACACTCAAATGTTTAGTGCTATAGCATGAGCTCTGTGATCCTGAGTCAGTTGAGACAGATTTGGAGACTTGCTGCTACAGCAGTTTTTGTTTTTAAGTCTAGATGTACCTGAAGACACGAGTCCACCCTGTGTTATACAGACACAAACACCATTGACAAGGTAGGGTGAGGAGTGAAGTTAAACCTCCGCCCCAAATTGTCTAATCCATGCAAGTAGCACTAGATTGAATTTACTGAGACTCTTGGGCATTCAGCGACGTGGAGCCAAATTCTACTTCCACTTACTCCCAGTTTACACCAGGGCTGTCTCCAGGGGATTTATGGCTGTAGCAAAGCAGTACTTGGCAGTCAAACTATCAATTCGCCTCCATGCGTCTCTCTTCTTCTAAATGAATCACTTTGCACTAGGGGGATAAAGTGGGAACATGCCCAAGTCATATTTCAGTTGTTTACTGTAGGGGGCTTAGTCAAATAAAGAAAACACAAGTAGAACACACACCCAGACATACATATTCAACAAAATGCTTCTTTAGTCCCTGTGAAATCCTTGTTCTTCTTGTCATCAAATTCAGAACTCAGCTTTTCCAATGCTTCCCTCCACTACATATTATAGCAACACAAAGGGGGAATCAATAACGCTAACAAAAGACACTTTGGGTTTTTAAAGTGCCATACAATAATGAAGCCTAAAGACACCCTCTGAATTAAATATCATTATCCTCATTTTACAGATGTGCATGGCAGATAGTTGGCATGACTTGGCCATGACCTCTGAAGGTGTTGGAATAGAACTGATGAATTCCCAGTCCTCTGCTTTTACCATTGGACTACACCTCTCATCCAATGGTTCTTTCTGACAGTAAATAGAGCCCATAATTTACTTTAATGATGTTCTCTGTGGTGGATTAATAGCATGAATTAACAAGCAGAGGCACCAAAAGGTGTAAACCCCACCTTTGCCAGAAGAATAGCTACTGAATAACTTGCTACCAAAAGAATTAAAGCAAAGCAGGAGAGTTTCAAAAAAAAAAAAAAAAAAAAAAAAAAAAAAGGGTGGGGGGAAGGCATGTAAAATACATGCACTCAGAGATAAAAGAGATAAAAATGGAATAAATTCCCACATGAGAGTCCACACCTATTGAAATCAATGGAGTTTTGTTACTGGTTTCCATGGGAGTTCGTTAAAGTATTATGTAAATAGTGTTTTTAATTTGGGAGCATGATGCTCACACCTCGGTGCAGAGGAATCCAAGGTTCAAATCTGAGGAATGGGAGCACCATCTGATGGTCACCTTTCATTTCTGTGGATTATATGGCTAAAAAACTAGGATTGTGTAATCCATGCAAACAAGTGAAAGGGATAGGTTGCATTTTTTGCTTGAAAACCTCATTATGGTTTTCATTCAAGTAAGAATCTCTTTTTTTAAAGGAGACACCTATTTATTTGTCTTGCCAACCAGTTTGTGACTGAGATTGTTCAGATTGCTGGTTGCCATTGTAGCCCTGCCAACAGGTGGGAGTGACACCCATTCTCTGCCATGTCTTCCCAGCCTAGTTTTCTTCCTGAATGACCAAATCAATTGACATGAAGCAACAGATAATCTCATGCTGAAATTCCCTGATGCTAACAGTCAGAGACATGCCCCAGATGGTTAGCTGGAGGAAAGTGATCCAGCAAAACAGATTGTTTGTGTTCTCAGGTCTCTGTTGTGGAGTGTAATTTGCATGCACTTGGGATCATTAATGCAATCCTCAGAAGTATATATAAGCAGAAGGGAGAAAGCAAAATATACCAATCTTTCAAGAGGAACAGAAGCAAGGAGAATATCAGTTTTGCAAGAACCTACACACTAGAAACACATGAAAAAAAATGCTAATTTTCATCAAAAATTTAGATGACATTTGTCAATTTTATTTAGTAAAGGGCAGGGGGGAAGAAAGGGAAATAATTTCCTGACCAGCCCTGATATTAACACATCTCTGCTGACCTTGGATTTTGGATCCATACACATACACTTCCCCTCTCTTTCTGAGAATGTCTCGTGGCAACCAGGTGGCCAAGGACAAAAAGGAGACTGAACACCTGAGGGCCTCCACAGACAGCTAGCAAGAACACCACATCAGTCTTCGTTTCAACACCTGCATGGGCTAGCCTGAGTGCAGTGAGTCAGCCACAAACGCCAACCCGATTAATAAGACAAAACTCAGTCAGCTTGGCTGATTGCATTTCCCTAACCACATCCATCACAGGCACAAGGTTAGCAGAGATGGCTTGAGAGCAGTCTGATGGACTCCAGCAGCATGCACTTTTCAGACTGATGCTCAGAGTTGGATGCAGTCCTCCTGGGTTGAGGAAAAAGTTGCTCCCAGAGAACAGCCTTCAAGAGTGGCAGTGTCACCACCTACCACACCATATCACCCAGTGACAGTACACAGGCTAGAGCGCACTGTACTAAATGGCTGTTTATTTCCAGTGTTATTCCAGACAGAGCTGCCCAGGGGGGGCAGGCTAATGAGGCAATTTTCCCCAGGCCCCTGGCCCCACAGGGGCCCCATGAGCTGCTCCGGGTTTTCGGCAGCACTTCAACAGCAGGCCCGTCACTCGCTCCGGGTCTTTGGTGGTGGGTCCTTCAGTGCAGCGCAAGACTTGGAGCGAGTGAAGGACCCGCCGCTGAAGTGCTGCTGAAGCCTTGGAGCACCGCCTGGTGAGTACAAGAGACAGGGAAAAAAAAAGCCGCGATCAGCAGCACTTAGGCTGCTCTATTGCCACCACTTCATTCGGCGGCGGGTCCTTCCCTCCGAGAGGGACCTGCCACTGAATTGCCGCCAAAGACCCAGCCCTGCCCCAGGCCCCCTGAATCCTCTGGGTGGCCCTGATTCCAGGTGTTATTTCCAGCTGCATCAAGGACCATTGGAGTGATCATGCGCACATTTGAGGTCCTTAAAAAGCAGAACTTCCCATATAGGCCAGTGTTCAGGCCCAAGAGCCTGACATTGGAGCCTTTTACTGAGTTTTATAAAAGGTTCTAGTTGTGACTCTCACTCAAATCTAATGCAGCTTCACAGAGCTTTTAATTCAAACCGTTCAATTACTGTATATACTCATTCATTATCCCGTTTGTTTATAAGCTGACTCCCCCAAAACAGATAGGTAAAAATAGCAAAAACAGTATGACCCTTTCATAAGCTGACCCTATATTTCAGGGGTTGGAAAACTTTGGCTCCCGGCTGCTCAGGGTAAGCCACTGGTGAGTTGGGATGTTTTGTTTACTTGGAGTGTCTGCAGGCATGGAGCCCCTCAGCTCCCTGTGGCTGCAGGTCACCATTCCCAGCCAATGGGAACTGCAGGAAGTGGTGTGCCTTACCAGGGCCGGCTTTAGGCCAATTCAACCAATTCCCCTGAATCAGGCCCTGCCCCTAAGAGGGCCCCATGCCCAAGCCCCAGTACGGCATACGGGCAAGAGCTGGTGAGCTGCACTGGCTTCCCCAGGGGGCAATTTAAAGGGCCTGGAGCTCCCAGCCCTTTAAATTGCCACCAGAGCCCCACTGCAGGAGCCCTGGGGTAGGGCTGCGGGGCTCTGGGGGCTATTTAAAAAGTCCAGAGCTCCCGTTGCTTCTACTGCCCCGGTCCTTTAAATAGCAGCCAGAGCCCCATTGCTTCCCCAGGGCTCCCGCAGCTATTTAAAGGGCCAGGGTGGTAGAAGCAGGGGATCCCCGGGCCCTTTAAATTGCCCCTGAGCCCCGGGCTGCTGCTGCTACCCCGGTGGGGAAGGGAGAAGGAGGGGGCACTCATCATATAGGATGGGCTGTACCTGCACCCCCTGCCCACAGCCAGCCCCTGCTGCACCCCCTGCCCTGCCCGCACCAGACCATCTCCAGCCAGCCCCACACCCCCTGCCCTGTCTCCAGCCCCGCACCAGCCCGTCTCCAGCCAGCCTTCTCGCAGACCCATTGAACCCACAGCCCTGCAACCTTGCCCTGCTGGCATGAGCCCTGCACCCGTGCCTGGACCTGTAAGCCAGCTCGCCGCTGCACCCCTGCCTGTAGCCAGTCCACCACATTCTACTGTTTTCAAGCAAGCCCCGCAACCCTTTCCTGCCTCCATGGCCGCCCTATGTCCCCTGGGCTCTTGCGTTCCAGGGCAGTAACCCTGCACACCTGCTTCAATGAGCAGGGCAGGAGCAGCTGGCGACCCATCATTGTGCAACGCCTAGGTGACAGACAGCAAGTGAAAATCGACGAGGTGAGAGTATAGAGTCCTGTTAAACAAACAGCCAAATCGACGTCCCTAGTAAAATTGGGGACACTGTCCCTAGCAACCCCAGGAGTGGCGGACCCCCACATTACAAGCGGAGGCTCATTTCATTCCAGGTCGCACTTTTAAAATAGAGAACTATAATGGTAGGATAACATCACTCCGTTCTTTAGCCCAGACTTTCAGGGAGCTTTTTGGTTCTAATCGCCATTCTGGGGAAATAACGGATGTACGGTTAACCCTATTGTGAAACAAATACATACTGGGCACATCCTTAATCAGAACTTTTAAGAAACCGCATTGCTAAGAATTAAGGCTTTTTTTTTAAACCTCTTTTTGTTTTTTTTTAATGTATTAAAGTCTCCCGTGTCGAGGCCCTGCCAAAAATGTTCAAATTGGGCCCCGCACTTCCTAAAGCCAGCCCTGTGCCTTACCCTGGTGGGCTGAGTGCTAAAGGTTGCCAATCCCTGTATTAGATATTCAATGATTCCATAGAGTTTAAAATCATCAAATTTTGGTGTAGACCTGTTTATAAGCCAACCCCTGCTCTTTGATGCATAATTTTTTTACCAAAAATATTCGGCTTATGAATGAGTATATACGATAATTTAGTAGAGAGACTGACTGGTCAAGGGGCTCCAAAATCATGTGATCTTTAAATTGAGCAAGACATCAACTGCAGCAAATAAGAGGCTGGATTACAGACCACAAAACTTTGCCCCAAGGTTATTAAGAATTTGCAGACTTTGAAGCATCTTTAAGAAAGGAGCCTGAATGCTTCTGATGAGAAAGGAAGGGAGGGGAAATGCTTGTACTTATATTTTCCTTGACAGATAAATAGGATTTGCCTGTTAAAAGACCACCAGCAATAAAAGTTTTAGTTGATCAGCATTTTCCCTTAACCTTCCTCTCCAAGTAAATGCATGAGCTATATTTTAAGGAAATGGTTAACTCTTGGATTGTACTTTGGGCCGCTTTGGTTACCTAGTGTTTTCTGGAGACATTTGCAAATGTGACACAGCCTTGTTTTAAGAGTATCCTGTGTTTGAACTAAAGGTCTCCTAAAAAGACTGTACTGTACCAGAGAATCAGAGCCAGGAGTTCTGGAAACCTATTCAAACAAAGAAGGTTGCAGAATCAGGCCTTTAGTAGTTTTTGCATTGTAATACTTTACTGAGGATGTTTAGATATGAAATAGTTTTTTTCAAGCCAGCATGGTAAGACTTATCAGTGCATTTATTCCAGGCCTACTATTGTCTCACTGCTAAGCAGTCTAGGTGCAGATGTAGTTGAATTTTGATTTTTTGCAACGGTATGTTCTGCCTGATCAAAGCTCTGCCCTGTATCTTGCGTCTTTCTTTGAACATTTACTACATAGTTTTATATGCTACCAGATGCTTCACTGCTTAAGCTAATCCCCACCCTAGTTTTGCATCAGATATATTGCAAAGTAAACACAGGTTAAGCAACAAGAAAAGGGAGTAGGTTTTGCATGTGACTGACTCAGAGATTCCCGAATTTAGTGCCTAATGCCATCCCCTCCCTCAGTTGGGGCTACACTATCTTTACAGTCACAGCTACCATACTTGATGCAACCACTGAAATTACAGTACATTACAAATTGTGAGTAGCCTCTGTCAAGTCACATTCTCTGCGTCAGTGTCCCTTGTACCTCCAAGGAACCTCATTGACTTGGAAGGAGACAGTCGCAGGGCTGAGGCCTGATTTGTAATTAACCAAATGCACTGCCACTTTAAAACAAGAACACACCACAGGAAAAATACTCAACTCCCTCTTTGGATTTATAGCAATGATTAGAAGGGAACCATTTCTGAATAAAGTTTCATGTCACTTTTAATAGTGCCTACTGTCCTCATCTGAATTTCCCCAGCCTAAGGGCTGGATGTAATCTCTTTGTATATCTTTTATCAGTGTGTCAGCTACACAGCTAAACAAACAATACTTCCACCCCTGAATTTACAAACGTTTATTGGAATCTAAAAAGCCAAATCCACATTCTGTTATCTGTAATTTGGTTCAGCTCTAATAATATGTATCTGGTACTATCCCACCTAAGCCTCCAGGGTGTTAAATCTACAATGAGATACAAATAAAATCCACAGAATAAACGGACCTGACATCCCACAGTTCCTCAAAAACAAATTACCTACAAAACACATATCCAAAAGCTCATTTAAAACCCAGAAAAGAAACGCAAGTCAAATGTGTTAGCAAAGACTAGAACAAAGCAACTCACAGACCACAATCTTCAGAGATCTGAGAATCCATTATCAACACACATATTAAGCCAGATTTCCCAGCTTTTGTTAGCTATTAAACTTGTTTAGAAGCCTTCTTATTTTCCTTGGCCTTAAAGAGTTTATCACTTGCTGTTCATTCAGAGTATCACAGGTTCAAACATGTTTCCTTTTAATCTGCTCAGTACTAACAAATACCTCCCATAGCTTCCCAAACTGCACGAATGATTAATGGGGCTCTGTCTAGCAGAATTCATACTGTTCACACTAGAACTCCCCAACAAGGGTATTGCTGCTCCCCCCATATCTAAACTAATCAGTCACTGCTTGGATTCAAAGCAGGAGGCTAATCAGGCCAGGTAGCACTTTGAGAGGATGATTTGACTTCTTTACTGCCTTTCTCCTGAAAGCCCAAATAAAGAAAAATACTAACCGGGACCACCTCTGCCCTCAGAAGTGACCTCTTGCGTGAAGATCCAGGGTGGATTTGTGGCATAAAGGGAAGTATTGTTGGTGTTGTTGGCATGTTTCTTCCCAAAGAGTTTGCTAAACGTCCCCTGCACAGACTGAGTCTTCTTCATCTTTGCTCTGATCCCCTACCGTGCTCTGCTCAGGTCTCCAATGTTTCCTTTAGCAAGACATATTTCCAGTGTGCCCCTATCACCACCCAGCTGAAGCTAAAACAGGTGTTGGTCTGCAGAGCTACCTTTTCGGCTGCTTTAAGTGTAAACACCTGAGCAGGTAGAAGGCTGGCTGGTCTTACCTGGCCACACCCAACAGCAGCTCCAGGCTTGGTCACATTCCTTCCTTCCTGCTACAATGAGCCATTGTTAAACTCTGCCAATCTCCAGTCCCTACTGCTCAGGGATGTTTTGTGGATGTCTCCAAAACACTGTGATACCCATGAGAGGATCCATAAAGCTGCTCATCTGCTCTTCTCTGGTCATGATAAAAACATTTACATATTTCATTCGCCCTCCTGTTTTTCAGAGACAAACTAACAGCAAAAAGTGTTAGTCAGCTAGTGAATTTATTTCACAGCTCACCACATCTTTTATTTGTCTCTTCTAATAAGGAGACACAAGGCTGGGGCACTGAAAAATAAATACTAATGCATAGCCAGTCATTTCGGTGTGGTGCTATCTGTTAATTAAATATCTTGACAATCAATAAATGTGCTTCTAACTAGTATATGCATTGAGTCAGGGTAGCAGAAGCACATATGTAGAGTCTGTGGTTTTTCTCTTTCTATTGTTACTTCCTTCTCCTTGACCCTCCTTTGCTCCCCACTTATCTGATTATTCATCTGTTACATATAGTCTAAAAATCCTGGGTGGTGGGATCTTTTGGTCCAAGACTGTATTTGCTCCCTTGGTTGTAGAGTGCCTATTGTAATGGGACCCTAATCCTGGTTGAGGTCTTTAGATGCTACTGCAATAGAAATAAATAACAATTGTCTTAGGACAACTAATAAGTTTAATCATTTTGCTCCATCATGTATTTTCCAGAATGCAAATTGGCAGCTAGATTTTAGATGGTCTGCTAATAGCTAAGAGCCTGATCCTGCAACCTGATTCATAGTGGTGGGCAGGGCCCCTGTGCCTGTGCAAAGTGCTGATGCCTTCCTTCAGTGGGACTGTGTCTAGGCAGAAGAGCCTGTCTGTGCAGATCAGTTTATAGGACTGGGGCCTAAATTACAGTCTAAGAGCTAGTTAAAGTTTATGGAATTTAACTCCAACTATAAGAACATAAGAACTGCCACACTGGGTCAGAGCAATGGTCCATTTAGCTCAGTACCCTGTGTCTGACAGTGGCCAGTATCAGAGCTTCAGTGTACAAGAGTGTACAGAACAGGGCAATTGGACTGATCGACCCTTGTCTTCCCCTCCCAGCTCCTGGCAGTCAGAGGTTTAGGGTCACCCCAAGCACAGGGTCGCATCCCTGACTATCATGGCTAATAGCTATTGATGGACCTATCCTCTATGAACTTATCTAGTGTTTTCTTTGACCCAGTTATACTTTTGGCCACTGCAATATCCCATGGCAATGAGTTCCACAGGTTAACAGTGCAGTGTGTGAAAAAGTACTTCCTCTTCTTTATATTAAGCTTGCTGCCTATTGATTTCCTCATGTGACCCCATTCTTTTTGTTTTTTGAGAAAGGGTAAACAACGCTATATAATTGATTTATCTCTTACGTACAAAAATAGGTATAATTCCTTGAATTAATCTCTAACATTGCAAGATATTTTATATGTGGCGCAAAATAATATTGCAAGTTAATGAATAATAACTTCAGTTAATTATAAATCTTGGTAATTCCATAGAATTTTATGCCTTCAAAAACTCATTCAAACATTAACTAACTCTGAAAACAACACTGTGAGGTGACGAATGAAAGTATTATCTTCAGTTGTACTTCCAAGTCAGCTACTAGGGTCAAAATGTATGTAGATTTTATTACTATAGTAAATTCTGGAGATGTTGCCACCTGTCACCTCACCTGTTCCACATTTTGACCTTGCCATAAATTACAAAAATATTAGAGCAATAAATGCAAAAGCCTTTCCAGAGTTTTGAATTTAATCTCCCAATGAACGAGTACCAATGTAATTCTCTGAAAATGGAAATCCAACCCAACGACAGTGTATTCAGAACTGCCAAACACCACTGAAATGGAGAAAAAACGAATCTTACATCCATAGCAAAACGAGGGTAATATTAATTGCCGTATTAATGTAAATGTCTTTCTCATCACGGATCTTTGTTTTTGTACTTTTCTGGAAAAACTGATTAATGGGAAAGAAAAACAGAAACCTTTGGCAGTGGGACCTCAGCCCCTCACTGCAGACCTTTGATTCAGGAAATAAAACCTAACCTCCTATAGTTACCACTCCTGCATTATGGGTTATAGTTGTGCTTAGTGTGGGGCATGAAAGAACCAAAGGAAGGGACTCACAGTAGCTATAAATTAGAGCTCAGATTCTGTTGCTTCTCTTACTCATATTGAGTAATCCCTTCCTCCAAGATGAATCCTCCTGAAGTCCAATGGGTCTCCTCTCAGAGTAGGCTACTGCCCAGGGTGAGCAAGGGTGGTAGACTCTGGCGCACAATCTCTTTAATAGCTCTTTTCAGAGATGTTTAATTTGTGACAAACCGAGGAACTGATCTGGCCAACCTTGACTATTAACTTTATCCATGTATTGAGTTCTTCGGGACCACTTGTACACAAAGTTATTCTGATGTTCCATCTGGCTCTAAGCCAGAGTCAAAATAAGGGAACAGTATTGCCTGCAGATATGATAGGTAATAAGATAGAAGCTGTAAAGAGGCATTTTTCATAAGGGAGGTTTTCTGGAGAAAACAATGTTGGCTCTTTGCCAGGGCCCTCCCTTCCTGCACCCCAGATGCTTAAAGAAAATCCCCACGTACCTCCCATGACTGGAGGTCAAACCAAATGAACACCCCCCCCCCCACCCCACTACCTAGTAATGTCAACTTAATTTCCATCAGGTGTAGGGTAAATGCAAAGATATGTACATTATAAGCAAACAGAACACCGTATCTTTGTGAACTATGCAAGACATTTGGCAAGTGCCACCTGGTATTTGCAATGTTTGATCAAACCAGTTTAACCGGATATACATATATAGACAAATTAACTCAAGGAACACGGGGGAAGGGAAGAGAGGAGCTAATCAACAGAGAAGCCAAGAGAATCATATAGAGTGAGAGAAATCCACAAAGCTTTTGAGAAGAGCTGTTCCATGAAGGCGCTATGGCCACAATCAACATAACTGCCCAGTGTTATTGGTTAGTACTAAAGTAAGATTCAACTCATTGGCACCCCTGTTCAGAAAAAGCCCCAGTGACGAGGGCCACATAGAAAATAGAAACCTGGATAGAGAGAGGAAATCAAGGGAAAAATTCCAATGGCTTCAATAGTGCCATGTTTACACCAGTTGCAGGTAGAAGGCCTAGCCAAGCCAACTCATACATCCCCGCGGGAGGTGGGGCCAAGGGGGATAGCGGTGGGTGCTTGAACAGACTGCAGGAGTTTCAAAGGCCCTGGGAGATCAGGAGGGGGAAGATGGCACAGCAAGCACCTACACTTCCCACTGCCCCACCCCACCAACAGCCAGTAACAGCCAGGGAAGCAGGGCCGCCCGGGGGGGGGGCAAGTGGGGCAATTTTCCCCAGGCCCCACAGGGGCCCCACGAGCCCTGGCCCAGCGGCAATCCAGGTCTTCGGTGACATTTCGGCAGCAGGGGGCCCTTCAGTGCTGCCGAAGACATGGAGCAATTGATGGGCCCCACCACCGAAATGCTCCACGAGCCCTGGCCCAGCTGTGGTCTGGGTCTTCGGCGGCATTTCGGCAGTCGGGGCCCTTCAGTCACTCCAGGTCTTCAGCGACGGGGGGCCCTTCCATGCTGCCAAAGACGTGGAACGACTGAAGGGTCCCCCGCCACCGAAATGCCACCAAAGACCTGGACCGCCTTCGGGTGAGTACAAGTGTCGCGGCTCCCCCGCTTTGCCCCAGGCCCCAGAATCCTTTGGGTGGCCCTGCAGGGAAGGAGGCGATAAAGAGATGCAAATTCCTCTCAGCATAAGGGTATGTCTTCGCCAGTCTTTTTTACTTCCCCTGAACTTATTGCTAACTAAGGAGAGATACTTAAGCCTCTTATAAAGACTGTTGTGGACATACACCTGCAACGTTTGCTCCAGACTACAAATATTTGTTCTTTACCCTAGCCTCATCCCTAGGCTAGACTGGGCGAGGTCTGGGGAACATTTGCACTGTGCTTGAAGGCCTCTGATAGGAGGCGATAGAGAGTTGGGATTTATAGGATGAGATTTTCTGAAGCGCTCAACTTTTGTCCTAACTCCAGCGGTTTTTCAATGGGAGCAGGTAGGCCAACAGTGTGGCCTTGTGGAAATCCCACCCATATACTGTGCTGGTGGGTGCTTTGTGCCATAGACAGTGAGCAATGCAAAATATTGGGATTGTACATAGCTTGGCATGTCACTTTAAGTATTCTGCACTTCTTCAAAAACAAAGGGCCAGGTACAAGTAAGATATTATTGCTACTTTGGAAACCATTGTAATTTCTTCATGCCAAGTCATTTTCCGCACAACAAAATCCTGCCTTGCTGTCCACGTTTGTTGAAAATGCACACATTACTGTTTCTAAAAACAGAAGTGGAAATATTTGACCAAACACAGTACTTGTGTGTGTGTTCCCCCTCTTTCCTTCTCTGTTTTTATTGCATAAAAGTAAACACATGTGACCTATGAACTAAGTAAATACTAAGCCAAGAGTAGCACAGAGAGTTAGACACTGATAATGAAGAAAAGCACAAGGCTGAGGAATGAAAACTCTGCCTCTCTGGAAACTCCTTTCAGTTTAGAACCTGTCCATCAAGTTTTCTCTGAGCTTCACAGGGGCTTGGAAGGGGTATCACTGCTGATTGACAACTGCATTCTGCGCTGTCAAGCTGTCGACTTTCTGCTAATAATTTTCTTTGTCCAGCAGTTAGAAGTTGTTCACTGTCTCCAGGAGCACATCTGATCCCTGTTATGTGCCTAACAATGTCCATTATTTGCTGTAGGAATAGCTTCTTTTGTGCTTTAAAAAAAAATCAGCAGCAGAAATGCAGGTTGTGATGCCAGCCTTGTAATTTGAAGGAACAGTTCCACTAACTCAGGCAGAAAGGGGCCAGCAGACAATGGCTTGGCATATTTCTTCCAGTGGAGGGCAGTACTTTACACAAACACATTCAAATGTTCAAAATTAGGCACCGACATACAAACATCAGAGGGATAGCCGTGTTAGTCTGGATCTGTAAAAAGCAACAGAGAGTCCTGTGGCACCTTTAAGACTAATAGATGTATTGGAGCATAAGCTTCCGTGAGTCTGACAAAGTGGGTATTCACCCACGAAAACTTATGCTCCAATACATCTGTTAGTCTTAAAGGTGCCACAGGACTCTCTGTTGCTACATACAAACAGTCTGATTTTAACATGGGAGCTACAGATGCTTAGCATTTCCTTCGGAGTGGAAGGCCATTTGCATTTAGATGCTTATCTGAAGGAACCCCTGTATGGCCTCCACCTACCCATCCTATCGTATATTACGAACTGCATCTATCCTTACATAATGACATTATCTTTTTAAAGCAGGTCTATTTGTGAGCACCACAGCTGTCAAATGAGATATTTAGAATTTCAATAGAAACAGCACACACATTCCACACACGCAGCATGCCACCAAGTTCCTGATTGTCAGTCAGAAATCAATGCTACTAGGAAACAAATGACTTAGGCTGCCAAAGACAATACAGTAGATAGATGAGTTTTCATCTGGCATTCTAGTAGCCAGTGATGTCACTAGCACTCTCAATTTTCCAAACATATCTGCCATGACAGGGACAATGCCAGATTCCATATAAAAGTTTGGTCTATTTCCTCAGTGAGTTATTGTAGAAAAGCCAGGTGTACCTTTGCGCCATATCTTAAAGCGCAATACCTGTGGCAGGTTCCGTAGCTCAGGAACACAAGATTTCTATGAAATACCTCTTATTGCAAAAAGCGAGTTATTCATGCAATGAAGTGACAAGACACTTTGCTACCTGGTGAGGCGCTCGTGTAAATAAAATATGTAATCCAGTCCTGCAGAGGTATAGTCCCTGTCTTCTCAGATTTACTATAAGAGGTTGAGGCTGCAGTTCATAGACAGCCAAAGAACAAAGTGATTGTTGTGGCTGTAGCAGCATTATCAATGACATATTTCATAGTTGTGACATCAAATCTATAAATATGAGTAACAAGCAAAACAAAGACATTTGAAATTTACAAGGGGCTCTAAACTAAGGTCAAATCCTTGGAACATTGGCTTAAGTGACTTTTTTAAAATTCAAGTGAACAGTACAAGTTACTAAATATGAATGTACAGATTACTTAATATATACATACAATTATACAGACTTGTTAATGGAGATAGATAATATAGTGGTTTGATGATGTAAAGACATCAGAATGGTATGTATGCTAAGTATTCATATCTGTATTAAATTATTTTTTGATGTGCCTGAATTTTGAATAATGAATGAGAACTTCCATGAAAACACTGGAAATTAATACAGTCTGGCACTGGCAAAAAGTATATCAAAATTTGGAAAAATGCCCTGTTTTCACAGTGAATTTTTTACACAAAGATTTTCATTTTCATGCAGTGTTAGTGATTATTAACTAGTCAGGCATAAAATAGCATCTCTTATAATTTTGCAAAGTATTTTTTATCAAAAGATGAATTAGTAATTTAATTATATGTTTCTGATATGTATATTCTTGAGTGATTTTGTAGAATTCTCTATTCTTATGAAAGTAAATAGCTGGTGCGGGGCTGAGACTAGTAAATTTGTTTCACTTGTCACCTAAGTCAACTTTGAATTTGCAACTCTTGAGATGGAGAACTATTACTTTAATGCAAATCTGGTTCATCACAGATAACATCTGAAAGACCCCTTTCCTCAGCTCAGGGATGCCTCAAGAAAAGATCGATATCAGTTTGGAGGGGGGAAATCATTCACCCAGAACTATTCACTCAGTAAAAATGCATTTTCCTTTTTTTAAAAAAGTCTGTAATCAGCAACTCCACACAGATACACAACTAAAGAGTTTTGTGCTGAGCAGTGCAGTGATACTACTGCCAATGGTTCTCTATTCTTACAAACAACCCTGACAGGATTGTAAAGCATTGCAATGCTGTGCTGTTCCTGCCTGGTCATTGTGCATTGGAAGAAAGTGAACTCTTCCAGCACTGTAGTTTGGAAGGGGAGCCAGGTTCTTTCATTAGATGTTTGGTTCTCTTGTTTTCTCCTAAATAATATGTAGAATGTAGACAGGGTCCCTTCCTTCAAGCTGGTCCAAACAGGCAGACCCCTACATCCACCAAGGAAAGTCAGCACCTCGCCAATAATTAGGTTGGCTTAAAATCCGCAATATTAAAAACAAAAAATCTGGGTACTTTTAATTTGCCTTCCACTTTCTGGGCCATTAAGGTGCACTCTGGTCAATTTTTCAGGCTTTTCTTCTGCAACTGTGAAGGCAAAAAGCAGGTTACTTTGAGAAATGAAAGCAGAGATTCAGGGAACTCCAGGAGCTGGGGCTTTAGAAAAAACCTGAAATATCATTAACTGTCAATACATTAGCAAGGGCTGGGGAAGCTGGAGCCCAGCTGGAGTCCAAGGGACCCTGCGCAGACAGGGCCAGCTTTAGAAAGTGCGGGGCCCAATTCAAACAGTTTTGACAGGACCCCAGCAGGGATGGCTATTACTGGATAACGTAGTGGTTAAGCGCACTGCCCTTTGATGTGGGAGACCACCCTTTGATACGAGAGATGGGGGTTCAAATCCCGGTTGGTACCCAAATTTCCAGTAGGGGTCCTTGGGCAAAAGACCCCCTAACGCTTCACCTGCCTACCTCATATATGAGAGTGACACGAACTAGGAGAGTCATGCCGGCTCGGACGTCGCCCAGATTAACAAGGTCCGCACCAGATGTTGAGGAACCAGGACAATCTGACGATAAGTGAGCTAATGGAACAAACCATTCATGGATGAGACAAGAGAACCTGGAATTGATGGAATGCTACTACAACAGTAGACCTAATGAGAGGGGATATATGAACATATGAGGACTAGAGGACAAAAGACTCTACATCCACACTTAACTGAAAAAACACGTTACCCAACCTTACAACATATAAAATAGGAAGCTCTCTATAGCCTGAGATAGCCCAACTCCATATACTCCCAGACTCAAGAAGACTGGAAGAACAATGTGCATTCCCCCACACAGGCGAAACTTCCTCCACCCCCTCCATGCAGACACAGCGCTCATATAGCATGGAAGATCATGGAAAAAAATAGCTACAGTCAATCCTCGGAGACCTATTACCAAGCTCAGTTGGAAAACCATCATGATAGTATTTAGAAGATGCCACAGAGCCCTCGTAAATCCCTACTACCCACCTTAACTCGAACTGGTATACGCTACCAGCCTCGTATCCTGAGATGCTTGGGCTACACGATCAGAACACAACAGTAACCCACCCTGGATAATTAGTTGAAAATAATCAAGCGAGCTCAGAGAGAAGTAGTCACTGGATAGGATACTACAGAAGGGTGTAAGATAGCTAAATCTCTACTGAAAAATTCAAGCCTGACCTGATTCCATCTGAAACGCCCTAGGAACTGCTAAACAAAGCTCACACACTCTACCAGGCAAGGAATAACTAGAACAGAGGCCAAAAGTAAAGTCTGTTCTTCCAAAGTAACCACCAAGTTATCCCTACTCAGTCAAATCACACAATAACAGAGAGCCACCAGCACAGAAAGGGAACAGTACTGGAAGAACATATGGGAGAAAGAGACGATCCATAACTACCAGTGCAAACTGCGCCTGAGCACAGCACTCCAAACAGAACCATTCACCATCACTGTAGAAAGACAATCCGCAGTCGGTCAAGACATGAAAGGTGAGAGCACCTGGACCAACAGATCAACATTCCTACTGGTAAATAAAACTAACAGCAGTGCATGAACATCTAGCAGACAGAGAACAGCTGCTAGCCGCAGCAACACAAGGAAGACATTTGCTGATCATGAAGACTCCTGCACAGGACGAACCGTTCTAAACTACGGCCAATAACTGCCTCCCCACAACTGGAAAGTCCATCAGCATCATACCACCAAGCTTAGCGACATTATGGGCCAGTACATGAGCACAGCTCAGAAGGGCATGGACAACACCAGTTTGCTCATGATAGAGCAGTCGCCCCAAACTCAAGATCTAGACAGACCATCTGAGCACAGCCTGGATTGACTACAGAAATGCCTATGACTCAATGCTGCACACATGATCTATGAAATGTCTTGCGCTATACAAAGTCAACAGGACAGCTAAGGACCTTCCTCAAGAACTCAATGGACTTATGAAGACCACACTGGAAGCAACTCAAAGAGCTTGCACAAGATCGCCATCAGTTGTGCTCTTACCAAGTGATACAACTGTCCCGCTGCTGTTCTCGCATAGCTTAAAACCCCCACAGCCATAATCACAAGGACTGATACGGGTACACGGATGACATCAAGCTTTATGTAAGAATGAACCGAGAACATCGACTTGCTAATCGCACCTGCGCGGATCTACCAGTGAGAATATCGGTTCATTCGGATCTGATGAAGTGTGGCCGGATGGTAGTGAAGAGAGGGAAGATAGTCAAACTGATGGGGTGAACTACCAGCGGCCACATACCAGACATACAGACCAGCTACAAGTACCTTGCGCTCCACAGTCACATGGAAACCATGATGAGGAGCAAGGAAGACGCAACATCCAAGTATCACCAAAGGAATAAGACAGGTCCTGAAGACCAGCTCAGTGGAAAAACCAGATCACACCCATCAACAGATACGCCCTGCCGTCATCAGATACCCTGCCGGATATAGTGATCTGGCCAAAGAGGACATGGAAGTCCATGTGAAGACCGGAAGCTCCTCACAATTCAAGGTTCCAACCCCAAGTCCAACACCAGAGACTGTATACCAGCCAGAAAGAAGCGGCGGGGCTGGTGAGCATCAAAGTCACTGCCTGACGAAACCCGGAACATCCAGGAGTACATCAGTAAGATGGCCCAAGATGAGCTGCTGAGAGAATGCCTGAGCAGCAGCAGACATGGGAGAAGACCAAGAAGAAGAGTTGCCATGCAAGACAGACTCTGCATCGGATGTACCATCGAAGATAGCTGAGGTGGCACATTGGATCTCTACCAGTGGCTGGAAAGGGCTGGACTAAAAGACAGCACTGAGCACTGATCATAGCAGCACAGACAAGCACTGAGCACCAGATCCATTGAAGCGGAGTTGACCACACTAGATAGGACCCAAGGTGCAGACTGTGCAGAGGGGCTCAGAGACAGTCCAAAACTAGTGCCAGGATGTAAGATGCAGGCAGGAACAGCATAACTGAATGGCACAACAAGTGGCTGCATTGTGTACGAACATCTGCACACGTATGGGCTAGACCCTCCCAAGACCAGATGGGAGATTCCACAGAAGGTTGTGGAGAATAGCATGGCTAAGATTCTCTGGACTTCCAGATTCCAGACGGACAGGGAGGTACGGCCAATTAACAGACTTCGGTGTAATAGAAACGAGAAGACAGCGGTGGATAATATAGCAGTGCCAAGTGACAGAACAATCAGGGAAGAAGGAATATAGAAGCTGGAGAGATCCAGGGCCTGAAAGAGGAACTAGAGAGATGTGGAAAGTGAAGCAAAGTGGTCCCATGGTGGTAGGAGCACTCGGGGCTGTGACTCCTAAGCTGGGTGATGTGCTCCAACAGATCCCAGGAACAACTCAGAGCTCTCTGTCCAGAAGAGTCCATGCTAGAACAGCTAAGATAACTGCACAGAACCCTCAAACTCCCAGCCTCTGGTAAGGACCCGAGGTTGAGGAAGACACATACCACCACAGGGAAGTGAGAGGGAATTTATATATATATATATATATATATATATGTATGTACGTATGTATGTATGTAAAAAAACACATGGGGCTTGTGCTCACCTGGCAGTGCTCCGAATCTTTGATGGCACTCCGGCGGCGGGTCCTTCACTCACTCCAGGTCTTCGGCGGCACTGAAGGACCTGCCACCAAAGTGCTGCCGAAGACCCAGAGCAAGCAAAGGACCCACCGCCAAAGTGCCGCCGAAGACCTGGCGCGCCGCCAGGTGAGTAAAAATTAAAAAGGTGCCTCTAGCCAGGGAAGAGATTCTCACTGGGCGCAGGGCCCAATTCGGGGGAATTGGCCTAAAGCCAGCCCTGGATGCCAGGCTCTGCCCAATGTAGCTCAAGGGATCAGGACCTTCATATTCACAACAGCCCCTGCTAATGGCCCCCTGTCCCCACCAAACGCCATTCCCTCTGGAGCCCCGGGGTAAGCGAGCGGGCTCGGGAAGGGGGACAGAGGGATTCCCCTCCTAGGCCGGGCTCTGTCCCTGGGAAGCGGCTTGCCCTGACTCCCCAGCCCTGCTCTCCCCCGTGGGCGCAGCGAGGCCAGGAGCCCGTGGGCAGAGCTGACGCCTCGGCCGAGTCACAATGGCCCGGCCCGGCCCCGCAGCGCAGCGGGCTCCCGAGTAGAGCGCAGCGGCCCCCATGCCCCCAGCGGCCGCGGCAGCACCAGGCTCCGCTGGCGGCTCCCCAGCGGCTTAGAGCGGCGGCAGCCCAAGTGCGGAGCGGCCTGGCGGCGGGATGACGCAGCCAGGGAACCCCGCAGGGGGGATTCCCTCGCAGGTAGGAGCCCGCCGGGCTAATGGGCTTAGCAGCAGGCAAGGCAGGGGCGGCTGCTGCAGAGCAGCGGCAGGACCAGCGGCGGTCTCAGGTCGGCGCTGGCAGGACCCTGCCCCCCAGCCCCATTCCCCACCCGCCGGGCACAGAGCGCCTGGCCGGGAGCATAGAGATACAGCAGCTCCCAGCGTGGGGGGCTGGGAAATCCACGCCCCCAGGGAGGCGGGGATGGTCAGGGCAGGGAGGGATTCCCCCAGCTGTTTACTTTCCTGTGGAGAACAGAGCGTTCAACGACATCACTCAAGAAAGTATCTGGGGGAAACTTTAACCATCCTGGCAGAGGTGCCACAGTTCTGTCAAAGCGGAGACTTCCCCATGGCAATCCCCAGCAGGGCACAAGGCGCTAGCAGCCTGGAAATGGAATTCCAGCTGCCTCACTCCTTTGTAATCCATCTAGCACATGGCACCTGTAGCAGGGAGTCAACGTTTCAAAAGCATCTAAGTGACTTAGGAGCCTGAGTTCCATTTGCAAAAGTGACTCTGGCCTTGTCTACACACTGAAGTTGCCCTGTCTTAATTATATGGGTAGTAAGTACAGTGTAGCGTGGATGCAGTTATAGATATAAATGTTTCCATTGGTATAAAAAAAACAAGAAGTCTTTGTGGCACCTTAGAGACTAACAAATTTATTTGGGCATAAGCTTTTGTGGGCTAGAACCCACTTTGTCAGATGTATAGTTTATCCTTGTATGGGATGGGGAATATATGATACTAGTATAATCACCTTTGTACTGGTTTAACTGAGCCTGCACCAGGGGCTGGACTGCTGTAACTATTTAGGATAAAATGCCCACTCCTAGCTGAAATGGCTGCTCTGGCACAAAATCTATGTTTAGATTGGGCCTTGAGTACTCAGGCCTAGATTTTTAAAGGTATTTGGGCATTGCTGCATTCAGCGTTGCAAAGCCAAACTGATTTAGGAACCTAAATTGCATTTCCAAAAGGTATTTAGTCAGTTGATGTGATTGAGGCTCAGTGTCTAAATCTCCTTTGAAAACAGGACCGAGGTGCCTAAGTCACTTTGATGATTTTGAAAATTTTATCCTAGGTGCTTTACCGATGAATTTGAGGAAAGGTCCTGGCCTTGAAGAGCTTGTCATCTAAACAGACTCACATAATGAAATGTCAATATATACATACACTACATGGATCTAAATCCTCCATCCACACCCATCTGTACTCCTTCTCCCCTTCCTCAGCCCTAACTCCAAATATTCAACCTGGTGCAGCACCCCCTACCATGCTGGCAGCAGTGACTGGGTGATGCTGGTACTCTGTGGAGGTGTTATCTTTCCCTATGAATTGTGAGGGGCCTTTTTTTTTTTGACATGGATTACAGCAAAACATGACACATCAGGGCTGGCAGAGACACTGCTAATGTGCTAAACAGCTGGCACAGTTAATGTAAGGCGGCTCTGGTCCCTTCAAGGCTATCTCATGTCATAACGATATTTATTGATTTATGACCTTCCCCTGAAGCACCTGGTGCTAGCCACTGTCGGAGGCAGACATACTGGACTAGATGGACCAGGGTAATGCAATTCCTGTCATCCCTTAACCTCATCTCAAAAATGCACATGCATGGGCGGTAGTATTGTGCATGGTTACTGATGTGTATGTATGTCACCTGCTGTGACCAACTATAGAAAAGGTCACTGGAAACCAGCTGGATAGCATAAAAATACATAGAGTTTGGGAACACTCACTGTTTTGCTGCTCTGTTAAAAGCTGTAATGTGTGTGGGACTCACAATTTTATTTCCAGTCTCATAATATGTTTTTCTTGAAATCCCAGCTCGTTGAGTCATGTAATGACATGAGAATCTCAGCTTTCATTAAAAAAAACAACAAAAAACGAAGTTTCTAGCTTTCAGGGTTACAGAGAGAAGCTTGGAAATATGATCCAGCTGCATCTTAAAGTTCAGAAAGCAGAAAGCACATAAAAAGTACCCAAACTTCATTTTAAAAAATGCATGATTTTTAAGTTACTCTCATAATTTTTAAGCATCAGAGGAGTAGCCATGTTAGTCTGGATCTGTAAAAAGCAACAAAGAGTCCTGTGGCACCTTACAAACTAACAGATGTATTGGAGCACGAGCTTTCATGGGTGAATACACACTTCGTCAGATACATCTGTGGGGATTCACCTGCAAAAGCTCCAATACGTCTGTTAGTCTTTGAGATGCCACAGGACTCTTTGTTGCTTCTCATAATTTTTGGAGCCTAGCACGTGATTTTTGAATATGTTGGGTGAACAATACTGGGAAGCAAAAGTCTCCTTTATAGTCACCGCTAACTGCTCCAATTTCCCTTGCATTTCATTTTCTCCACAATCATACTTTTTACATAAGGACTATAATAGATGTTGAAGTACTTATTATCGATGCTGCTTGTTTAAAGGGTGTGGTAATTGCCTGCAACATCTTTGGTGTTTACTAATCTCAAGCCTCCCTCTTGATACACTTAATGTACTTTAGCAAGAGGTGAAAACTATGGTGGAGATGAGCAAGAAAATAAGGTCCCAATTCTCCAACTGGGGCCAAATTTTCAGAAGACCTCGGTACCCAACATGTACCCAAAGTGTTTGTACCCAAGGTGCAAATTTTTAATAGTGATGGTAATTAAGTACTAGAACAATTCCCTAATGTTGTGGTGGATTCTCCATTATCTAGAGTCTTTAAATCAGGTTTGGATTTCTTTCCAAAAGATACACTCTAGCTCATCCAGAAGTTATGGGCTTGATGCAGGAAGCATAGAAGGTCAAACTAGATGCGGATTGTGGTCCCTTTTAGCTGTAAGAACTATACATCTACAAAAGGCCTGAGATGACTTCCCTGGGATTTGCACTTCCAGAAACTTTAGAGTATATCTATACTGCAGCTGGGAGGGAGCCTCCCAGCCCAGATAGGCAGACTTGAACTAGTTTAGATCAAGCTAGCATGTTAAAAATAGCAGTGTGGATGCTGTGACTCCACTGGTGAGTCAAGCTAGACAAGTGACGGGGGCGGATGAGTGTAAGAGCCCAAGTTATCCCAAGCTGTTACGTCAATGCTGCTATTTTTAGTCCTCTAATTTGAGTCCCGCTAGCGTCAGTCTGTCTACCGGCATTGGGAGGCTCAGTTCCAGATGAAGTATAGATGTACCATTAGTGACTTCAGACTCGGGGCTTAGACATGCAAGCCATCCTCTCTAGCTGGTCTGTAGGAAGCAATTCTGCACATTCCAACGGAGGTCTGCTATCACCTCTAACTCCTATCACAGACTTGGCTCCAGGGACACTGCCTGGATGGAGACTGTCATTCCCAGAAGTAAATGCCGTCCTCCCAAAGTAAAGACAGTTCAGAGTGGGAAGAGGTGCCAGTAAATCATGTATAAAGCCTGTTGTTCCATAAGGCTGGAACGTGCTGACCTCTCGCTTGCAAGCTGCAGCTAAGTCTGATCCAAAGCCCAGTGGTGCCAATAGGATTCTTAACCTTGACTTCAATGAGTTCAGGATTAGGGTCTTTGAAAGCAGATTAACTTCTGAATGTTAGTGGCATCCTGAGAATATCTTAGATGGGAAGATTTTCTCTCTTCCCCCCACAGCCACCACCAAGTGGAATCCTTGCCACAATGCAAATGGAAGCACTAGCCATTGGGGAAGATCAAGTAGGCACTGAGCTAAATCTGAGCATCTCTCAGAGGCAGATGGAGGATCCCTGAAGAAAAGGGTCCTGCAGTGAGAGCATTAAGGCCTCTGGCAGCTGGCTGTCTGGGGAGTGGGTGACAGCCAGCTGCCAGAGGCCTCAAAAGACAGTAGGCAATGTAATTTACATAATCATTTTACTGATCTTCCTGTTACGTGATTAATAGGTTTATGACCCAGTAGTCAGAGCCAGGTATACAGGCCGAAAATAGATCAGCTGAATAAGCCAGAGCATCATGGAAACCTCTTTACATGGTTAAAAATAAAGCTAGGCACCAAAGATTTTGTTTAGGATGCACAACTAATAATTGAACAGGGACAACTTGGTTCCCATTTGACCTTTCCAAGGATCACGGGCATCCTCCGTGAAAAGCAGCATATCCTGAGCATCTCTAAGTGCTGGTTAAGTAACGAAGGTAAAAACGTAATGTCCCTGCCAAGAAAGCCTTCAAATTTTACTTCTGATAGATGTTTGCACCTTTCTCAAGTGACCTGTGTTTTTCAGCCCTACGTGCATTTAAATCCTGTTTCTGTTTTCATTCTTTCAGAGAATTTAACACTGGCGCAAGGTGCTTGCACTGACAGCACTGCAGTGCTTTGTTGACCCACAGAACAGATATCGCATGGGCAAGCTTTCCCTGTGTCACTACATTGGTATTTATCAGCATAGAGCAGGGGTAGGCAACCTATGGCACAGGTGCCGAAGGCAGCACGCGAGCTGATTTTCAGTGGCATTCACAGCCCAGGTCCTGGCCAATAGTCCAGGGGACTCTTCATTTTAATTTAATTTCAAATGAAGCTTCTTAAACATTTTGAAACTTTATTAATTTTACATACAACAATAGTTTAGTTATATATTACAGACTTCTAGAAAGAGACCTTCTAAAAACATTAAAATGTATTACTGGCACGTGAAACCTTAAATTAGAGTGAATAAATGAAGACTTAGCACAGCACTTCTGAAAGGTTGCCGACCCCTGGCATAGAGGAATCACCTTTAGGGTTGAGAGAGGCATCTATGGCCTGTGTGATCCCTGAATACTAGCAGGGCTTCTAGTTGGGTGCAGTTCTGATGTCAGTGAGTACCTGATCCATTAGGAACTGGTCTAGGACCACCACTTAGTTGTTCATTAGCCTCTGAAAAATGAGTCTGATAGTAGCAACGTCTGGTCAGGACTGGATTCAGGCAGCTGACCTAGTGATGAAGGACTGTCCTCTCCCTTTTCCAATCTCCTGAGCACTCCTGCCACTGGTGCACTGACTCCTGTTCAGTCGGGTCCCATCCGGGCTGTGTTTGTCATAAAGCGGGGTAAAACAGATCTGTGAAAAGAGAATGAAAATCTGTGGGGGGAGATGAAAGACTAAATTCTGTCAGCAGAGAAACATTGTTGCATGCTGTGTTTTACCCGGATGAGGTGCATTTAGATGTGAATCTGTTCACACTACGTGCTGTAAGAATCCCATGGCTTCATAAACTATCACTAGGTGTAGAACTGAGAATCTTTTGTGCTAAAGAATTACACCTTAACCCTTTAGTCTAGCGCCCTAGGGATAGCTCAAAATACATGACCACAAGTGCTCTCTGTCATCAGGCCGGTATCACCTCATTCTGCAAAAAGATCATGTTAGTACAAATTTGGAAGGTGGTGTTTCCACAGGGGATATGCTCAGCTGGAATAAGATGGTGAACTGTGCAACATATTTTGGGTGTGGTGTCATTGTTGGCTCAAGACACAAGGAACATCTGGCTCTCTATTGATTACATATAAGATTTATTGATTCATATTTTCCTCTCCATCTTTTGCATATTTGTGTGCAAAATAAAAATAGACCCACCGATGGATGTGCCAAGGTTGTGGCTAGGGCCTGCAAAGAACACATCATACAAGTAGCCCAGAAATGCATGGCCTGGCAAGGCATCAGGAAGCCAGTGAGCAGGCACAGCAGTGTGATCAGGGAGTTGCTGGTAGAGCTGTGCAAATGTTTTAACTGATGGTCTCATTTCACTGACAGTTCCAAAAAAATCAAAATAATGGTTTGGTTCCGCTGAAAGTGAAAGTGATTGTGTGTGTATGTGTGTGTGTGTATGCGGTAGGGGAAATTCTGGCAAATTGAAAGAGTCGAGAAAACCTTGGCTTCAGATGAAGCATTTTGTGTTGGTCATTTTTAACAAAAGCAAAGAGCAACAATCATTAAACTGAGGGGTGGTACCCCCGTTGTAACCTGTAGCCCACTGATTAGGTCAGCTGGGACCTGGGACACCCAGTTTTGAATCACTGTTCAGGACCAGGAACTTGGAATACCCATCTCCTACATCCTACATGAGCGCCATAACCAGTGGGCTATATACCTGGAGTGGGGCTATCTACATCTGTTCTGTTAAAGTTGTTCCACTTTGTATAAAATACCTGAGTAGTTATTTGGACAAAGAAAGTGCTAGTGGCTCTGGGGCACTAACCTTTATCCTAGTCCCTACTCCGATGAACATTTATGTACAAACCCAGAACAAAAAGCAAGTCCCTGTTCCAAACAGCTTGCAGTCTAAGATAAGAGACAACAGCTAGACACAGACAGACAGATGGGGAGCACAAGACAACAATCTGATAGCTCTTTACACTCGGTTGGTGGTGGTGTAAATGGCTGCAAAAGGAGCAAGGTTACAGAGAATCAAGTCCTTGGGATCTAGTTTTACCTTTGGTATGTGAATTTCCTTAGTATATTTTTTCTTTATTAGTAGTATTTGTAAAGAGATGCTGTCAAGTTAAAAATAATACATTTTCTTTAAATAATCCCCTATGTGTGCTACGAGCAACACCTCAAACACTCATTGAAGAATTTTAAATGGCCAGATTTTTAGCATTTATACCAGTTGTTGACTGCTGTTCAGTGTAACTAGAGTGGCCACTTTCACTACTGGGCCTGATCTGTTTCATTTTCCAGTTCTAGTGCAGCGCCATTATGTTTGGGTAGATGATAGAGAGAATGTGAAACTTCTACAATTCTGTGCAGGAACAAAAAGATTGCAATGTCTCTTTGTTTGACTTTTCTTTTCACAGGTCGATGGGGCTCTGAAACCTGGAGCTCCCATCAATGCCTGCAAGAGATCAAAGGGAAGAGAAACAGCCAAAGTATCACAGGATTTTCTTTGCCCCCTACGCACATCCAAGGATCAGTCGTCTCCAATCGGCTATCGTAAGGACCAATCTTTAGCCTCTATGTTTGTTCCTTTCGTCGTACACCCTGGGAGTCATAAGCCTGATTCACTCAAGTTTGTCTTCTATAAATCGAATTACTCTAATTCGTACGCGCCGTTTTACACTGCGCAGAAGCCAACCTGTGGGTACCGGTATTGCCGGGACACCGATCACACCAGGAAGGTGATGGACGTAGAGAGTGCAAACATTGTCAAGTGGAGATCCATTGTGGGGACAAAACCACAGTTGGTTACAATAAACCCAAAGCAACGAAACTGACAGTATGCCTGGCCCGAGCCTCTCATTTGTGCAGGATACTCTAGTGCAGTGTGTGGGTTGAAAGGGTAAGGTAAAGCTTATTTGGATGGCTCTAGAAGACCACCTGGGAAATACTGCAGGAGCTAAACTTTCACAGCAGCATAGCAAACGGCTCCTGTAACTTCTACCCAACTCCTTCCAGAATGCAGTGCAATAGTGTAAACTTACCATTGTGGTTAAGTTACTAAAACTAGCCACTAGCTGGCACATTAAATGAAGCATGTTAAAATGACAGCTGGTGCCTGTGATAGCAAAACAATGGATATGGGGGGTGGGGAAGATGCTGTTAGGTTTGGTGAATACATCCACCTGATGAATGCACTGATTTCTGAGAAATATGTTGCCTAGAGTGTGTGTACTTGTATTGATATAGGAAAACCCAGTCAGACTTGTTGTGTCCGGGTTGCTGGGAGCCCTTACTGAGGCACTGAGACTCAACAGTGAGGTGCACAAAATATGAATTCTACTGATCATCTATGTACTGCATGGGTATCCACACAACAGACTAAACTCCAGAAGTCTTGCCCCAGCATGCACTGGGCTCAGTGTAGAACCTGGGCTGTATTCCGTAGGAGCTGGTCTCTTCTTTGGTTTCCCAAAGTCCTGGTCAGACTCTGGAAAGCATAAGAACCCCTTCATTGCTAGGCTCAGTGAGGCAGAAAGCTCATTTTGTGTTTGGAGCTGTAAAAGCTTGTTTTGTGTTTGGTAATTGTCACTGAAATGTAACATACACTGGGGAGGTCTCTACTAGCCCTGACTTAAGAGTATACTGTAAAAGATGTGAGGTGGCACACAGTATACAGGAATTTTTTTAATAGCCTGGTGAATTGAATCCATTGGCAGAAAGGTACAACTATAATCATAATATTTTGTCCTTCTGTAGCATTGTGAGCTGATGGACTTTCCCACTCTGCTCTGAACAGTGTACTCATATTGTCCAAACATATCCCCTTTGGTGGAGTTTGGCTTGACTGGCAGTTGAAATATCAACAGTATGTCATAAATCTCAGCCCAAGTCTGGCTGGTCCTAGGGTTTCCCTGCAGAAATCTCTGTGCCCCAGACCCTCGTGCCTTCTGGTCAGATGATCATCACACACTTCCTATCTTGGTAGAATTAACAAGTCCCACCTGCTATAATGAGCCAGCAGAACTTACTCAGCAACTTTATGTAGGGTTCTAACTCTTGCTAACAGAGTGGGTTACGGGAAAAAACCCGGCCACCTCCTTAGAAGCACCTTTCAGCTAAGATGTTTAAAGCATTTTACAAGTAATAATTAACTAAGCATCATGACCACTGCCATGAGGTAGAAGACTATCATCACTTAGAAAAGTTAGATGCCTGCAAGTCACCGGGGCCTGATGAAATGGATCCTAGAATACTCAAGGAGTTAATAGAGGATGTATCTGAGCCTCTAGCTATTATCTTTGGAAAGTCATGGGAGACGGGAGAGATTCCAGAAGACTGGAAAAGGGCAAATATAGTGCCCATCTATAAAAAGGGAAATAAAAACAACCCAGGAAACTACAGACCAGTTAGTTTAACTTCTGTGCCAGGGAAGATAATGGAGCAAGTAATTAAAGAAATCATCTGCAAACACTTGGAAGGTGGTAAGGTGATAGGGAATAGCCAGCATGGATTTGTAAAGAACAAATCGTGTCAAACCAATCTGATAGCTTTCTTTGATAGGATAACGAGTCTTGTGGATAAGGGAGAAATGGTGGATGTGGTATACCTAGACTTTAGTAAGGCATTTGATACGGTCTCGCATGATATCCTTATCGATAAACTAGGCAAATACAATTTAGATGGGGCTACTATAAGGTGGGTGCATAACTGGCTGGATAACCGTACTCAGAGAGTGGTTATTAATGGCTCCCAATCCTGCTGGAAAGGTATAACAAGTGGGGTTCCGCAGGGGTCTGTTTTAGGACCGGCTCTGTTCAATATCTTCATCAACGACTTAGATGTTGGCATAGAAAGTACGCTTATTAAGTTTGCGGACGATACCAAACTGGGAGGGATTGCAACTGCTTTGGAGGACAGGGTCAAAATTCAAAATGATCTGGACAAATTGGAGAAATGGTCTGAGGTAAACCGGATGAAGTTCAATAAAGACAAATGCAAAGTGCTCCACTTAGGAAGGAACAATCAGTTTCACACATACAGAATGGGAAGAGACTGTCTAGGAAGGAGTATGGCAGAAAGAGATCTAGGGGTCATAGTGGACCACAAGCTAAATATGAGTCAACAGTGTGATACTGTTGCAAAAAAAGCAAACGTGATTCTGGGATGCATTAACAGGTGTGTTGTAAACAAGACACGAGAAGTCATTCTTCCGCTCTACTCTGCACTGGTTAGGCCTCAACTGGAGTATTGTGTCCAGTTCTGGGCACCACATTTCAAGAAAGATGTGGAGAAATTGGAGAGGGTCCAGAGAAGAGCAACAAGAATGATTAAAGGTCTTGAGAACATGACCTATGAAGGAAGGCTGAAAGAATTGGGTTTATTTAGTTTGGAAAAGAGAAGACTGAGAGGGGACATGATAGCAGTTTTCAGGTATCTAAAAGGGTGTCATCAGGAGGAGGGAGAAAACTTGTTCACCTTAGCCTCTAATGATAGAACAAGAAGCAATGGGCTTAAACTGCAGCAAGGGAGATTTAGGTTGGACATTAGGAAAAAGTTCCTAACTGTCAGGGTAGTTAAACACTGGAATAAATTGCCTAGGGAGGTTGTGGAATCTCCATCTCTGGAGATATTTAAGAGTAGGTTAGATAAATGTCTATCAGGGATGGTCTAGACAGTATTTGGTCCTGCCATGAGGGCAGGGGACTGGACTCGATGACCTCTGGAGGTCCCTTCCTGTCCTAGAGTCTATGAGTCTATAAATCATCCCCCTATTTACTGCTGGGAAACTGAGGCCCAGCGAGCCCAAGGCCCAGAAACTCAAAGGTGTTTAGGCACCTAACTTCCATTGAAATAATTGAAAACTAGGCATCTAAACTAGGCACTCTGAGGATCTGGGCCCAAATGCTTTGCCTAAACTCATACAGGGAGTCTGCGGCACAGCTGGGAATTTCACCTGGCACCTTGCAATATCCTGAAATAATTCGGGGCTTTCATTCTACTCACAGTGCGCTAGAGATTAGCCCAAGCAGCAGAGCCAAGTTGGGGTGTGTTTTAACCAGATTCATTTCAGACCCATCTCTTCTGTCTGCTCCTGCTAGCAGCAGGTTCCACTGCATTTGCTGATTCTGAATTGAAGAACCGAGTACACTTAACTGATGCTTAGCTAAAGAACAGTGGCACCTCATATTTCAGATGCTGTCAAGATTCACAGGGGAGTGGAGGCCTTGATTTGCTTCATGTGTTCCCTCTTTAGCGCCGACTGTGAGTGTGAGGGCTGTTTCCCGTAAGTCCTGAGTATCTCCACTGGAAGCTCTTATAAAGCATTGGTATTTTCATATACTGTTAGCACATTGATGTATCCTGAGGTACAAGCCCCCACACTTTTTTATTAGTGGTTTATTTTTAGGTTCTCTGTGTATCTCCCAGTCCCAGCCTCTGCCTTTCACTGATCATTGGGACCTGGGGATTGCTAGCGTGATGAGTAATGCAGAGCGGACAGCTTACAGGCAGAGGCCACGCTGGGACACAGCAGTGGGGAAAGGTAAATTCTCCCCTCCCTTCCTTCCCTTAAGGGTCTAGCCAGGGGTCAAGACCACTTCTGCTGATTAGAGGGCAGCCCCCTGGCACCATGACACTAAGGGCCAAATCTGTTCCTCCTTTGCACTGGCACAAACCCAGAGTAATTCCATTGACTGGATTTGGAAAGTAGATGTTCACAGGTGTAACCCACAGCTGAATTTGACCCTAATTGGTGCTTATATCAGCAGCAGATCTGGGGGAATATCCTTACATCCTGCGCATCTGTCAGGGTTGCCCTCGATTCCTCCGGCAGCATAAGGTGTTTCCTTGCCCTGGATATTAATCCCTCTTGCACAAGCCACACACTTCTGTCACTCGCTGAGCAGGAAGTGCTCTGCACCGCCCCTGACAGAGCAGCTCCTTCCGAAAGTACATTGCCCCCCCAGGGCCCCTCAGCATGAGTAAGGGGAGGTGCAGGCAACTAGAATGCCACAATTGGCATGCAGAGGAAGGTCGCCTACCACCCTCCAGGGGGTGCTCTTGACTCTCTCAGCGGACTTGTCCTCCCCACAGGCTGGGGCAGAAGGGGAACCCCTGGCCCTGCCCCTCCTTTCCCCCTTGGGGTATTGTGCACCTCTAGGCTTGTTGTGCAGCGGGTGCGATTGTGCCAGCCCTTACATTTGTTGCACATGGGAGGAAAGTTTCTTGTGTTCTCCTTCCTCGTGTTAACCCACGTAAGGGCCAGGAACAATCGGTGCCATAAATAGCCCAGATAAGAAGTTGGGGGGACAGAGAACTTCTGCTTCTATTGAGGGAAAACAGGGCAGGTGTGCAACATATTAAGTGGTTAGAGAATAGGACTGCAGGGTCAGGGCTGCTCGATCCTATTCCCAGCTCCTTGAACATGTGCAGTGTAATGGTTAAAGCAGAAGATGGAGAATCAGAGCCTCGGTTCTGTGGCTGATTCTGCCATTGAATCACCTTTCTGTAGCTCAGTTTCTCCTTTTGTAAAAACTGAGGAAATAATACTGCTCTGCCTCAGAAGGAGAAACTGTGAGGTTTAATGAATGAATGTGTGCAAAGCCCTTTGAGGCACACTCAGATGAGAAGACCTCTCCACGTTCAGTTCATTGTTAGCGCAGTTCACTTTATAGATGTCTGGGAAAGGTTTTGCTTCTGCGTGTTTCCATTTTCCCTGTTGAATTTCTCATTGTTGGCTTGTTAGAGTGCATTGCACCTTATTAAACTGACTGTCACTGGAATATCAAACCTCACAGTATTTCTGCCGGAAAAAAACCTCGTGTTCAGCCTTATATTATTCTGCCAGGTTTTTCACAGATGTTTGTCCCGCTAGGTGTTTCTGTTGCCCAGCCATTGTCAAGCTTCTAGGAAATGTAGTTGACAAAGAGTTGGTGAAGTGTAACTAGCCTGCACACCTTTAATTTGAAGCCTTTCTTTTATTATTCATAACTGCATAAATGCAGGGAAAGCAGCATCAGGCCATGTGCAAAATTGGGCTCCTTACCTTAAGATGTGTAGAAGAAAAAATATTTATGAATACTATGGAATAGATCTTCACCTGGTGTAAATCCAGGTAGCTCTATTCATTTTATACTCTGTGGATTTGGCCTATTATAATAGGATCAATTTTTTGTTAATTCTTCTCTATTTGCTGCACCTTTGATATGAAAACAACATTGGGCCCAATTCTCATTCACACTAAGACCTTTTCACATATCACGGAGGCACATAACAATTGGTGGCAGATCCTTAGCTGGTGTAAAGTGCCATTGAAATCAGTGGAGCTATGACAATTTATTAACTGGAGATTTGCCCCCTGGAACCAATCTCTGCTAGCAGGACTGCTGGTTAGTGCTTAGGATGATTCTCTTTCCTTGGTGTTGTCCTAGGCCATCAAAATCAACCCAACAAAACACATGACAGGAGCTGAAGTGTTCTTCTCCCCAGCCTGACTTTTCATTCTCTGGTTGCTGGCCACTTTTGGAAGCCCTCTGGCTGTAATGGGTTGGGTTCTAGGGGAGAAGTGAAAGGACAGACTAACAAAAGGCCTTCGGAGTACTTTACTCTCTTCTCTTTTGTTCTGATGTTAGTATCAGAGTCATCACTCACATGGTCAGACCCAAAATCAGAAATGAAGTGGATTAGGAGATTATGCGTGGAGCAAATCCTGCCGTCATAATCTTACCTGTAATCTGCAAGAGTCTCCCATTTTACCTCCCTTCTATTTTAACCCTGAACTATGGATGCCCCAGCTGGGATCCCATCCCCAGCTGTTCCTCATTGGCTGGATTAGGATTTGCTGCATACTTAAATGTCAGGTCCTTGTTTGAAGAGGGTTTTGCGAGTTTAAATTCACTTTAGGAAGTGTGAAACTCTCTCTGGAGGGGTGCCCTTTTTGCAGCTCTGTCACCTATGACAGTGAATTAGAAAAATCTTGTGGCTGGGTGTTTGAGTTCTCTAATTAGCATAATTCCTGTAACATCAGCTTATTTTGAAATTTAAAGACAAAAAAGTAGAATTGGAAAAAAAAAAAGTCAACCAAACCACCAACAACCGAGAAGGAGAAGTCTGCAAAATTTCCATTGTTCCTGAAAAACGTGACCATCTCGTTGTGTGGAAATGGGCAACATGGATGGGAAATCCGTGGAAGAACTGAGTGCCACCGAGTGCCACCAGTGGTACAAGAAGTTCATGACGGAGTGTCCCTCAGGCCAGCTCACCCTGCATGAGTTCAAGCAGTTTTTTGGTTTGAAAAATCTGAGTCCAGCATCAAACAAATACATTGAGCAAATGTTTGAGACATTTGACTTTAATAAGGTAAATATAACCATCCCTGTTTAATATGTATGTACCTGTGTCTATGTATGTGTTTATGTGTGTATGGACCCCTATATATATGAGGCTAAGGTTCCATAGGTACTCTGATAATACAAATAAAAATAATATATAAATATGGCCTGTCTTTCCATTGCCTTACATGTTATGCAGTCCTTTACACACATGTAAAGGACCAAGTGGGTGTAAAACACTCTCAAATCCAGATTCTCCACTCTTCAAAACCAGTTTTGGTAGCATTTTACACCTACTTTGCACTCATATTGCACAAGTCTAAATGTCTGCACAGTTTGCAATATGGTGGAGAATTAAGTTCATATAAATATACTTATGTGACAGTATTTGACATGAATGTTCCGAATGAGTTTGTTATATGAATGCAGGTAAAAGAAAAGGGAATCTTTCCAAAACAAATATTCCATTGTTTTTAGTTTTAAATTATTTGAATTGTTGGTATTTCTCTTTAATACAACTTTAAAAGAATTTTTTTATCTGATGGTTTCTAATCCCTGTAAAATAAATTACCTTTTAATCCCAAACTATCTAATGTCATGGCAGTAAAAAGAAATTGAGTCAAAAGTGCCACATTAATTTGACTGAGCAACAGTAAGTTCCACATCCACTCAGTATGGCACATTCCATCTTTTAGGGCAAAGATTAAGTGTATTTATTGCTGGTTTCTATGTTTATTATCACTGGATTTGTTTTATTATATAGCTGTGTTTTTCTTGTGCTGGGCTTCTCTTTTTACAACTTTTTAAATGTCTAATTACTTGCTCCTGCTAAATTCGTTCATGATTGTCACAAGGTGCTGTTAAAAGCAAAAGCAGCAAATGACCCACTGAGGTTCAGGTAGAGCAGTTGCTGCTAATGGATGCTGTGCTTTGTAGTAGGAACCAATCTTGCTCCCATTGAAATCAGTTCCTGAATGTCCCCTGACTTCAAAGGGAGAAAGACCTGATCTTTAAGATTATTTTTTAACCGTGTCCTCATGGGCCTGTTCCAAAGCCCATTCAGGTCAGGCCCTATTTGGAGAACATTTGTTATTATCCAGAATCACTTCCTTGGCTGCCATATCTGCCTCCCAGTGAGGGCTGGAAGATCCCTCGATATGCAGGCCCTGAGTCATTACTGCATGGCCAGTGTTATGCCGACACAAGTTCATTGGCTTCAGTGGAGTTATTCCCACACAATACTATGAGTAAAGCAGGAGTGAATCAGGCCCATCACCTTGTAAGGAGCTTTCAGCAGAAAAGGAAATGAAAAGAATTGCTATCTAGGCATAATTAACTAGCCTCTGTTACACCAATATAAATCCGGAAGTGCCATCAACAGAGTGATTCTGGATTTGCCTGTCTTAAGGATGTTTACTGATGCCCATCACCATGTATCTATTCACCTTCCATATAGAATGGATTGGCAGTGGTGGAGGCCCTAGTGGCTCTTCTCCCTTTTCAGGATAAGAAAGCTGTCTGTAAGGCAGATCTGTTTACTTAAGAGGGTTTATTTGGGTCTAATTGACTGCATAATGGCAGGGCCCTATCAGGAAGAGCTCTGCGTAAGTTCAAAAACTTGTCTCTCTCATCAGCACAAGTTGTTCCAATAAAAGATATTGCCTCACCGGCCTTGTCTGTCTCACAAACTGCCATTCATAACATCCATCACCCCTTGTCTGAGGTTTCATTTCATCCCAATAGTTTGTGTCTAAAATTCAACCCAGTGCAGAAGACATGAGTTCTGCTGAAATCCTTGACCTTGAGTTTAACTGAGACTTAAGTGTCACCTAAGCCTTATGCAGGCCGTCTGGTCAGGAATGAATTTCACCCACACAGAAAGCTCTCAGTAGGTGAAATACAGGCGATTTTACTCTCCAGGCTGCATAGAATGGGGCCCCTGCAGCGTTGTCTGTTGAAAAGTGTGTTGAACTCCAAGGTAGGAAGAAGCATCTTTGGAGCCTCCTTGCACCTTACAGGAGCATGACTGCCATTCAGTACCTGCCGACAGTCCTCTGGAGCCCTTTGACCCCTGAAGCTCCCCATGCCATTCTTCTCTGCAATATTATTTTTACCCAAACCCAAATGCTGCAAGAAACTTTGGGAATCTGGCCACATTAACAAAACTTTAAGCCCCAGTCCAGCAAAAACTTCATACCAGGTGTAGTGCTTGCTTCCATGAGCAGTCCCACTAACTTGAGTTATTGTCTGACTCCAGTGGGGATGATTCAGCATCGTTAGCACTAAGCCCACTAGTATGTGTCTGTAAAATATCAAAGACATTGACCTTAGGAGAATTTTATTGCAAGTTAAATCAGTAGAAATCTATTGGCGTCAGTGGAATTACTCCAGGTTTTCACTGGTGTAAATGAGAACAGAATTTGGCCCTTGTTTTCATGTCTCTCTGCAAAGTACCTACCAAACTGGTGGTGCAATGAAATTAAAGCTGGTGCCAGCTAAAAAAAATGTCCTGCCCAACAGGAATGTGTTTGTTTAGAAAAAGACAAACTGAGAATGAGACACTTGACTTCCTTAAACATTCAGTAGCACTCATGGTTTTGAAACAACCCCCCAATCCCTGCTAAATTAAAAATTAAGGCTAAAATTTGCGCACGTAAAAAAAGGCTCCATTTAGGATCTTAGTTCCCATTGAAAATCAATTTAAATTGCTTAAAGGACTTGAAAATATTACCAAAAGTCAGTATGCCAGTATTTACATTGGTGTTCTAAGGGATCTCATGCTTGAATGTACACCTGACTAATGAATCAACGCACAGGAAATCCAGGGTGGTAATTGGGCTCAGCAGCTATTTATACCTAATCTGATTTTTGTGACTGTGGAATAAAGCAGATGATCTGTTCTTTAACTGGGCCGCTTGAGCAGTGGGCTGATTCCGTACTTCCCAAGGAATTACCATCGCTTTGTACAATGTGCCATTTTTCACTTGAAATAGGTTTGGGAGTAGGCATTGCAGAAATTTAAGAAGTTGTGAATGTCAGAGATCAATACCTAGAGCCAGGGCAGTGACTAGCGAGCTCCCTCCTGCATAGCACTGCTGCAAATACACCTCAGTCCTACCTGTAACTTCCCCTGAACTAAGCCTCTCCAGGTGAATGCACCCAACTGTAGTGTGTGGGGCAAATGTAACTAAGCAGAAAAATGAGGCTAAACCTCCTTTTCTGTTGGCCTGACCAAGTGTGAACCCAATTTCCAGAGGGAAAAGATTACAGTGCAAGACCCCATTCTATATTCTCTTTGTGAATTCGCTTCTCCCATTGACTTCTGCATGCAAATCCCATTAGCAGTGAAAAGAATTACATATGCACATGGATGGGATAGCGTTGGGTAACCCATCAGATTTCATCTGGATAAGCCTGTTCCTCTTTGCTTCCTGAGATATAATTGTATTGCATAAAGAGATTCCCATAGCACAGAATAGCTCTCTAGGTTTATTTAATCTCTAAACCCAGCAGATACTCTGAGATCTTGTTGATTATTAACTCATTGTGCATCTGCAAATTTAAAAATTACCACTTTGGGGATTGGAAGTGTTTGGGACAACTAAAACTAACTGCTGCTTGCATTCAAAATGCACTGGAGAGAGGGTGAAAGCTTTCACCTTGCCTAGTTTCACATAGAACAGTTGAACTTTAGGTCCTTATGTCTGTTTGGTTTGCATATTTATTCAAATTTGGAAAATGCAGCAGGATACAGAAAATCTGATCCAGAGCCGATGCAATTCACCCCTGTTCAGGGGGACAGGCACAAGGCATATGCACCAGGTAAGCCTGAAAAATAGGTCTTTGAGTGGAACTTAAGTGTTGCCGATTCCCTGTGGTGGCCATGGCACGGGTGAATGTTCCCCTGAGATCCCTTGTTTTGCTGAAATGCAGAGGAAATCTTTGAAGTAAGGAATGGAGAGCTCATGCTGCCTGACTTTTTTTTTTTTAAATCCCTCCCAAATTAGGACTTCTCTATCGAAAATAGGACCCTGCACTTTTGAAGTTCAGGTTCCATTTGCTATGGCAAAACTTTGGCTTTTGTTTTGTTGTGTTTCCCTGAGTACCAGGCAAGAATGAATTACCAGCATGACTCTTGATTGTTTGAACAGCCTGGGCTTCCATTTGCAAATAGTTAAAAATCCATTAACTTAATTAAAGTTGAAAAATAAATGTTTAAATTAAGGAAAGAAATGTTTGTCCAAACGACACACAACTGGGTTTCCCAATTCCCATCACAGCTATTGGAGAGACATCACTACAGTTTGTTGTATAATAATATTTGTTAGTAATATTTATTAATAAAGTAATAATTCATCTGAACATATTTAGTCTTTTTTCACCAAGTGATTTGTTTAAATGGGAAGGACAGTCTAATGGTTACAGTCTTCCCCTCAGCCCTTAGAGACCTGAGTTCAATTCTCTACTCCACCCCAGACTTGGGTAAGTCATTAGTCTGTCAGTGCTCAGTTCCCCATCTGTAGAATGGGGATAATCACACCACCAGACCTCACAGAGGAGTTCTGACAATAAATACATGAAAGACTGTGAGGTGCTCAGATACTACAGTGATGGGGGCCAGATAAGTACCAGCGATTTCAAAGTGTTTTTACATTTATTGGACCAGATCCTCAGCAGGTATAAATTAGCATCATTTATTGACTTCACAGGAACTACAGCCAATTTACACTAGTTTAGGATCTGGCCCAGTAGTTAGAGAAAGATAAGTAATATTATCCCAGTTTTATTACAGAAATACAGTCGGCTGTTCCAAAAGATATCAGACAGAACCTTTAAAGCCGACTATCAGACTCATGCTCACCTCTGATGTAGCCCTGTTCTTGTGCCTTTTAGGATGGCTACATTGATTTTATGGAATACGTGGCAGCTCTGAGCCTGGTCTTGAAGGGAAAAGTGGAACAGAAGCTGAGATGGTATTTCAAGCTCTATGATGTGGATGGGAATGGCTGCATTGACAGAGGAGAATTATTGAATATCATCAAGGTGAGCTATTGCTGCTCTGCCTCTCTTTTCTTCAGCCAGTAACTGTGTTGCCATAGCACCTTGGATATCAGCTGTTAGACAAATGTACAGCGAGAGAAAGGCCACAAGAATGCATTCCCAAAGGAAGAACATTCCAAGCCAGAGAGATAATTGTGCTAAGTCAACTGGCAAATTTGTGAGCATTGGCCAACTCTTTAGTCCACTCACAATAGTGGGCTGAAGGACCTCCAGGCTCAGTTAGGCACAAATTGGGAATTACAGCAGTGGCTGGTGCCATGCCTGGTGTGGGCATGCATTGTGGCAGTAGCTCTCCCCCACTGCTGTGCTGATGGACTGAAATTCCCTTGCAGTCCAAGTCCTCAACCCTCAGCCTCCACACATCTGCCAGTGTAATTTCCAGTTCTCACCTGCAGTAATCCGTTCTGTTCCAGTCTGGGCTTTTAAATACCTCCATTTAAAACTAGGTTGAGACTAGCACTTTAATTGAACCTAAGGATTTGAATCAAGATTTCCAGAGGTCAGCGGTTTATGAAATATCCTAATGTGCCTCCGTTAACTACTTAAAATTTTAATGCATTTAATGTATTTTAAATTGTTTTGAATCTTTTTAAAAATTTTTTTTACTTGTTATCTCTTTGAGAACCCAACCCATTGCATGAAAATTTGGTAATTTGTGCTACACCCCTTTGCTACTCACTGCCCACACATTCATAAATCTACACAACATGATCATTAAATGTTCTCTGTGTCCTTCTTTGCCTCCAGGCTATTCGAGCCATTAACCGATGTAAAGAAACAATGACCGCTGAGGAATTCACAGACATGGTATTTGACAAAATTGATATCAATGGAGATGGTAAGAACCTTTATATGCTTGAGAGAGCACTGCTCTAACTTGAACCCCCTAACCCTAATTCTTCCTTCCAAGTTACTGCAAACTCTTGGAGTGCCCCGAAACAGAGCTGTCAAAAATGGATCCGAAAGCATATGAAAGGCCAGATCTTCAGCTGGTGTATATGACTGTTGCTCCATTGACATCAGTAAAGCTATGGCCATTTACATCAGCTGAGGATCTGAAGATCTGGCCAAAAAGCTTTAGGATGCGAGGGGAAGTCTAGCCCCTTATCCTTTTAAATTTTGTTCAAGGTCTCAGCAAACTAAGAAGAAACAGGTACCATCTAACCTGCCCATTTCGTTCTCTCCTGTTCCCCCTTTGGCTGAACTCTAAGTGCTTACACATTTCCCACTCTTAATCATAGAATCATAAGGTTAGAAGGGACCATAAGGGTCCTCTAGTCTACACCCCTGCCAAGATGCAGGATTTGTTGTGTCTAAACCATCTAAGACAGATGGCTCCAGCCTCCTTTTGGAAATCTTCAGTGAAGGAGCTTCCATGATCTCCCTAGGCATCTGCTCCGTTGTCCTACTGTTCTTACAGTTAGGAAGTTTTCCCTGAGATTTAATTTAAATCTGCTCTGCTGTAGCTTGAACCCATTGTCTCTTGTCCTGCCCTCTATGGCAAGAGAGAACAATTTTTCTTCATCTTTTTTATGGCAGCCTTTCAAGTATTTGAAGACTGCTGTCATGTCCCCCCCTTCATCTCCTCTTTTTCAGACTAAACATGTACCACTTCCTTCCGCCTTTACTCATATGGCTTGTATTCCATCCCTTTGATCATATTTGTCACTCACCTCTAGTTCCTTTCCAGTTTCTCTACATCCTTTCTATACATTGGTGACCAAAACTGGACAGAATACTCCACCTAAGGTCTAACAATTTCCTAATAGAACAGTATTATCATCTCTTGTGACATGCATGCTAGGCCTCTGTTAATGCAACCTACAACTGAATTTCCTTGTTTTGCAACAACATTGCACTGTTGACTCATGTTGAAGTTGTGATCCACCACAGCTCCCAGATCCTTCTCAGCAGGGCTGATGCCAATCCACTTATACCCCATTCTGTATTTGTCCATTTGGGTTTTTTCCCCTAAGTGTAGCACCTTACATTTGTCTTTGTTGAATTTCATTTTGTTGTCTATAGTCCAGTTCTCCAATTTATCAAGATCCCTTTGAACTTTAGCTCTGTGCTCCTCCCCCAGCTCTGTGTCATCTGCAGATTTGAGCAGGATGCTCTCTCTTCCTACATCCAGGTCATTAATAAAGATGTTAAACAACATCAGATCCAGAACAGATCCCTGTGGAACCCGCCTTGAGATCTCCTTCCAATCTAACATCATTCCATTAATAGTTACTCGTTGTTTGCGGCTGTTTAACCAATTTCATATCCACTTAATGGTAGTTCTGCCAACCTCCCATTTCCCTAGCTGACTTATCAGAATGTCATGTGGGACTGTGTCAAATGTTCTCTGCTTCTCCCAATCCTTAGAACTTAAACAGACCCCAAATTCTGCCTCATGAATCTGGCTTTATGTACAGGGCTTCTGTTTTTTGGGTGTTATAAATTTTATTGTTCAGGGTTTACTGTTAGCAATTTTTCAGTTCTGTGTAGATGTCCAAAAATCAGGGGGGTTTCAGGGCTCTGAGAAGATTTTTCCAGGTACTTCCCAAATTTATTGTCCAAACACAATCTACTTAATTTTTTATAATATGTATACAAATGACTTACATGTTATTTTAAATTTTGTATCCTTGTTATAGAATCCCCTGGTTTAGTGTTTAGGGTGTTTGTTCCTCTGTGCGCTTTAATGTAGCACTGTTTCAAACAACAGTAAAACCTGAAATTCAAAATCTAAAATCAGAAGCCCTATTTAAACAGTTCCAAAATAAGCATGGGGGTGTAACATCAACATCTCAAGCTCTTGTCATAGAGTTTGAATTTAGATGTCCGTATTCCCAAGGGTCCAGAATCCACTAGGGGGATTAAGAGGAGAATGAGATTAAGAAAGAGGAAAATTTAGCTGAAATGTCAAGATAAACTTCTGGAGTGAGTTATACACTCCTCTGGGGAAGAGTCTCCCAAGAGGACTGGTAGAAACCCTTTGACTGGGGAGATTTAAAATGATACTGGAAACTTTTAGAGAATAGTCCTAGACTGCCTGGCAGGGAGATAGGCTTCTTTTTTTTAAATCTCTCTCCTTCAGTAAATAAATCCTGTTGGTTCCAGATTATATTTCAAATGCTAGTTTTGATCGATAAGGCCTGAATGGTGTAGGACTTTGCCCCTCTCCTCATGACGTACTGACACAGGTGCGATCAGAGGAACTCAAGTTGGACACTCCTCTTTCTAAAGGAGAGGGGGCTGGCCGCTGATCAGAAATGGCCCTGTGGTCTACTGTCCTTCAGGGCACACTGCAAGCTGCTTCTGTTTGCAGGGGCTGGGGAGGAGGTGGGTTTTGAGAGCAATTGGAGCTGTGGAGAGGCGTTTGAGGTTGTGCAAGTAGTTTAATTTTATTTGGCAGGGGACTGAGAGCCTTGGTTAGGCCCTTTCTTATGTTGTATCTACAAATTCCTTTGGGCCTGATTCAAGGCCCACTGAAGTCAGCAGAGATGGGGGCAGGATTTAACAGAGCCCTCTTTGCATGTGTTCCTGCAAACAGGCGAGCTCTCCTTGGAGGAGTTCATGGAGGGAGTACAGAAGGACGAGGTGCTCCTTGAAATCCTCACACGGAGCTTGGACCTGACGCACATTGTCCGGATGATCCAGAATGATGGGAAGAACCCACAGGACTCGGAGCAGACAGAAGGGGCAGCTGAATAGAAATTTTCAGAACTCTTTTATTTTATTGTCTAACATTATTAAAAAATTGGAGTGGGCGTGGGGAAATTGGCGAGCTGTGCTACTGCCACTGTGATAAGAGCATCCTATGTTAGAATATCACCGTAGCAGGGGAATCAGGAGCTCCTCTAAACATGTCAAACCAATTGTGTATGCAGTTAATTGTGAGGCCAACGCAGACCAGCAGTGACAAGAGCCTCTGGGCGTTGGGCGAGCGCTGCCTAGGGAGCAGACGCAACGACTGCTGCCTCTGTAAAAGGGAGAGATCAGACTTTAAAGAGAGTGAGCTGCCGAGCTGACTCATTGCTCTAGAATCAAATGGACTTCCCGAATGGTGCCACCTGGGCCTATTGCCAGCTTGGTGCCTCTGAATATTGCTGCTTCTATGTAGGGAGAGAAGTGAAGAATGTGTTCCAGGAAGGCGAGAGCAGGATCACATAATACTTTCAGAAGGCGCATAGCTGTGTGACCACTGTGGAAATTCATCTTTGTGCAAGGGGCCCCACAAGGTCTTCACACCACTTAAGTCTTAGGGTCAAAACCTGATTCCATTAAAGCCAAGTACAAACCCCTCTGATTTCGAAAGGAGCAGCACCTGGCTCTTAATGGAAGCTTAAACCCTAGGGGAGGCCTGATGTAAACACTGGGAAAGTGAAGTAGGAGTGCACAGGCTCTCTGCCCGGGGTGAATTTCCCACTCTGAGAACATAGTGGTAACCACAGCTATGTGACCTGTATGGAAATCGGTATGTGACAAACACAGGTGACCTTCCAAGGACTTTGCAGAGTCCAGTTCATAATGAACAGCTTTTCTGTCAGCCAAATCAGCACAGACACCAGGGTTACTGCGGGAGTTCAGAGCAAGTAGGCAATAAGGATGCAATTTGGACCTGCACAGGAGCCCACAAAAAAGGCTCCAGGCACCCCTTAAATCTTTAACACGTGTTAAATGGCAACATGGGCATCTGTGGATCCACTGCGCTGGGGTCAGTTGCACCCTAGCTGAACAGAGCACTTAAATTGCAAACCCCTCTCTGGTTAGGCACATGTTTGTGTGTGTATAGGGGGAAAGGGACCTAGGTCATATTTAAAGGCATTTTACAATATAGTAGTGATGATTTTTCTCACAGAGAAGTCTCTCAAGTAAAATACACGACAGGGAAAATAAATCAGATATTTTTGATAGAATCATTTTTCTCCTCATTATGTCTTTGAAAGGAGAGAACTTGGTCGTAAACTGGAGTGTAAGCAAATTGTGTGGAGTGAAATGGGATCAACGGATCACTTCACAACTCAAATTATAGGGTGAAATTCAGGGCACTTAGGCGCAGCTTGAATCCATCATGAGCCCACAGAATAGACTGTAAGTGGTGCATGGACCTTGTGCTAACTTTTCAACCATAGTGAAATCTGCCCAGAGTGACAATGTTCTGTGGAAGAAAAATTGACTCTAAGAGTGTCCAGTCTAATCTCTTTTGCTTTGACCCACTATAATTCCCTGAAAGCGGGAATTCCAGAACAGCTGGAGAAATGCTCTGGATCTTCTCCTTCCATATGTATTTTGAGACAGTTGCCCTTTAGTAATTGCTCTGATGCTTGCACATAAGCAGAAGTCAACGGTTATGTCACTCATCCTTTGGTTTGAGGCTATCTTTAAACTAAAGGCAAAGGAAGGTTAAAAAACCCAACATGAGCTAGAAAAAAAGAGTCTTGACTAAAGCGACTTTTTTTCTTCCTTTTAAAATGTTAAAAACATAAATGTGCCTTTTTACTAATGTCTGAACTATTCAAACACACAACTGCTTGGCCCTGTTTCTCCATGAAGGAATTTGAAAGAACAGCAATGGCAGTGACTTAAAAGGTAATGTCTTGTCATGTATCTGTAGAAATACTCCTGCATGTCTCATCTGTACAGAAAGAACAATGTAGCGTGCCCACTCTTTGGTCTTTGGAATACTTTCTTACTTAAAAGCAGCAAAGAGTCCTGTGGCACCTTATAGACTAACAGACGTATTGGAGCATGAGCTTTCATGGGTGAATGAATCCGACGAAGTGGGTATTCACCCACGAAAGCGCATGCTCCAATACGTCTGTTAGTCTATAAGGTGCCACAGGACTCCTTGCTGCTTTTACAGATCCAGACTAACACGGCTACCCCTCTGATACTTTCCTAGTTAGCTATTGATCCCAATGAGCCAAATTTTAGTTTCAGTTATTCTGGATTTACACCAGTGTAACTCTTCTAATTGGTCCAGCCAATGTAGGATTTGGATAACTGTCAGAATCACTTTTATAGGTGGGGGAAAGAGAGTTTTCATAGATTTCGACCTCATTAATGCTTCTTATAACAAGTTTGGAGGAGGAAAAAACCCAGAGGACTATAACGTCTCTAGAGAATATGGAGCTAAGCCCCAATGAGGGTATAACATAATGTTTGGCAAATACACACCTATAGAAAAGGGGAAAAATACATTGTTTTCACAAAAAGAAAAATGATTTGTGAAGACTGAAAATCTCTCCTCTAGTCTCCAGATGCTGTGTGGATCTTTGCACACATTGCCTGGCCAAGCCTTTTTTCTCATTACTGCTTCTTGTGGCAAGGCTGAACATAGACATTTGTGAGTGAGGTGAGACCCACCTGGTGTGCCTCTTTGCACACCAGTAGCCAGAATACCCTTCCACTTCACAGTGCAGGTGCCTGAGCTCTGGGAATAAGCAAACAGGGTTTAGAGTGCTTTGAAATCAATGGGTGTTCAACACCTCTGAAAGCCAGACCACATCAGTTCTGTCTCTTTCCAAGCTCCAACTGTGGAAAGCTTGGTAGTGGGACTGGCATCTTCTTGCCTTTCTGCTTCTTTAGAACACAGGCATGTTTACTCTTGCTACTGTCACATTGCCGTGACTTGTTTGTTGGGGAATCAGAATGGAACAAATCATCTCACTTTTCTATGGAGCCCAGACTACTAGTTACCCACAGAGGTTCAGGTACCAAACACAAGGTCCAATGGGAAATGGAAAGTGAACTAGTTTAACACTTTAAGTAGGCTTTTATAATTTCCCTTACCAACCCAGATACCTCCATGGATGAGTTTCTGCTGGAGGAATGTTGGTCACTAATCTGTGGGCTGGTGGGTACACTGTTTTCATTTTCCATTATACCTTTTGGCAATAGAACATTTTTCATACAATGGGCCTATTGGATTCTGGGGAGGTGGGCAGGTGCAAGTTAAGGACCCTCCCCTAGCCTGTGGGAGGATCCACTGAGCCCAGGAAATCACATAATTACAGTGGGCATCAGAAAATATAACAAAGACAGGTGTGAAGGTCAAAGGGTCAAAACAAGGGAACCTACAATGGTAGTAGAATGTCTAAGTGCAGTTCAAAGGAATTCATGGCTAGAGATGGGCCAAACACAATGTTCAAACTGTGAGCTTTTTCCAAACATCAGGGCATTTGGTAATGAGGGATAGCTCAGTGGTTTGAGCATTGGTCAGGGTTGTGAGTTCAATCCTTGAGGGGGGCCATTTACAGATTTGAGGCAAAAATCTATCTAGGGGTTGGTCCTGCTTTGAGCAGGGGGTTGGACTAGATGACCTCCTGAGGTCCCTTCCAACCCTGATATGATTCTATGAAACATCTTTCCCTGTAAGGTTGAGTCCTGGCCCTTCCTAGAAGCTGTTTTCCACTTTTGCAGAAAGAGACCTGGGGATCGCAATGGTATGCTAATTACCTAACACAACGACCTCTCTCTGCCTCTATTGGCAGGACAGATGTAACATCTTGACTGCCCCCAGTATCCACCATACACATAGGAAAGGTTGATAATTAATGGTTTATCAGCCCCTCTTTTGCAGCAGCTGAGTAGGGCTGGCCATTCATCCTCTGTTCATCTCTCTGTTATGTGCTCATCAGGCAGAGAGTGTCTTCATCCCACAGCAGCAACTAACACACAAGTGACTAGGCAGCACTGCACACTGGAAGCAATTATTTTCCCCACATTCAATGTCTTGTTATTTACCACTGGCTGTTTCCGACGTATAAGTAGTTTTCTGATTTTTCTGTTGTTTTGTGTGTGTGCGCATGTGTACGCGTGCATTTGGCTGCATTTTACCTGTTAAGTTTTATACTTCTGAGTCTATAGTGTAATTAAAGAACAAAGTAAAGATGGTATTTTATAAAATTATTTCACTTGTGCCTTTTTATTTTATTTTTTTTAAATCAAATGTTTCTATTCCTAGCAGGAGATATTAATTCCCTGCTACACATCAAAAGCAATTCCATTCAGGGAACCAGCTTAAAATGGTACCAGAGAAGAGAGGCCTGGAGTTTTCAGACTCAAGATGGGCCAGATTCTGCTCCTACATTCACTGAATCCCATGTAACTTCAGGGCTAGCTGACTGTACTGATGTTATTCTGGCTTCAGAAGGGCTCACTCGCTCTGGCTTCAGGTGCTCCCATTCCTCAGTTTCCCTTCCGCTACAGTTAATAAACTTTCACTCTGCAGGCATTTTCTTAGTAACCCTCTGTTTCTGGAGTCTGACTTATACAAAGTTCAAGGCAGCTCAAGTTTTCCATCCACTCTCCTACTGGCTAGCAGCCTTTGGTATGGGATTGCTAGCCCTGTCTCTGCTGAGGCTTCTCTCTAGACCAGTGGTCCCCAATGCGGTGCCCGCCGGGTCATTTATGTGCGCCTGCCTAGTGCTCAGCAGGGAAGAGAAGCCGCGGCCCCGCGCCTGCCGGAGACAGAGAACTCCAGGGCTGCAGGCTGCAGGCGCTGGTGTTCTCTGGCAGACACGGGGCTGCGGCTTCTCTCCGGCTTCTCTGGAGCTGCAGGCTGCGGGCTCCGGTGTTCTCTGTCCCCAGCAGGCACCAGGCCATGGCTTCTCTCCAGCTTCAAAGCCGGAGAGAAGCTGTGGCCCGGCCTCTGCCGTGGACAGAGAACTCTGGGGCTCTAGGCTGCGGGCGCCAGTGTTCTCGGTCCCTGGCAGGCGCGGCGCCATGGCTTAAGCCGGAGAGAAACCGCGGCCCCACGTCTGCCAGGGACAGAGAATTCCGGGGCTGCAGGCTTCATTCTATGTTAAAGTAAGAATAATAAATATATTTGGACCAGCAGTTCAACCATGTTTAACTTTTTTAAAATAAATAAGATGAAAACTGTTTATGATATTTATTTTGTAAAAACCCCTTAATTTTTCTTACAGGTAGATAAAAAAGAGCAAATTCACATGGTAAGGTGAAAGACTAATTGCCAAATAATTTAATTAATACCTTTTACATGTAAAATTACCCTTTTTATCTTATGGATTCATATATTATGTGTATTAAATATGATTTTTTTCATATTATTTAATGTACAAATACAAAATAAGCCTTGAAAAATTGTTGGCACCCGCCACACTTTTCTGAAAACATGAATGGGCTACTGGCCACAAAAAGGTTGGGGACCACTGCTCTAAACTTCCTAGCTGGCTGCTGCTCTTTGCAAACTTTCTGCCTGGGAACTAAAGAGCATCTCCCACCTGTTTTCTCTGCATGAAACAGTTCACACAATGTTACTACTCCTTTACATCCCTCTTCTGACTAGTCTTAGGTTGCATTTATATGCTCCAGCAGGCCTGGTTCCTAATCACATGCTCTCATTACATGGTCATTGGATTGAGAGGTGAAATAGTCACAGGTGAGGCTGAACTCAGAACTCTGGTAAAAAGACAGTTCACCCAGTGACACAGCCTTTATACATGTGTAATTGAGAGCAGAATTTTGCTTTATTGTAAGATCCTGGATGAGCTATTTCTTTGGCATATACATTCCCATATGAGCTCTGTGGTTGAAATTTGCTGTGGGGCAGAGGACTTGTAAAAGATTTATGGATCACTTAAACACTCAAAATAGAATTTATGCTGGCCTTAAGTGCTGCATGGACCATGTGCCAGGCTTCCACACATGGATGAAATTCACTTCCATATGCATTTGAAGATTGATTTTTATTTCCTCCATACTCTCAGTTGTGAAGGAAGCTGCAGTGTTTCCTATAGAAACCTTGACAGGCCAGAGTTCTGTTTAATCAGAAACTTCTACAGGCTAAGCTGTCCCAAATGCTAATGCAAAAAAGCAGGCTGGGGGAATCTGAGGGTAGATGTGTGTCTAGCAAACCCTCCCCTCCTTGCTGCAGATGCTGCTTTCCAAAGTCTCTGACAGCAAATTAAAAAGAAAGAAAAACAACTCTGAGAATCTCTTTGCCCCAGTTCATAATAATTTAATAAACAGCAAAATGGCAGCAACCACCTCGGGATTGTTCAGGTGTCAGCTGTCTTTGTTTACTTACTATTAATTTATGTTTTATTAGCATTTCTGGTATACCAGCTGATGCTGTAACCCCCAGTTGCTTATGAATACTAAAGAAGCTTCCTTCCAACAATTAGCTTCATAAGAATAAATTAATAAAATACAAACTGGTCAGAGTGGTGGGCAAAACACATGAGCCAGTGAACTGGGGCTTGCTGGATCCCAGTTCAATTCTCTACCTGTTCACTATGACCTAGGGCAAGTTCCTTAGGGCTAGATTTTAAAGGTATTTAAGCACCTAAAGATGCAGATACATACCTAGTGGGCTTTTCAAATGTGCCTAGGTGCTTATTTCAATGGGAGTTGGGGGCCTCAGTTCCCCATCTATAAACTGGGGATAATATCCTCTTTCTCCCACCCTTTGCCTGTCCTCACTATTTCAGTTATAAAGCTCTTCACAGCAATGGCTGTCTCTTACAATATGTTTGAACATTCTGGGTATAGATCTCAGCTAGGACCCCTATATGCTACTGTATTTCAAATAAGAATGTGTTTACCATTTTCCCTGTTCTCCTGCAGTAGTGGATTCCTACGGTTGAGCAACCATGCCACCATCTGACAGCTGTCAGGATCACCTGAATTGCCAGCTGCTGAAACCTTTCCAAAGCTACTCCCCCCCTACTCCAAAGCTACTCCAATGCTATTGCCACTTGAGCTAGCTAGGAGATAGACCCACGCTGCAAAAGTGTGCTGACTGCAAACAAAGCAACTTTTAATCCTTAAAGTAATGTTATTTTACATTTATGGAGCACATCTGTCATATAGGAATAGATTCATTAGTTGTTTTGGCTCTTCATCCAGGAAACTGGGAATAACTCTTTCTTGGCTGAATGCTCACTCCCTTCTCCCATTTTCTCTCAGCCCTTTAAAAAATGACAACAAATACATTTTGCATCCTTTGAAATCAAGGAAATAATTTCTCTCTCATTGAAAGTGAATCTGGGTAACACTGGAGATCAGAATCTGTTTCCTTCCACCTCCCCCCTGTTTAATTTGCATCACTTTCATAATTCTGGCAAGGGGACTTGAGTCAATTATAGCCACACTGAAAATACTGAGAGACCCCACCCAGGAGAGCAGGAAGAAGATTAAGCAAGGAGTCCTTGCTTCATCTGTACTCTGCTTCCATTGTTTAGTGCTGCAGAAGAGTGAAGAACAATTGCAAAAGGAATCCAGAATAAATAAATAAAGGTTCAATTCACTCAATCTGCAAACATGCCTCCTTTTACACCCTGTTACTTTATGGCGATACAGAAGACAGAAATTGACATAAAACAGATTGAATCGTTCTTTCTCTCTAGGACTACTTTGCTATGTCTAGGCTCTTGATTGCAGTATTGCCAACCACACATGTTCCAACAGGGCCTAAATGTCATGAAATTGTCTTAAATATTATTAATTTTTTTAAAAAAACATAATATATTTTGAGGGCTTTTTATTTCCCTGCTGGATTCTGAGCCTTCCAGGTGAACCTGCTTCATATTTTCCAGATTTTCTCCACAGTTATGAGGGCTAGAAACTGACATTTTTTTTAAAAATGAAAGCTGAGGTTCTCACATTATTACAGGATTCTAAGAAAAAGATCAAATATCCTGGGACTTATAAAAAAAATGACAGAGTTGGAAGCACAGGTATTGTGCAGGTATTTTCCATGGCGCAAAGCTGTGCTACCCACCACTGTTGCAACAGGATATTTGTGAGTGGAGGATATATGTGGGTGTAATTGAGGGTAAGACCTTGACATAATCCTCTCCTCAGAGCAGGACTGAATCTCTGGCCCCTACTGTGCTCACTTCCTTCCTCTCAAGACTGTGGGCCTGTGGACAGAGAATGGGCGTGTCAGAATAGACATGGACTTACATGCAGTCCTAGTGCTAGTAACAGCTTGCTTTCTGCTCAAGTCTCATGCTTGCTTCCAGGCAGGGATCATATTGTGCCCATCCAGCAGTGCATTCATTAATGCAGACCTGGGTTCCCCCATCTTGCTTATATGCACAGCAATCTGCAACTGGAGGCAAATCCTCAATGTGGGATAAACTGTCATATTTTCATTGACAGTTTACTCTAGTTGAGGACCTGAACCTCTGCAGTGTGCAGGACCAAGCCCCCTAAAGATCTGGATCTGATCCTGAACCAAGGGTTGTGTTGGGGCCCATCTCTTTTTCAAAGCAGAGACAATTCCTGAACAATGCTCAGCCATGCTCAGTAATGTTTCTGGAAAATCTATCTGTGCAGAATACTTCAGAGCAATATAACTCTTCCCAGCTACATTTCTCTGTCGCATCTCCCACACAGCCTATCTCTGCAGCAGCAAAGACTTCAGCTTTCTAACCTCATTATTTCACCTTCAGGCCTGTCTAACTTTGGTGAACATGAAGAATGGGAGCAAATGCTGATCAGCTCAGAGAATCAGATGGCATTTGTCTTTAGCAAGTCTCAATACCCATCCTCCAATTTCCCAATTTAGGCCAATAAGAAATCGGATCAGGCAAATCCAATTTCAGCTAGGCAGTAAGTCTGGAAAATGGATTAATACAGTAGTTAACAGCAAGAGCCAACACAGAGGTCAAACTGAGTTTGAGAGGAGATCAAAGCATTTAATGCTTATAGACTTAGCAGGGGGACTACAGTTCCAGTATGATATTTTTGACAGAAAATGACAATGCCATTGATGACATAGAGAGAGAAAGAGAGAGAGAGATTGGGTCTGATTCCTCAGCACATTATGCCAGATTTATGCCATTGTAACAGAATGGAAAATTGGCTCCATTATTTCTTTTTTTTTTTTTATCCAGAATTTACATTTAGGGACTTTTTAAAAATCTAACCAGCTCTTCTTCCCCCTGTCCTCAGCTGCCATTCTTAGCAAAGGCCTTGCACCAGAAGTTACAGAAGGAATAATACACAGCACTCCATGTTTTGTAATTTGATAAGAGGAGCCATCTAATTAAAATAGCCCACCTACCAACCCACTGGCTGTAAATTGCAGAAACCAACACTTGGTCACACATGCAACAGTGCCTGCCACACAGCTGTTTCCATCACCCCATTAAAAATCATTTCACTATTGTGGTTAAAGGACATTAATTTAAACAAACAAACAAAACAAAAACAGTAAGATTTGTAAACACTAGTGGCCAAATACAACCCTAGAATGAGTCAGTGTAATTCCACTGAACTCAGTGGAGTGGCACCTGCTTCCTTCAGAGCTATGTTTGACCTTGATTTTGGATCTGCTACCTTGTGCCTTCATTTGGGTGGGATCCTACTGCTCCTAGTGGACATGCACCACTTATTCAGTCAGTAAAATATATTTACTTGGATCTGACTGTGGTGTATACCTTTATAACTAATACAGCCACAATCCTGAGCTCATTCATCTGATTAAGTCAATGATTTAATGGTTGGCCTTTGCTTCTGCCATATGAGTTTCCTGCTTTCAGGTTAGCCCCTTCACAAAGGACAGTGGTCAGCTACCTAAAAATATGTCACCTTTACCTTTGACAAACAAAGACCAATTAAATAAGACCAACTGCTATGGGCAGCAGGGAGAGTCATCTGAAGACGGCCTTCTGGCTAAGCTGGGTTTGGCTCCTGGTTTCACCTGAGAGTTAACCCCCTAGTGTCTAGGCTGATCTCAGCAAGAAATCTGACTCTTTATATATGTCGCTGCTGTTGGAGAAACTGCCACTGTCATCTTCAATAATTCTGTGTCACGAGTCCTTGTGTAGCCCTCTGGTGAGAATGTGTTATGTGGCCCTTCTCTGTACGTGCTCCACAGAGGTATAACTATAGAGCTCCACCTGAGTTTGCTGGTTCAATGTCCAAGATGGTGGCCATCACATATGCATCCCACATGATGCATGATTTTGTGAGTGCTGCTATATCAAATCCAATCTGGAAGAGAAATACTTATATAATGGGCATCCTATTAGCTACAGGACAGTGGAAGAGAACTGTTAAGTCACTAGCCTATCTCCTTGTAACTGCAGGTTCGACCCCTACTGAATATTTTTTCTGCCTAATCCTGTTTAGTCATAGAAGACCCAAAAAATGTGAGCCCCACCCCTTCCCATGTTCATTATTTCATACCCTAAAAGATTTCTCTTAGAAGGTTGCTCCTGAGACTCATCTTGCTAGTTTCACCCCATTGCTCTCCCTTATACCTTATGGGCCATCACGTCAATCTGAAGGGAAATGAGAAAAGGTAGAACATAGAAAGAAAAGTCACTATTTTAATAAATAAATATTCTTTATTCAATTCAAATGTTACAAAACTCTAACAATGATTCTATACAAACTCTCACTGTAATAGCCCACCAGCATACAAGTTATTTGAATGGGGATGGGGGATTTCAACCATCTTTCTTTCTCCACAATCTGATTGGCTGACTGGCATACAGAAGCTTCTACTATGTAATGAGAAACTAAAATATCAACCACGTGTAAACTTGAAAAGAAAATGAAATATGGAGTGGAAAAGCAATTGTCAAGTTGTGTTAGCTGGGTTTAGAACCTGGAATTTCCTGGAATTCCTACTATGAAGGTGTAAATTCTGGATTGATTTCAATGAGTTTGGATCAGGCCCTTACACCAGTGTAAAGGAGGACTAACACCAATTAAGTCAAGCAGTTATATGTGTATGAAACCTGTGAGAGTTCAAAATCTGGTCTTGAGTAAATGACTACACAAGGTGCAAGGCAGTGGAGAATCGGGCTCCATGGAACATCTGTCAGTAGACTGGGTATAAATAGAGCTATATAAGTGGAAGGAGCCTAAGAACATATAATTTAGGCCATTCTGCATGTCTCTTCTGAATTTGGCTTATCATCTCTAGCACTGCTTTATGGGAAGATCCCCAGCTGGTATAACTCAGCATCGCAAAACTGAAGTCAATAGAGCTACTCTATCTTATGCTATCTGAGAATGTGGTACAGGAGTTATAGAATGTTTACAACTAATACATAGGCTGCAGTGGTATTCTTCATTTTAAGTGTAGGGAATATCTCTGGAATTGGTAATAACTCTGAAACTAGAATGATCTTTTCAGAGCAGCCACTGTATAACCCAAAGTATAGCTTTTACTTAGAAATGAAAAACACCACCTCTTTTCTGTGCTATGGAAATAACTGGAACACACTCTTATAAAGTCTATTTAAAAAATAGACCAATCTGTATGGATTCATGTTTTAAACATGAGCTGCAGCACAATATGAATCTTATTCTGGTTTCCCCCTATTTCCCTAGATTTAAAAAAACCAATAAAACCATAAAAGAACAAACCAGTGAACTAATGAGAAGCAAGGACATTTCAGTAAAAGGCCACAGAAAAATGAAAAGTGATTGCGAATCTCCCATAGATATGATTAGACCTACTGCTTCAAAAGGAAAAAATACAAATCTAGTATATTCAGTCATCTTTTTTTCCTGGTTTAATTTTTTGATTGCAAATAAACTATTCAATACATTTGTCCCTTTTTTCCTGTCCATTATCCAACCTGCACTCTGCAGATATGGTTGTTATTTGTAAGTATAACAAATCTCAGGCTAGAGGATGCCTATACATTATTTTCTCTATCAGCTATTCACTATTTGTGGTGTACAACTGGCTTAGTAACTCTGGAGTAAACTCACACCATGCTTATCTCTTAGGATAGTCATAGATCATTTTTGTTTCATTCTACCATCACTCATTACAAACAAATGCTGATGCTCTTGTTAATGTGAAAATTAATGAGCAAAATTCTGCCCTCCCACACCCACTCACTCCAGACGCAAACCACCTCCCAATGGCAGCGAAAGGTCTGCAAGCTGAATGAGTTCAGAATAGATTCACAATGTGGAGAAATCTGCCTGACAGTAATGACTTGATAAGAAAACAGAGGCTCAAAAAGAAGAGGACTCTAATTATGTCAACCCAGCATCTAAATCCTGCAGTAGAGGAGTACTGCACTTTCTACTGCTACTCCATAATCTGGAGATTTTATTTTCATACAGAACCTATCACAACCAACACCCTCTGGCTCGATGTAGGGAGTAGGATTTGGCAGATAGAAACGAGAGACGGAAAAGGCCTGTAGTCCATCCGCCCAGCCAGTATACTATTGTTCTCTACGATATATTTTCCTGTGCTCTGTATACATACAGTTTTGGCCAGCAGTACAGAAATTCAGAACATAACATTGTCTCACGGGCTGGAATGTAATTTGCATTTGTGATGCTAATATATTGATGTCTAATGATTTTAGTTTAGCAGCAATACGTTTATTACAAAGAGTAGTTTGTATTGCCAGAATGCCTAGGAGCCCCAGCCACAGACTAGGACCCCGTGGTGGTGGGTGTTGTACAGACACAGAACAAAAAGATAGTCCCTGTCCCAAAGATCTTACTGTAGTCTATGAAATACATTCACCCCTCATTCACACACGTATTAGGCATCATAACAGACTTCCTGAGTGAACAAAGTCTGTTATCAAAGCACTTATTTTTGGTAGTTGTTTTCCAATATTTTCACCTCTCTGCAGGCATTGATGATGTTGACAGACACTCTGATCTACAATGAAAGCAATTCCCCTGCATCAGAAACACTCCTTTCCCAGTCCCCTGGGTCAGTCTCAGTAACAAACACTGCTCAGAATACCAGCCAAGGCAGGAGTTAGTTCCTTTGGGTGCAACCAGGAGCCTGAGCTGACAAGCAGGGTTGTACAAAAAGAGGCCTATTCCCTACAGTGGCTTGCCAGCAATGGTCTCCATGCTCTATTCAGCAAACAGGTGTGACATATGGAAAGATGGTTGCTCAAGCCATCTGAAGTTTTCATTTGGATGCTGAGATAGTATTAAGAGTGACAGGTGATTGCCATCTGGTGATTTCACCCTCAAAATGAAATAGTCGCCAGTGCACCCGGCATCACACATTTTCATTCATATCATGATCACAGTGAAGTCAATTAAAACAAAGCACTTTTCCTTCTCTGTTCCACGATCCACCCTCCAGGGTTTACGTCCATTTGTAACATCTTCATCACCCACTTGTCTTTCCGTGCGCCATCAATGAACTCATCAAGGGACAATTGCCCTGTAGAAGAAATGGGGAAGACAGAGATCGAAATAGTGTGACAGAAAGGCCTGATTTACACTTAAAATTTAGGTTGACATAGCTGTGTTGATCAGGGGTGTGAAAAATCTACACTCCTGAGCACTGTAGGTATACCAGCCTAACCCCCGGCGTAGACACAGCTAGGAAGATGGAAGAATGCTTCTGTTAGCCTAGCTACACCTCACTCAGGGGGGTGGTATTCCATCACTGACAAAAAATGCCATTCAATCAGCATAGGCTGTGTCTACACTCTGGCTATGTCTACACTACTCACCACTGGTAGTGGCATTTAAGGGACATGGAACTACATGCCACAGTGAGAAACACATCGTCTCCACACTGGGGTGTGTAGCTACACATGTCAGCGAAAGGCTCTGGCAAAGGGAAGGCAGCGGGAGAATGGCTCACCCTCTGCTGGAGGACAGCGGGAGAATGGCTCACCCTCTGCTGGAGTCCTTCCCTGTGGTGGGAAAAGGCTCCAGCTGTGAGGAGGCAGCAGGACACTACACTGCTAAAAGTAGCTTTGTAGCAGGAGAGGCATTGCTTGGGCAAATAGAGAGTATGTGGGGTATGGACTTGAATACATACCCACAACCTGCAGGCATGTCTTTACTTACCTAAGCTATGCCTCACCAACTACACTGCTATCTTTACCTATGCTAGGGGGACTATGTATATATGTACCCTACATGCTGCCAAAAGAGGGGTGCAGTGTAGATGCACCCTATGAAGTTATACTGGCATACCTATGGTGCCATAGCTATGTTGGTGTAGTCCCTGTAGTGTAGACATACTCGAAGTTGGAGAGAAGAGGAGAAAAGGAAGTAAAACTGATATTCTCTATGTTAAATGCAAATGTAACAATGAAGGCAACAATTCAGTGGCCAGTCCTCTGATCATCAATACGTGACCTGTCTTCCAGGGTGCTGTAAAATCACCAAATGTATAGATAGGTATTTCAGGTTTCAATCCATTCCCCAATACAGTTACACAAAGTTTATCATCAGATCCCTTTCCTAAGGCCTTGTCTACATGGGAGAAATTGACTGTTCAGAATAACTATTCAACTATTGCTATTCTGTTGTACTTTTGCTATTCTGGAATAACTCCTCTGTGTGGCCTCTCTATTAGTAAATAAAAGTGATTTTATCTGGAGGAATTATTCCAAAGCAGAGTAATTACTCTTCAATAAAGTCACTTTTATTTTGGAACAGTGTTCACACTGGGTTATTCCAGAATAGCTAATATTCTAAAATAGCAATTCTGGTCAATTTCCCTATGTAGACAAGGCCTAAGAGACAGAAAAATATTCAGGCCTATCCTTCATTGATTGGACTTTTGACTAAGATCAAATGTTGATATAGTCTGATATCTGATACATCCTTTCTCAGGCAAACTCTGAACTTGATCCTGCAAACCGTTATTGATGTGAGTGGTCCCATTCACTTCAGTGGCACTATAAAGGACTACTCCAGGGTTTCAGGATTGATCCCTGTATTTTGCCTTTGCAGGGTACCTCATGATCTCAGAGATGTAGATGGGTGTGGTATAGTTACTTAGCTAGATTAGAAGATCTTTGCCATGTTGAACTCCTGTTTTCTTATGTTATGATAACAGGAAATGTTCTCCCTCCCCTCGATATTGACCTTAAAGGACTTACTTCAAGATTTACCTCAATGTAACTGAGATCAGAGCTTGGGCCATCATGTCTAATATGAATAATATGATCTTCCTTCTAGGGGATCAACAATAAAGCTGATTAAATTGGTCTAGCCAGCAGAGATGTCTGTTCACAAAGCATGAATCCAACCTGAGCTGTAAATTTCTTACCGTCCCCATTCTCATCCACTAACTGAAATATCCTGTCCACGACTTCTTGGGGGGAGAGCAGTGGAGTCCTCTCTTCCACTTCCGACCGACACACTTTCTTCAGCCTGTAAATAGACTGGAGGAAAGGAAGCTTGTGAGTAAACAGGGCTGTTAAGTACAAAACGGCAAAGAAAGTGAGTTATTAGTTATGACATTTAGCACTTTGAACCTGCTGTCTGTCTGTGTCTATCGCAAACATTCATCAAACCTCAGTGCTCCCCTGCAAGCCAGGGAAGCAAGTATTATTGACCCTATCTTACAGATGGGAAAATTCATGCTGAAAAATTAAACTATTTGCCCATGGCTACATAGCATGTCAGTGGCATATCTGGGGAAAGGACCCTAGTGCATCCATCCATCCATCCATGCCTCCCAGAGCTGTGCTTAGACTGCTCGTTCACATTGCATTATTAGTATATTACTAATATATTTGGGAGTGTAGATAGTTGCCGATATTGGGGCCAGCCTTGGCAGGCACTGTGCTACTTCTGGCCCTGTCACTCTCCAGCTGCAGAACAAATTTCTCTGCTAATAGAAAAAAAAGAGGGGGAATGGAAATAATAATAATAATTAAGTGAAAGTAAGAATAAATGTTATTATTGATTGATTAATTAATTAATTAATCTAAATCCTCAGGATTGATTCCTCTTCTGGGTCCAATTCTGCTTTCATGGAAGTTTCTGTTACTGAATTCAATGGGAGCAGAAACAGATCCTTGCATGCAACCCCCTAGAAGCATTTTAGTCTGTAAACATGTTTAAAATGCAAAAACTCAGTAATAATAATGACCGTGCATTTATGTAGCTCCTTTCATCCAAGCAGATCCCAAATAGATGTACAATTTCAGGCTAAGAGCAGATGCACTAGCATGTTAAAATATCTGGTCCAAACTGAAGTCAAGATTTGGAGTGGTGTAGTTGAAAGCACAGAGTGGTCTATTCTGTTTTCTGTCACTAGAATTAGACAGGTCTTTTTTATTCACCCCTCCATCCCAGCTGGTCTTGGGACAAATGCCTCTTCAGCACCAATTGTGTTCATGAGGCCGAAGTGTTCGGCTGGCATCTTGCCAGCCTGGAGATTGGTGAGGGCATGACATAGCCATGCCTGATTCCGTGTTGACCTTAAAACCATGGCTCAACTTCATTAGGGCTGTCCTCCCTGATGGTGCTGATCAAAGGATCCTTACCACATCTGCTGCCCATGACCTATCCCAAAAGAGGGTCAGTTGGCTTTAGTGAAGAAGATACTGGCTAATTATAATCCTCTCTGTGACTACTAAGTATTTCCCTGGTTGATTAGGAGACAATTGCACAGATACAAAATTTGTTTCGGCATCTGATCCATGATCCGCAAACATGGCCTGCGGATATCCGCATTTGTGGATGTGGCTATCTGTGGATATAAAGCAGATTTCCACAGATTTGCAGGGCTCTAAGAATTGGGAAGAAGTTCCCAGAAGAAGTTACGTGCTCAGGTACCACAGTGAAGAGAGAGAGAGAGACAGAGAGATACGCAGCCTTAATTCTTTCAAAGCAAAGTTGATCCTGCCTTGTCAAAGAGAACCTGTGCCAAGAAGAGCTAGTCTGTCCTGATTTCTCTGAACACATTCATGATTCATAAAGATTTTTCTAAGATTTCAGCTGATACATTTTCAGCCTACAGGGTATCCATGAACTGGGGACTGTGACTATTTGCTCGTTTTTTATTCATCATGTCAGACTGATCAGTTATGTCACATCGTATGTTTCTGATCCCTGACTGGGTAACTGAAAACTTTTAAACAGTAGAAGACTGAATAAGGCATAGTGATTATCCTTGTTTCATGCACAAGCAACCTGGCTCACGTAAGAAAAAACAGATTTTTTTCCAACCACTTGTGTGTACAAAGCACATTCAAGCAAAGGTTCATCAAAGAGACCTTATCAAACCGAACACTGATGGGGATTCTAATGGATATTATTAATGCTGTTTTTGCAGCATTCACTTGACTCTAGTTATGAGCCTAATCCCAGCAATTTATTCTCTTCAGTTAGAACCAGAGAATAAAATTCACCCTTCTCTCTCACCCTGATCATTATTTATTCCATACTCATTTCACATGTGACAATGACATCAGTAAATTAGAGCTGGCCAAATTTTTCCAAATTTTGATTTTTCAACAAAACAAAGGGATTTTTTTTTGCAGAAAGTTTCCCTTTCTTTGACCAGCTTTTTTGATACAGTGTCTTTTCAGAGAATCTCAAAGGGGTTTCACAAATATCCCTGTGAAGTAGGTATGTATAATGATATCCAAATCAGGTAACCACAGCACAGAGAGATGGAGAGTTCTGTCCAAGGTCACACAAGAGCTAGAATCCATGAGTCCTGGCACTCAGTCCCTTTGCCCTAAACCTCTAGGCCACAAGCTCTCCCTCAACAGCTGTGTATGTATGAACAGCAATTGCAGAATAAATAACAGAAATTCACAGTGTGGATCAGCAGGGATGATTCTGCCCAGTATTACCACTAATGTGTTTCTCTCCCCTTACTGCACGCTATTCAGGCAGGAAACCTTAATCCAGACTCATAAATAATATGGGGGTGAAATTCACCCCTTCCACACTAGCCAGAGTATGTTGTTTTATGAGGAATTCACTGGTGGTTACAAGGACAGGTCCTCCCTGGCAACTGTGCCTGCCTCCTGCCCTCCTGGGCCTCTTGTGTATGGTCTGTTGGCAACTGATCCACATATCTGGAGATCATGGAACTTATTCCCTGACCTGCCAGGCCATTGCAGGTAGTCACTAAGTCTGACCATTCTCACTTAGGGCTTCATTATTATCCCAAATTATTTCTGCAATTGCTACTCATTTGAGAACAGTACAAGTCATTATGTTGAGCAGGGAAGGGTGTCTTGCTTAATGATATTAATCCCTTGGCTCATGAATAGTATGTGGTATAAAGAGCCTCCCTGTTAGGGTGATTTTACCTTAAATTAGTAGATAGATTTAGATCTTGGGCTTAAGGCATTGAACTGGGGCAGAGAAGATGGTTCTCTCCCGGCTTTGCCACAGGCTCCCTTTCTCTGAGCAAATCATTTCATTTCTTTGTGCTTCCCTTCCCCATCTGTAACATGGGGATAATAATCTTTACTTACATCCTTTGTCTGTCTTGTCTACTCATTTTGTTAGCTCTTTGCGGAAGAGGCTGCTTTTACTATATGTATATATAGAGCCTAGCATAATGGGCCCCTGGTTTCAGTTGGGTCCTCTAGATGTTAGTAATAGTGAAGTCTTACTTACATCAACTATTTCTAAGAGCTCAGGTTTGTCTATGCAGCCATTCCCATCCTTGTCATACACTTTAAATGTCCATCTCAGCTTGTGTTCCAATTTTCCTCGTAGGACAAGATTCAAAGCTGCGACATACTCCAGAAAATCAATGGTGTTATCCTGTAGACACAAGAGAGGCAACCGCAGATACACTTAGTCAGACCTGATCAATACAATTGTGTAAACAAGGATGAAAAATATGCTGAGGTGATTCTCTTGATTATGTGGTTATTTATTTATTTATTTGCTTCCTTACATTTTTAAAGGAATCCTGTGCACTTTCAAGCCAATTGATTAATTGATTGTGCAAAGTGGGATCTGTTGTTGAATCTGATCTGAAGGTTTCAGATGTTCACTGTTGTAAATAAAAACCAGAGCCTTTCCCAGCTGCTATATTTAACTAGGTGAGAAGGGAAAAGACAAGGAAAAAATCAGGTCAAGTCTTGTATATAGAGAATTTTTTAAGCTGTGGTCTATTTATTTATTTTAATAAGGAACAAAAAACTGTTTAAAATGTGCATTTGTTTTAGTGTGCTCTAGAATTGCTCAGAGTGGATGAAATTCACCCATGCGCAGAGGGTCAGCCAAAGTCTATGCTTTGCATAAATCCTGCTTAAGCCTCACTCAAGTTCTGCTTTGAGAGTTTTAATTGGGACTTAGTACCACATAGGCCTTTGCACAGGGATGAATTTCACCTTCTGTGACCCTGCTGGATTGAAACTGACATCAGCCCAGAGTAATCTGAATTTCCAAACAACAGAAGATTTTTTAACAATATAAAGATAAACCATGATCCAGTCTACAAAGGTACTTGTGAGCTGGTGTCTATAATGTAATGTGCTGTTGCATGGAGATCTGAGGTTCAAAGGGAGAACCTAGTGACATTTCATGAATACCTAAAGCTACAGACCTGGGGCTAGCTCTTTAACTGGTGCACATTGCTGAAGCTACATTGACTTCAATAGACTTAAGCCAGTTTACATCAGCTGAGGATCTGGCCCCACATTCCCTACCACTAAATCCGAGGACTGTCTCCCCTCAGGGCAGGTTGCCCTCAGACAGGCCCTGCTATGTAATGCCAGGTTTACAGACATATCAGCTCATGCCCAGTGATCAGGACATTGGAAGATGCACAGGAGAATACTCAGACAGCCTACAAAAATGTGCACTTCTTGAGGCAGTGGGAATCACCTGCCAATGCCCAGCATGTTCATCCAGTTTATTATGGCTATTTCATAACAGTTTTGGTGGGCCTGTGCTTTATGGGAAGGCCAAAAGGTCTATGCTTTGCAGGTCATGATGTCAGAAAGATTTCCTTATATTCACCCTCATAACATTTTGCGAGTATTATGCTCATCACATTGTTGTTAAAAATATCCCCTTTTTCATTCCATTCATGCCTGTGCTTCTCTCCTGCTAGTGCTAATGGGAAGAATGTACAATATGTGCACTCACTGCAAAACTGACTTCTATGACCTGATACTGCAACTGTTAGTGTGCAGGTCCCCGGTTGCCCCTGGTTGGAGTTCCATTGGCTTAAATGAGGCACTCACGTGCTGTCAGGTGCAAGACAGAGGCCTGTGTTTGTCTGGAAATGCAATCTTTGCTGAATTTATATCATCTCAAATTAGAGTAATGCAGAGGCAACCACACAGACACTTAGTTAGTCCCAATGCCCATTTAGACATAGTTTAACACCTTTAAGAAACAATCTTAATAAGATTAAACTACATTGAAAAACACTCCTTTTTGCTCATGTAAACAGCAAGGCCCTGAAAGTCAATGGGGTTACACAGGTGCCCACTGGTATGGCTGCAGTTGCAGTACTTGGGCTTAAGGTTTTGTAGAAGCTTCTTTTCAGCAACCTAATTTCTGAGCCAAATTTGATTTGTCAGTCTCTTTCATGGCCTCCTCTACTATCCTTTCTCTAGACTTGACCCTACTGATTTAAATGGAAGCAAGATAGGGACCCTCTTATATCTAATGGAAGGCTGATGTCCGTCACCTCTTTGTCCCACAATGACTTGCAATAAGGGTCACCACCATACAACTAATATGGCTGGGGTCTTCAAAGAAACTTAGGAGAGTTGTGCGAACCCACCTTCCCTCTAATGTCAGTGGGAGCTGGCTGCTTAACTCCTTACACTCCTTTCAAAATCTATCTACCTATCTATCTAATTAACTGATAAGGTTAACATTCAGCAAAGCAGATTGAAATTAGAAGCCTATTTCTCCATTGCCTTGACCTTGTGTCATCATTTTCACCAACACAAAGTTAGCACACAGTGGGCATAAAGTGTTACTGAACTGGAATGGTAGCATTTCACACTCTTTTTGCAAAGGTGTAAATGACAACACAACAGAGAATCAGGCCCAGAATGTTATAATTATTTAAGCCACTTCTTAATTCTTGAATGGTTTAAATCAATATATTGTTTAACTTCCACCTGTTTATCATTATTTGCGCATCTGATAATGATACCTAGCTCTTACAGAGCACTTTTCCCAATTCAAAATGCTTTTCTTGTTTATAACTTAGCTGATGTTATTAAGATGTGTCGGTCGTCACTACTTAGGGACTTATCTTGCACTGCTCATGGAAACAGCAGGTATGAAAATTATTTAAATTATATCAGAGAATTATTAATTTTCCTATGAGAGCAGTGGAGATGAAATTTCAGAGCATCGGAAGCTAACAAGGACCAAATATTGTCATGATAGTACAAATAAATTAATGTTAACAGAAATGAGATACATGGTAACTCTTCAAGATGGAGACTGTCTTATTTTGTGGCTTGCACATTTCTGGTGCTGAATTAATCATCAATCATCATAATGAGTTACCGTAGGAGTAAAATGAGCCAGTGAAATCAGGGGGGCTGCTTGCAGAGTGAAGTACAAATCAGGATGAGTAAGAATGGCAGAATCTGGCTCAGTAATAGTCATCTCAGCACTGGATCAGTGAGCTCCAGGGGGTGCTCCAGAGTGACTGAAAAAAAGAGCACTTCGTCCTGTTATTTTGGCCAACCAGCTGCACCTTAGTTCTATATTAACTATATACCATGGGGCTCTCTTTTAGGACCTGATCCAAAGACTAATTAAGTCAATTGGAATCTTTCTATTGACTTTGGTGGGCTTTAGAGGAGGCCCAAAGTGAAGGGAGTTCCTGCACATGACAGCTTCACTCACCAGATGTTTCACTAAAACTGGGATTGCAGTCTGTGTATTCATGGCACTGTCAGTACAAGACTCTCATTCCATTTCACAGAATACAGAACCTCACTAGACTTTCGTTCACTACAATTCCCTCTATACCATGAGAGGAAGATAACTTTTTGGCATTCATCTCCCTAGCCAGCTCCACTGTGTGAGAATCTTTGGGAAAAATTGCCTAACATGGGAGAGCCTAAAGTTAAGCTTCTAAATCCATAGTTAGGCATCGGAGTGAGAAAATTTTGACCTTAATTGTTACCTCTGGCTTAGATTCAGCTACCAGAGGATGCTTTCATTTAGTTAGTCCTTGCACCATAGGAGGAACTAGAGCCTCTTCGTAGACTACCAGGGCTCAACCCTGATAGATCTGTCACTAACTTTGTCTCAGACTTAATAAAAAACAAACAACAGGATGCAATGAGCCAAGATAATTCCCAAATTTTAGAAGGAAAAGAAGACTGCTGATTGCTCGACTTAACCAGCACCACTACTGCGGGTCTTTGACACTTACCCCATTCTTATCAAAAGCTTTGAACATAGTCTCAATATACTCTGCTGCTTCCTGGTTATCCTGGACTCCAAAGAAGCGCTTGAATTCATGCATGAAGAGAGTCCCGCTGGGACATTCCACTACAAACTTCTTATACCATTCCTGCAACTCAGCAACATCAATATCTGTTTGTTCCCCTTCCTCACTGGTGAAATGTTGTCCCATGTTGCTCCCAAAAACAGAAGAGAAAAAAAGACAGAAAGAAAAAAGAAAGGAAAATTTAGTCAATGTCCTTTAGTTTATATTGTTCCTTTTTCTCCTTCATCTGCTTTTTCTTTCTTCAGTTTCTTCTTGGGTTATTTCCTGTCTTTGTTTCTCTTTCCTGTCTTTCATGGGTACTGTATATTTCTGTTTTATCACCTTGTGTTGCTTTTGCTTTATTTCTTCTCTTCGTTCTTTCTCTTTCCTTCTATTCTGTGGTCTCTGCTCACTCCTACAATCTCATTCCCTCACTAGAGGATCCTGGAGTGGGTTTCCTTAGTTAAATTAGTACATGTGGTATCAGACTTGGATAAGAATAACTAAGATCATTAGGAGATTCCCACGATGCGTCACAGAAACCTTCACATGTTCCAGAGCTGTGCCTCATTTAAGAGCAAACTCCAGGCAGGATCAAAATGATTTCTAATGTCAATCTAAGGATTTGAATGCTGAGGTTCCCACTAATATGTGATGTATAATCCCCTTCTCCCTGACTGTGCATTATTTGAATAATAAAGCAATCAGAAATGAGTAGTTTCTAATCATTGACACATGTATGAATTTTTTGGGATGGAAACTCTAGGCTTCTCTTCAAATGTGTGAAATATTCACAAGGATAAGTGAAACTACTAGAAATAGGGGTGTTTTTACTTTTAAAAAAACTCTAAAACAGGTCCATTTTGGTGACAAATGTGCCATTTTTGCACATTTTTAATTAAAAAAGGGGCTCCTTTTCCAGTGAAAATGAGCTTTTAGGTAAAAATTTTTAAAGCGTCTGAGTGACTCATCAGCCTTGGGGTCTTTTGGAAATCTCACCCATAGTACCCCAATAGGAAATATAGCATAAATTAAACTGAAATTACGTGGATATGGTCATCTTGTTGCTTCTTACCCTTTGTTGCAACTGTTGCTATTTACACTTTCCATAACCATCTCACTGTTAATGGGTGTTCCCCATCTGTCTACCATTTATTGCAAAAGCAGTTTCAAACATTGTGTGAGTGCTTAACATACATGAATTTTTTATGTTTTCTCTCAAGGAGACTGCAGTTCAAAATTTCAAATTGTGTGCTGAAAGTTAGGCATCAATACCTGGATCTCAGAGCTGCAGAACTTCCATTGACTTCAGATGGAGCTTAGGGTTCCAAGCACCTCTGAAAATCAGGCCCATCTAGTTGCATTAAATATAGATTTAGGTGCCTGCCTTTAGGATCCCAGGCTTGAAAATTTGGCCATTGGATTTTCCTATTACGAATTTTTCATTCTCTGATATTTTTTTGCATAAATATTGTCAGTTAGGTTGTATTAATGACTAACTCTTGTTTATTATAGGCCCTGATCCTGCAAACACTTACACATATGGGTAACTTTATACACATGAGAAGTCCTGTTAACATCAGGGGAACTATTCCCAGAGTTCGTTGTGTGGGCTTCAGACCTTTGCTATGAGAATTGATAAAAAACCAGGAAAATTATATATAACTATATATATATAAAACCTCTTAATGGTTTGTATATAAGATGTTTGATTTTCAAAAAACAGCACTTCTATACATTTATTTAAAAAAATGTTTAAAAAGAAAAATCATATTAAAAATAATTTTTTTCAAATCCTGTGTCTCATTCATTGAAATGCTTGGAAGTGTTTACTACATGCTGTAATGAAATATTTCATATCTTATAGACAGAGGAGAAATATCAGCTTCTAATAGCTTACCAGTAATGATTATTTATTATTTATGTTATGATAGCACTTATAACCCTAGTAAAAATCAGGACTGTATTATGCTGGGCATGGTATACAGATAACACAGCCCCTGTACCAGACATCTTACAATTTAATACATCACTCCCAAAGATTGGGCCCTCATTTCTCTATGTGCCTGATATTACTTTTTATTTTATTGTCAAGTTTTTATGACAATACCAGAACATTATCCATTGCTGCACCAGATGTTGGAGTTCAACGGGTCTTACCATATAGCTGGAAACAAATGACCTATTGCTATAAATGTGCCTGAGCCCTCCTGACTCACAGATAGGATTCTACCCCTAAGAGGATTGGAGCAGCATTAATAGGAAACAATAGACTCCACACTTATAGTAGCAAGGGGCATGAAGATTAAAGTCACTTTTTTAGCAGTAGGTTGGAATTTATAATGTTGTGGAAGAACATGGTTCAACAGTTCAGCTAGGCACACGCTACCACAAAGAAATCAGGCTGCTGTTTAGAAGAATAGCTCCTGGTCCTGCAACTCCTTACTCACTCATGCTGACCTTTTACTCATGCAAGGAGCCCCAGGGAAGTCAATGGGACTAAACACCTAGGTGAGGGCTTGCAAGAGCACATCCATACTTTGCATTTCTACAGCATTTCCAATCAAGGCTCTATAAGCACCATGTTGCTTCACATCAGAGTCTGTACAAGGGGGGAGGGCATGGTCAGAGCAGGCAAATGGGGTCCAGTGGAGTCAGCAGTGAGATTAAAGCTGCTTTCCCCTAGCAAAATGCCAAGTGAATTTCACTGAAGTGCAATGTACCAAGATGGTACAGAGAAATCCAATTGGCACCACCCTGCCTCAACAGGGATGGATTTGGCCCAGTGAAATTAAGCTATGATCCTGTAAATACTTATGCATGTGCTTAAATTTAGTACCATTAATAGTGTAAGCACATGCATAAGGGTTTGCAAGACCACAGCACCTATAAAGTTAGGCATTATTACCCCATTTTACAGAATGGGAAGCTGAGGGATTGTCTACACTGAGCAACAATGCACACGATGACGGTATGATTTCTAAAGTGTACCAACTTGTGGCATGCTAATTTGTCTGTGTAGACCCTCCTAGGGTGAACTAAAAGTCCCCTAGTGTGCTTTAATTTAGTACTGTTTCTGGAAAATGGGGCTAATAATACTCCCTGAGTAAAGCTAATTTTTACTGGAAAGGTCTGCAGTCTTTCTTTACAAAGGAATCAACATACTTTGTGTTGCTGTCCTAATCAGAAACTGTCAACAATGCCAATTATTTCTCATGTGAATTTTAAAAAATGTTTCAGGTTTTTTTTTCTTCAAAATTTCCTGTGATTATTTTTCAGTTTTTCATGAAAAAACTTAAATATTTTTAATTTCAGTAGCAGTTTTTGATAAATATTTTTGGTTTTCAGTAAAAAAAAGTAATTTTTGAAAACCAGAACCATTCAATTTTACCTAAACTGCAACCAAAACTTGAAACTTTTTACTGGAAAACAATTTTTTTTTTTTACTGAAAATGTGGTTTTTTTTAAGAGTCATGCCTGCTCCAAGTCAGTTTTTCAATCAGAAGATTTGGCAACAGTCAGAAAAGATTTATCAATTATATGTGACAGACCTGCAAATATTATTCCAAACTAGGAAGTCTTTGCAGCATCATTTCAATATAGCAAGAGGCCAGTTGAAGAGGAATGATAGCAAGGAAGTAGGGGAAGCCATCAGGTACACCCTCATCAGGTATTGGATAAGCCTGCATTAATTACTCTCACTGAAAAGATGAAACTATATTAAGCCAGTTGCTAAATCTGGCACTACATACCAATAACCGAGGGGTAAATTATACATGTTGATACGTGATTAATGATACATGTTATATGTTTACTCTGCCTTTACTCTCCTCTTTCAAATCATATTTATATAAAATGCAAACAAACATGCAAAATCAGAAATCCAATGGCTGGAACTTGAAGCTAGTCAAACCTAGACTAGAAACAAGGTATACATTTTTAACAATCAGGGTAATTAACCATTGGAACAACTTACTTAGGGATGTGATGGGTTCTCCATCATTTGGAGACATGAAAACAAACTAGATATCTTTTAAAAAGCTATGCTATAGCTCAAACAGAAGTTGTGAGCTTGATGCAGAAATTATTGGGTGAGAAATTATTCAGCCTGTAGATAGATAAATGCTGTTGTAACTTGGGATCTTGGTATGGAAGGTTGAATGCCAGCGGTGTACAGCATTTCATCATTTTCTGCTGTTATATTTGAAAAACAGCTGCATTTTGGAATGTGACTACTGTGTGCACAAAACAAGGTTCTACATGCCTGGGACATTATGTTACCTCATTGTGTAACTTGGTTTTGCCTTGTGGTAATTTTGTGATATTTTCCCACCAAACATAATGGCTCCTCTATTTATTTTTGCTCCTCCCAAGTAATTTTAAACCCCTAGCTGCTGGTATGAAAACTCCTGTGCATACTACATGAATTCCCAGCTGTTCAGATTTTTTACACTGCAGATTTTTGCGCAGGCAAAAATTATCTCCATTCTGCCAGTATATTATTGTATGGGATAGCTTGTAATTATTTCAGTCTGGAGGATTTCTTCCTGCACTACTTCAGCTGTGCAAATTGGTGTAAATGTAAGTAGAGATTATTAGTTTTAAAAACAAAAGAAGAGATCTCTGAAGAATTCTGAACTATAGTAAATAGCTGATACTCAGGGAATGACTAGGGCTCCATGTAATAAGGAATAAATGGCCCTCAGGGGATGACCAATGCTGGATAAAATGACACACAGACTAGAGATGTGCAATGGTATAGTGAGCAGTTTGTTAGATGACTGAGCTGCAAAAGAACCGGCGAGATCCAGATGAAGGTTCTGCCAGATGAGCCATCCCTAAGTTATCACCAGTGACAACAACTCAGAAGCTGCTGTGTTTCCCAGCCAGGAGCAGGAAAAGTTAGAATTAGGCAAACTAGACTGCTTTTTCTCCTTCAGTCCATTGACAGAGCGTGTTCCCATATGCCAGCTTTGATGAAGCCTGGAGGGAAATCAGAAAATGACTGCAGGGGCGTGGGAAGATTGAGTTGTTTGGCATCTGCATTAGCAATCAAGTTTGTCTTTGCTGAGCATAAAAATGGCACAAAGAGGTGAGAGGATGTCACCAGGTGTCTTCTGTCCCAGGCAGAGTCATGCCAATCTTTATAAGTATGCAAGAATGGACAAAGCGTAACTCATTTGCTCTGTTGTTCCATGATTCTTAAACAAACTGAGTCTTATTCTCATTTACAATAAGATCCCTTTTAACTTTTCTTTCAGTCTAAGCAGGCCTTAAGGTGAGCATAAGCCAAGGTAAGAGCTGTACAGCAGCTCTGTTCCCAGGTGCTGGCATAGTGTACAGATCTGCTGTGTGGCCACAGCACACTGTCATGGCTATTTTCTGCTTCACTGGGCCCACTGGGAGCCATGGAAGCAGATTGTAAGTTGGAGAAGACTTGAAACATCTCTAATTTACACCAAGGGCCAGGCAGGCTCTATCACAGCCCCAGAACACAGGAAATACAAAGGTGACTTAAAGAGATCTATGCCACCTCTGTCCCACTGCTGCCCAAAGTGCAGGAATGGAGAAACTAAGAATCAGGCTCACTATTTCTCTTTCTTCTGTAGGCTCATTTGCTACCTCTTTCCAGCTGCCTGCGCAAGTCTTTGTGCTATCCTATGTCTTGTAAAATTCTCATTAGTTGGAAAATTAGCTATAAAATCAGGCAATAGCCAGAGCCAGTTCACAAGCAGCTATCTGTGATTTTGCACCAAGGTTCAGAGGAGCCAGCAGATATTTCATGCCAGGCTGGAGCAGCAATAGAAGGGCCCAGACATGTTCAAAAGGCACAGAATAGATCAAAACAGCTGGCAGTGGGAAGATCTTTGCCAATATCTATCTATTGAGCTAACTATCTAGATGTTCACCTCTTCTGAGCCCATCACCAGGGGATCTGGGTTGCCACGTGCTTTTTATATGTGGGAAAAAAATGACAGTATAGCAGATATTATTATCACTTATAATTTATTACAGTAGTACCCAAAAGGCCCCATCCAAAACTGGGCCCTCAATATTGCACCAGTCTGTTAAATAAACACAGTTTTGCACAATGAACAAATTCCCAAATCCACTAATGCAGATACTACTGAGGAGGTAATGGTACCATGTACTGCTAAACATCTGCCATTTTTCACCCCAGAGGTGGTTGCATTTCAGTGGTGAAGGTTGTGATTTCTGTATGAAAAAATTGTAAAGCACACAACAAAAGACTCGAGAAATGCAAATTATGTTTTGAATGTTTGTTGAAAAGTTCTGAAACTTCAAATAAACGTAAAACCTTGGCACAAGGTTAAACCTTAGGCAAAGTCCAGGCTTTCCAAAATTAGGAACACCATTAGGTGCTGGGTAGCTGCGTGGGCAGTAAGGAGAAGGGAATTTCCTGCTGTTTTTCTGATTCATTGAAACTGAACTGTAATGTTCAACCTCCTCTCTCGAAACCAAGATTCACCCTTGACTCACTGCTCCCCAACTATGAAAAAAGAAGGTAAAATCAGTAAGGGATTGCTGAGAGACATCATTTGCTGACTGAAGCCAGAAAATGTGCCGGGGAGAAGTAATGCACAGTAGTGGAATCACAACAAAAGGTATGTTTATGAGCAGCGATGGAGCTTTGTTATGAAGCAGGGAGGGAGTAGTTCTATGGATTTCTGAGAATGCCATCTGTCTGTGCTTTCATCTGTTAATCATGCTTCATCTTAAAGTTTCTCAGTGATTGATGCTAGGGATCTGTTAGGACAGATCTGTCTATGTCAAATTGAGAAAAAGAACAAAGGTTCAAATTTCTACAAGAGAGAGTGCAACAGAAGAATATATTGAAACATACCAAGAACATGACTGCCTACACCTCATCTGCTATAATAAGATTTTGTCCTTTAAAGGGTTTTTTTTTAACAAGTATCTTAAAGTGCAGGTCTACTTTGAAAAGAGACTGTATAAATGGCAGGATTGGGGCTCTTTCTCTCTATTTCTCAATAATTTGCAGTTCAGGATAGAGACCATATCTTCATGTATGTCTATCTTGTATCTGCCCCAATGGGACCCCAATCCTGACTAGAACCTCTGGCCACACTTGTAATATATTAAATAATCATATATGTACTGTTTATTAGTGAGGGGACGTGCTTCCCTCCTAACTGCTGGCCCTGCAATCTCATTGTAGGATGTGGGTCAAACTTGTCTGCTTGTTCACCATCATTAGTAATAAAGATTCTGCACAACCCAGTTCTCCCCTGTTGGTTACATTTGTGCAGTTCCATTGTTTTCTATTATGCCTTTAATGGCTGCATCTACTCCAGACTATTTTCCTATAATCTCCCACTGGTGCTATCAGTTGTTCAGTGTGATTAATTTGAGCAAGAGTGTTGTCAAGCTTAAGATGAACAACAGTATTGCCAGTGTTAGGCCTAAAACTTCTGAAAGCTTTATAGAGTGAGCTTTGCAAAAGAATCTTTAGAAAACAAACAAAACAAACAAAAAAAACAAGCTTTGAAAAATTAAGCTGCAACTGATTCTTATGTGGGTTTGATGGGCGAGGCCTTTAGGCATAGGTCATCAAGATAACCTTACCCACAATCAAGCCAATAGCCCATTTAGAGGCAAGTTACCTAGAGAACTAAGAAAAACCACAGTCAAAATAGTGGGCTATATAGAAATAAGCTATCTCCTTGATCATAATTTATAAAACTAAAACAATAATTGGCTACAAGAAAATAAGTAAACATGAATTATACAGCCAAGCAACAACACTAAATTTGGCCTAACCTGATTGGTTGACCTGTTTCAAAACACAGCGGGCAGATGAGATTAAATGTGTAGAACCTCAGGTGTGTGTGTGTGTGCGCGTGCGTCTTGGTCTAAGAAGTTATTCTCCTTGATTGGTCTGACCCACACCCCCTGAACCAAGGAAACCTGAACTGCACCAACTATCTGCACCTCGCCAATGCAAAGAGCGGTTGACTAGAAGGTAACATTCTTGGCAGGGTAAGGTTTTAAAAGAAAAAGTCTGGTTGCATGCAAAATAAGGGAACGGAGTACAGAAGTCTGGGTTGCTCAAGCTGTTTTGATCACAAGTTGTACTGACGCTGTAGTATTAAAAAATGATAGCATTGGGATAATTTAATCTCAGATTATATTAGTCCTGCAGTATTAAAAATAGTAGTAAAAGTTTAATACTAGTGTTAAATTGTTTAGAAATAGTAGAAAGTTGTTAATCAATTTATAGTATCTTTGTACTTATAATTATTAAGGGCAGGAATAAAACTTGTAAGGTTAATAGTTAATAAGTAATAATAGCTTTGCATGTACTCATGCCTGTCATCAGTAAAAACTGGCAATGTTAAGAACTTGCTTTTATAGTAATAAGTAGCTAATGCATAACATTACCTGTACTTGTGCTTGTTTGCAATATAATTTGCCATTTATATTAATCCTTATTCAATGCTGGTCTTTAATTTTTCTTTTCCTATTCTGTCTGTGTTGCATTTATAGTCGTAAGTCATTAAAGGCCTAGCTTGAGGAATAATCAGTAGTTTTAATGTCTTTATACGGACACCACTTAACTTCATTACATTTGTGTTGGGTAGTGGGAAGTAGCGATCACCCAGAGCCCCATTTGGACTCTGATGTTTGTCCCCTTCTTCCTATATTTCCGCATTCAGCTTCACCAGCAGAAGCTGAGTTGGTGCAGTCTCCCAGCATTTTAAGTACTCTGTCCTCCAACCTTGCCCAGATCAGGCCTTGAGCTCAACAGTTAAAACACTAGCAGCCACCAGCAGCTTTTCTCACTCTGAAATTTTAGGGGAAAAAGTCTAGTGTATTCAGGCTCTTTGTCGCCTGTGAAACCCTGTTGTGTTTTCCCAGGTGTTGCTTAGGCAGAATTTGGCTCTGAAACTGTAATTTGGCTAACAATTTTGTGGATGATGCAGGAGCCAGGCTATACTCTAGCTTTCTCTACTTGTAGCAATGCTGGTTCCCACAGGGCTCACAGGAACAGTGGTAGCTTAATTAGGGCTTGTTTACACATAAGTTAAGTGGAAGCAAAGTAATTATACTGGAATAAAGCCACTTTTATTCCATAACAGAGTGTCCAGACAGGCCATTATATTGGTATAGCTATAGCAGAATAATTATACCACTATAATTTTCCTGGGCAGACAAGCACTTCCAACGGAGCAGGTATGGCTCTGCAGATGAGCTACAAGCAGGCTGTTTTTATTATCACTTTACAAAAGTAAGTTCCCCCATCTCAGAGGCAGGGAACCTGAAGTGTACAGAGGGAGCATGACTTGCCCAATGTTCCAGCAAGTCTGAGCCAGGAGTAGAATCCAAGGCCCAGATTCTTCTCCCTGGGATAAAACACACTTGAATATAACTCCAGAGATCCAGCCACTCTGGATCCAGTCCATCGAGATGTCCCCTGTGTTGGGTGTGCTGCCCCTCAGCACTGCCCCCCAGCACCCTGTGGAACTGGGCACCCAGTGGGGCATGGATACAGGACCCACTAAATGCCCCCACCTCAACAGCTCTCAAAATCCCCCCAGTGCCCCAACACCTCCACCCCTCGCTCTCATTGCTCCCTCACTCCCCGGCTCCGCCCCATCCCGAGCGTGGCCGGGCCCCTCCCCAGCGCGGCTCCCTGGGGCGGGGCGGGCTGCGGCTGCGCCCGGCTGCACCTGGCCAGGTGAGGTAAGGGGGGAAGGGCGGAGCCGAGCCAGGAGCTGGGGCAGCGCCGGAGCCGGCTGCGCGGTGAGTGAGCGAGAGTCCGGCCGCGCTACCCTCCCCCCAGCCCCTGCCCCCTTCCTCCGCCCCCGCACGCCCTGCCCTCCTTCCTCCCCGCACTCCCCTCCCCCGGTACTCCCCGGCGTCCCCCACTCGTATTGTCCCGTGGCTCCTCCACTCAGGCTCCTTCCCTTCCCACCCTTCAGCCTCCTGACCCCCAGCCTGCCCCTTTCCACCCGTCCACAGCCCCTTCCTGTCCCCACCCCTCACAGCTCCTCTCTATGGCCCCTTCCCACCCCTCCACCTCTTGTCCCCCAACCTGCCCCTTCCCACCTGTCCTCTGCCCATTCCCATGCCCCCCAGCCTGTCTCTTCCCACTCCTCAGCCCCATGCCCTCAGCCTGCTCCTTCCTGTCCCTCAGTCTCCTATCCCATGGCCCCTTCCTATCCCTCAGCCGCCTGCCCCTTCCCACCTCTCCGCCTCCTGTCCCCCAACCTGCCCCTTTCCACCCATCCTCTGCCCCTTCCCACCTCTCCGCCTCCGTCCCCAACCTGCCCCTTTCCACCCATCCTTTGCCCTCCCACTCTCCGCCTCCTGCCCCCAACTGCCCCTTCCCACCCATCCTCTGCCCCTTCCGTGCCCCCAGCCTGCCCCTTCCTATCCCCCTCCCCACGGCCCCTCCTGTCCCGCAGCCTGTCCTTCCACAGCCATTTCTATGCCCAGTCTCCTGCCCTCTTCCCACCCCTCAGCCCCATGCCCCCCCACCTGCCCCTGCCCACAGCCCTTCCAACTCCTCAGTCTCCTGCTCCTCAGCTGGCCCCTTCCCACCACCCCATGACTCCATCCCAGCCAGCCCCCACCCTATGGCTTACACCCACCACCATCTGCCCTGGGGATGACCCCTATGCCTCAGGGGAAGCCCTGAGGGAAAATGGTTTAAGCTGAGCTAGGCCTGTCTAGACTAGGGAAAGAAGGTACATCTTTTCAACTGAGCTGGATTAACCCAGTTCAGACCCCCTGTAAGCACCAGTGCAGGCAGTTTAACATGTCTAGACTGATTCTAGCAGGTTGAATGATAGTCGTGGCAGCAGGGTTACTACCTGGCTGGTATTTGACCAGCCTGGCTGGGTTATTTTTATGGTAAAGTTAATCTGTATCTATGCTGGTGTTAAGCTAACTTGATTGTTAAAAGCACAATTTTTCTTAGGTTATAAAAAGCCTTAGGTCACTTACTACCACGTGGGAGTTGACCCCTCTTGCCTTAGTCTATGGGTGGGCCATGGAAAGCCTTCCCACTAGTCTACATGTAGAAATTGATCAGCATCGTTAAATGCTGGTCAGTTTCCTGAAGTAGACAAGGCCTTAGCTATATGGGGATTCCCATAGAGAGAGAGAGGACAATGGCCACCTCTAATCTAGTGTCTTGTCTCTGAAAACTGACCTACACTAGGAAAATGTTGTTCCATTGATGTTTGGCCACTGGCATTTTATGCTCTGTTATCCTAACCATATTTATCCATTTAGTGTTTATTAAACTAGTGGCAGCCTGTCTACACTAGGCTTCACAATTTGGCTAACAGTAATGGAGCTGCACCAGTGTTGGCAATGGTAGGAAACCTCTGCCAAGTTTCCCTAGTATAGACAAGATCTGAGTGGTGATGTCCATCCACTCAGTGGTTCAGAGAAAAAGTACAGCACTCCAATGATGTACCTTACTGTGCTTTGCTGTCCCTTGTTGGGAAGTTTCTTCCCCTAGTATGTTTGGAAAGGCTATGAGGGAGAGCAAGAGACCCTGGGGTAGGAATGACTGTACCTCAGCTAATCCAATTTACTTTCCATGATTTGCTGTCTGTGTAATTGTGATATCTCTTGGCTTAGGCCAAGGGTTGGCAACCTTTCAGAAGTGCTGTGCAGAGTCTTCATTTATTCACTCTAATTTAAGGTTTTGTGTGCCAGTAGTACATTTTAACGTTTTTAGAAGGTCTCTTTCTATAAATCTATAATGTATAACTAAACTATTGTTGTATGTAAAGTAAATAAGATTTTCAAAATGTTTAAGAAGCTTAATTTAAAATTAAATTAAAATGCAGAGCCCCCCTACTCCCCAGACTGGTGGCCAGGACCTGGGCAGTGTGAGTGCCACTGAAAATCAGCTCGCATGCCGCTTTCGGCAGGAGTACATAGGTTGCCTACCCCTGGCTTAGGCAATGAAAAGCAAGTCAGTTTCATTTCTATTTAAAGGTAGTTTTCAGTTCACTGTTTGCAACACAAACCTTGCAGCTGGGGAATATAGTGAGAACTGAGGTATGTAGGTAGGACAACATCGATACACCAGGTTTCCTGGATTGGGTATCAGGATGGCACAGGGTAGCCAACCCTCCAGGATTGTTCTGGAGTCCCCAGGAATTAAAGATTAATCATAATTCAAGAGTATATCATGTGATGAAACCTCCAGGAATACATCCAGGCACAACTGGCAACCCTAGAGTAGCAGCCTTTTCTACCCTTAACAGTAAGATGGGCCGAGCTACATCACTCGGGTGTGAAAACTTATGTATTGGGTGTATAAATCTTAAAATTAACTGTACTTGATATGGCTCTAGGGCTGCATCTTCACTGCAGAATTAACTTGAGTTAGTGAGAGCAGAAGAACACTTGAGCTGTGTGGAGTGTTTGGATTAGCAGCAGAGTTGTACTAACTCAGCAGTAGCCATCCTGTACCTCCTAATGGGCTAGTCATAACTCAAGTTACAGGCACTACCACACTTGAGTTAAGGGGTTTTGTATGGATGGGATTAGAGTTAGGAGCGAACACACACGTTTAACTTTACACAGATATTTTTTTTGTTATGCTGAAAATTCACTAGGAGATTCCTTTTTGTCCTTTTCACCAGTGTATTCTGCATCTGTTTTAATAGTGTGTAGTAAGCCAGAGTATGAGTCTACACTGCACCCACCTGCTGTGTGCTTATGTCTCATGTGGTCACTGCTACAATTCAGTGAAAGTCTTGGAGTGCACCACATGGTATGTTAGTGCAGGGCAGTCTGGTGTGCTGTAGTTTTACACCATGGCTGGCTGCACACTAAATTGACAAACCCTTAGTCCAAAGAAGACAGAACTTGGTGACCTTATAGGGATGCAACAAAATGTATGTTTGTTACAATTTTTGGAGACAGCTCAAGATATGCTTTCCAGAGCAATAAAGGAACAGAAAGGAGCTTTTGTAGGTGGATAGCTGACTTCTTGTTGACATTCTTTTATGCTGTTGGGATATTATTTTATTAACAATGCTGTGTTAGGGCATCTGAAGTCTTGAATAGGCATCTTTTAACGTATTTCTTAAATCTAAATTAAAACAGCATTTTGCAACAGGATCTGAGTATTTTTCCCACTTGATAAATAAAACAAACTCTATTCTGGTTACAGATTAACTCTCTCTGATCACTTGTATCACGTGCCTTGGAATTGGACCTGCAGGTATTTCTACAAATACATTGATGTATTTAGTCTTATGGTAGCTTCTTTAAAGCTTTTTGCACCTATTCTGAAATCATATTTTGTGACTTTTACATTAATAATCCTCAGTAGATAGTGAGAGATTCATGTATCTTCAGTAACTATTCTTGATTAGGAAAAATATTTGTGTTGTAAGATTTATACACCCAATACATAAGTCCTTTTGGACCAAGGTTTTGTATGCTAAAAATCAGGCCAGATACAAATAGTTATAAAGAAGAGTTTTGAACCACTCAAAAATGCAAACTTTAAACATGTACATGTAATTTAAGCCTCTTTTCAAGTAATTTGAGCCTGAAATTTAATATACTGTAAAATTATCTGAAGAATGCTCTCTATATTCTAAATATCTTGAATTTTTTTATAGAATATAAGTCTTGATTACATGTAATTTTCATGTGATTTTTAACTAGTTTTCACCTTGTCTGGTTGTTTACTTGATTCATTTCAAACTGGGAGTACATGTTAGATTGTTTGTTTTACTTTTCATTTGACATCTGGTTCTAATACACTGGTAAAATACTGCAATGTTTGAGTTGCAAACACAGTAGATGAGTATTTATTTAAATCTCAACAAACTTTCAGTTGATTTTTAAAAAGAGAAGGTATTTCTGTTAACAAGTTGAATAAAACCTTTTGATCACAAAACCTGAACTTGGGAAAAAGTAAATCTTTGTTGTTCATTTCCTTTCAAAGCTCTCTTGTAACCAAACTAAAAATGTACTGGTTAGTGTAGTTTGGCATATTGAATAATGAGAGAGATGAATGTCCTTCGCAAATAGCTGCAAGATTTGAACTACAGATGACTTTCATGGCTGTTTGGAATACACCAACTACTTTCCAATTAAATCTGTATTTGGTATCCTCCGCTACAAAACAGACTCATTTGAGACTACCCTGCAATTGCTGAATTTTTGGGCTGAGCGGGGGCATGTTTTTTATCTCAGTTGAGAAGGGAAAAGAATATTGTGATTGTGGATAATCTGATCAAGTAGTTCAAGTTTTTTTTTAAACTCTAATATCTTATCTTCCACTGTTTGTTTTTAGCTTTATCTCTTGCATAACAAGCTTTGCAGCATCTACAACAACATTCTGAGTGAGTTTTATCCTTCACTTTGCTCAATTATTAACACAAATTATACACCAACTTCTAATGTAAAACGCTTCTGCTTTTACAATGATTTAACCCAGACTGTTTAAACTGTTTGAAAACATTAAGGCCTTTTTTTAGTGACAGATTAGTAACTGTTTTTAGTAGAATATAATCTGGTTAAAATCTAGTAGCTATTACGTATTTAAAATATGCTTTCAGATAAATATAGAAGAACGGCAATTAACCATCACATATGATATTCCTAAATCAGTTTCTATTGCTCAGCTTCAAGAAACTGTTAACTTTATTAGTGAATAAGAGACTCAGTTAATTCTTGGTGGTTTTCCTACTGATTGGTTTTTGTCTTTCTGTAGATAATGGCATTACATCCACGCCGAGTTCGTTTGAAACCCTGGCTAGTAGCCCAGGTAGATAGTGGCATGTATCCAGGCCTCGTATGGCTTAATCGGGAAGCAAAGCGATTTCAGATCCCCTGGAAGCATGCAACTCGACACAGTCCTCAACATGAAGAGGAGAACACCATCTTTAAGGTGGGGGAGGAAGGGCAAAAAAAAATCCTAATTTTGTTACACTGCTTTTCCAGCTACTTTTAAGCAGTTTGAATCTTGTTCTGTTTCATTTTTTTCCGCATGAACTGTTAAAAACAAATGCTTTGTGATGCTTTATTCTCTTGCTACCTAATGTTTATAAGTCAGACCAGAAACTTGCAAACGACCCCATGAGTCTTTGTATTTAACTTCCTACACAAACTGAACACACCTCTTTGCTACCTATAATCCTGTGAATTCCAACACATAGTCAACAACTCTAGGCCGGAAATGAAGTGTTGAGAGTTGTTCGGAATAATTATTGGATGATCATTCTAGTAACAATTTGTAGCCAAGTTTTGCCCTCTAAATGCATCCAGTTCCTTTGACTTCAGAAGGAACGTTGCATGCATCTGAGTGCAAAATTTGGCATTTAGTTGGGAGAGAGAAATGTTAAAGGCATCACTGTACTCATTCGTGTTTCTTTCAAACTACCAGCCTAATTCCATTATTGTAGAAGACTTCCTAGTTACTGCTGACTTTTAACAGATTTGTTTCCTCTAATATCTACCTTTCCTGGAAAGTGGCTGGCTTGTTCCGAATATTTAGTGGCAAACTTTCATTTAGATTAATATTTCCTCTGTGCATAATTTGATCTGACATCAGAATATGGAATAAATTTGCAGTGAACCAATTCAAGTGCACCTCCCTTTTCTGATATCCACTATTGTCCCATTGTAATGTCTCCCAAGGCAGTCTCATGTGGAATCACAGAATTTGTCTGCAATGTGTGGCTGGATGTTACTGTTACACAAGCAGAATTTGTGTAACAGTAGCATCCAGCCACATGCTGCAGACAAGTTACTAAGGCAGAGTTTAGGGTTGTGTAAAAGAAAACTAGTATCTTGGCTAGTGCATTTTCCCCCTATTTAAACCAGCTTGTTCTAACCCAACAAACTATGGCCCAAATTTTCAAGAAGGATTAGTGATTTTTGGGTGTCCAACTTGAGAGATCTAGAAGGGACCTGATTTTTGAGAGAGTGCTGATGTTCAACACTATGTAAATCGGGCTTCATTAAGGTGTCTCAGGTTGGACACCCAAAATCACTAGTCACTCATAAAAATTTGAGCCTTTTTTGTGTTAGGAGAGAAAGATAATGTGCAGGGGAACAAAGGTACTTTAATTGTTAGCTGCTCTAAGACGTGTTGTAGCTTAGAAGATTTCTTGTAAAAGATGACAATTTTTTATAATGTATTTATTTGGAAACCTGACACAATTAAAAATCGGCATAACAACAGGACTCAGATGAACACTGTGTACTTTGCCCCCAGGCATGGGCTGTGGAAACAGGGAAGTACCAAGAAGGAGTTGACGATCCAGACCCTGCAAAGTGGAAAGCACAGCTCCGATGTGCTCTTAACAAAAGCCGAGAGTTCAACCTGATGTATGATGGCACGAAAGAGGTGCCCATGAATCCTGTTAAAATTTATGAAGTGTGTGATATCCCACAGTCCCAAGGATCAATCATTAACCCAGGTGAGGAAAAGGGTGACACAGTGCAAGTTACTAAGCAGGCATCAGTCCAATACAAGGGCCTTGTTCCCCTGATGTATTAACTCTTCAGCTACCTCTGTAAACAAAGTGGCAAGCATTGCTGACAGGTTGGGGCGGGGGAAGGGGGTCCATGATGACTAATTAAACTAAAGGATTTAGACCCACATTCATCTCCCTTTGCTGAAATTGATGGAGTTATACTGGAGTGAGCTTAGCTCTTTACATAGGAACATAAGAATGGCCATATTGGGTCAGACCACTGGTCCATTTAGTCCAGTATACTGTCTTATGACAGTGGCTGCTGCCAGCTACTTCAGAGTGAATAGACAGAACAGGGCAATAATTGAGTAATCCGTCCTCTATTGTCCAGTCCCATCTTCTGGCCGTCAGAAGTTTAGGGACAGCCAGAGCATTTGTTTGAGTCTCTAACCATCTTGGCTAATAGCCACTGATAGACCTCTCTTCCATGAACTTAACAAATTCTTTTTTGAACCCAGTTATATTTTTGGCCTTCACGGCCTCCTTGGCAACAAGTTCCCTAGGCTGACTGCACGTTGTATAAAGAAGTATTTCCTTATATTAGTTTTTAAACCTCCTATTAATTTCCTTGGGTGACTCCTGGTTCTTGTGTTATGTGAAGGTGTAAATAACATTTCCTTATTCACTTTTACGACACCATTCAGGATTTTATAGACTACTATCATATCTCCTTTTAGTTGTCTCTTTTCTAAGATGAAATGTCCCAGTCTTTTTAATTTCTCCTCATGAAAGTTGTTCCATACCCCTAGTTGTTTTTGTTGCCTGTCTCTGTATTTTTCTCAGTTCTAATATATCTTTATTGAGATGGTGTGACCAGAGCTGTATGCAGTATTCAAGGTGTAGGCCCTTATTTCCTAGTATATTAAATGTTGCACTGTCCGTGGTTATGCTTCTCAGTCTGCATCTTACCTTGTTAGCCTAAATTATTTTAAACATGATTTTAATGCATATTATGTATAACTCTTCTCAGGGTTGTGCACAAGGGGGGGCCAAGCAGGGGTTTCCCCACCCCCCCATAACTAATGGGGCACAGAACTCCTCAGGCCACTGGGGCTGGGAGTAGGGTGACCAGATCACCCAGGTCAAATATCGGGACGCGGGGCAGGGGCAGGGGCAGGGGCAGGGGCAGGGGCAGGGGCAGAGGAGAAAAAAATGGTGGCAGAGCAAGCAAAAAAAAAAAAAAATCCCTCACCCCCGATTCCTCCTCCCTCTGCAAGTGCTGAAGGGAGGCCCGGGAGACTCAAGGGAGCGCAGGGCCAGGGTGAGTGAGAGTCCGGCCTGGCCCCGAGCAGGTAGGACTCGGGCGCGGTACCTGGAGGGAGAGTAGAGGGTGACTTGCGGGGCTAGGCGGTGGCTGTTCTCCCCACCTGGGCAGCAGGACTTGGGAGCAGCCGCTGCTGCAGCTCCCACTGCCGCGGGGGGAGGAAGCAACTGCTGGCCATGCTCGGCGGCTGTGGCTCTGGCACCCACGAACCCCCCGGGCCTGCTGTGGGGATCCAGCAGTGCGCACACTGTGCCCAGCCCCTGGCCAGTCACGTCTGGGCTGGCTGCCCAGCTGGTGCAATCCCACAGGTGGCCCCGGAGTGGGGGCAGCAGGCCCCAGCCCCCTCATCCCACTCGGGTTCCGTTGGCAGCCCAGCCCCGTTTGTTCCCTGATGCCTCCGCTGCGGGATTGCACCAGCTGGGCAGCCAGCCCAGATGCGACTGGCCAGGGGATGGGTGCAGTGTGCACGCTGTTGGGTCCCCGCAGCAGGCCTGGGCTTGGGGGGTTCAGGCCCGGGCGCCAAAGTCGCAGCCGCCGAGCGCCACGTGCTTGGCCACTTCCTCCCCTCGCGGCAGTGGGAGCTGCAGCAGCGGCTGCTCCCGAGTCCTGCTGCCCAAGTGGGGAGAACAGCCGCCCCTTGGCCCCGTGGGCCGCCCCCCTACTCTCCCTCCAGGTACCACACCCGAGTCCCGCCTGCTCGGGGCCAGGCCGGACTCTCACTCACCCCGGCCCTGCATTTCCTGGGCATGGCGTGCTTGGCAAGAGGTGGGGATTTGGGGAGGGAGCCAATGGAGGAAGGAAGGGTTGGGGGAGGGCGCGATCTCTTCCGGGCTCCGGAGCCTTTGCTTGTTTGTCCAGTATCTTGACCTAACATTGGTCGAGATTCGGGACAAATAAGCAAATATCGGGACAGTCCCGATAAAATCGGGACATCTGGTCACTCTAGCTGGGAGGGGCAGGGGCGGGGTGAGCTCCTCCAGTCACTGTGTGTGTGTGTGTGTGTGTGTCAGTCAGTGTCAGAGCTCCTTGGGCTGCTGGGGGGTGGGGTGGCAGGAATGGCCATGGATAACAGAAGGTGCCCTTTCAAAAGCCTCAATTATTTTATTTCTGCACATGCCCCGACTCTTCTGATGTTGGTAAACATGCAAGATAACATCTGATACTCCACAAAACTAGTTTCTAATTTACAGTATTTACCAGTAAGTGCACTACAGTGAAGGATTGTTCTAAGATTTTAGGGGGGCGGTGAGGCGAATGCTGTGAGCAGTACCCTTTTGGCCAGTGAAAAATGTCACAATCTGGAAGTAAAAGGGAAATTGGTCAGGGCCTGAGAAATAGCTGCTATCTTCACTGTGTGCTGCTGACCTTTGAAACCGTTCAAGGTAAATGGACTAAAACTGAAAAGAGAAACTAAATTCACATTGGGCAAAATTCAAACACTTCCATGGAATTTGACCAGTAATTAATTTTGCCCAGTTTCTTCAAACTAAGCTTTGACTTAAGTTTGTAACTGAGACCGACCTCTCTTTGTTGTTCAACGAGTGCAGCTGTTGGCTCCCTATGGCAGTGGAAGGGGGAACTGATGTTCTATGTCTTTTTTCTTCTCAGTAGTTAATGAAGTTCGGTATTGCTTGCTAACCCCATACTGTATGGTTATGTACAGGCTCCACTGGCTCTGCTCCATGGGATGAGAAAGATAATGACCTTGAGGAGGAAGAGGAAGAGGAACTGAATCCATCTCAGCATGTTCCCATACAGGATACCTTTCCATTTCTTAATATCAATGGTTAGTAGAATAGGATATAATATGTCAATGAAGCAATGGACTTGTAATCAATGTATGTAATCAGCATTTTAATTTAGTTGTCTGTTTGTTAATCAATACTATGATAGAGGGTAGTATAGCCTAGTACATAAAGTACTGGACTGGGGCTTGAAAGAACTGGGTTCTGTTCCTGGGTGACCATGGGCAAATGACTTCACCTCTTTCTGCCTTAGTTTCCCTATCTGTAAAACAGGGATGATGATCCTGATCTCCTTTGTAAAGCACTCTGAGATCTGTGGATCAGAAGCACTACATAAGAGCTAGGTGGTGGTATTATTAAAGAAAACTTGTAATTCTATCAGAAAATGAGAGGGAGTGCTTAAAAATAGACTTCTGAAAGTTTTCTTCTCAGACCAACTTATCCTTCGCTTCTTGCCTTGTAAAGAAATCTATTAACACACCAATATTATATCCCACATTCACAAATCTGTTCTTTCACTACTTCAGTTTACATCTATACCAACTTGATTCCTCTAATAAAGCTTTTTGAAAAGAAAACTGCTCTATGCTAAAAAGCAAAGGGATGCTCTATTCTATATGTCAAATCAAAATATCCTGTGATAATGGATAGTCTGTGATTTCTTAAATAGTTGCTATTATATTTTTATGCAGCTAGGTTCAGGTTTGGCAGATTTTAACTGTAATTTTGTCTCAGCACTTAAATGCACTTTTTTATTAGGTTTCCAAAGGGTCAGAACTGATGTTTAAAATTTTCTAGACAGTCTGGTTAGACGAGATGCAGTGAAGCTGTCCCTTTCCCATTCTCTAAATCTTTGACCTGAGCTGTTTTTTATGAAAGGTTGCTAGTTTTTAATTAAACTAAAGACATTTCTTGTGTTAGAAACTGCTCCAGTCAATACAATAATGCTAGTACTTAGCTGTCATAACAGTACTCCTAGAGAGTGACTGAAGTTTACCATCTTATAGCTATTTGAACCTATTTGCATTGAGATTGTTTAGTCCATTTCTCAGTTAGTGTGGCTGTTGTATGTTGCCTATCCACTGACACTCTTTGGCCATCTCAGACCATTGCAGTCTAACATTGTCTGGACACTGAACTCCCTTCCAGTCTATGAAGATGTTTACCAGTATGCTTCCACCTGACCTGAAGCAGTGTTGAGGGAGAAGTGGTGTAAGAGAAATCATTGTTCATGTGTTACCAGCTCTCTGATTAGAGGGTGGAAGACCAAACAACTGTGCCAGTTTTGCCTTACAGCAGCTTCTGCACTTAACAGAATAATTTGGGAACAAGGGAATGAGAGCAGATGTTTCTATTCATACCTCTATCCCTCTATATTTGACACTATGGAAAGCTAATGACAGCACTTTGTCAATTCTGCGCCACAGTTCTGTCTAGATAAATTAGTCACGTTAATAAAAATGCAGTCATTACTTTACCAAATAAATAAATAGTTAAAAAAACTAAACATTTACTTAGGAAGATAGCAAGGATTTGTAAACTTATTACGTAAATATTAGAACAAAATACTCATTAAAACAGCTAGCTTTTGTTTAAAGGCATTATACAGGAATATAGTAATAAGATCTTTCTATTAACAAGGTGCTACCATATTAGAGAGTGAGCATCATTATAACACCTATAATATGTTTCTAATAACTTTATTAAATAGAGTGAAATCTCTGCATGAGTTTTTAACAGACCAGGCATGTCTGTCAAATGCTAATAAAAAAAAATTGGTCAGCTGTGCTAATTTTTTGCAGGTGAATGTAATTTGTCAGTTTTTTAAAATATACTTGTTCTCAAACTTACTTGATTCTTCTGTATAGATTCCCCAATGGGGCCAGCCAGTGTGGAAAACTGCAGCCCTGAAGCGGTGTGGCCAAAGAATGAACCTCTAGATATGGAGATGCCTCCATCTGCTCTGCAGCATGATTTCTTTAGCTCTCCTGAGCTCTGGATTAGCTCTCTTCCTAGTAAGTGTATCTGTGGATTTCTAGTGCATCTGTCACTGTGGCTAAAATAGTCTGTTTTACTTTACTGTTACTGCATTTTGACCTCTTACACTTCTGCACACAGATAACTGTACATATTTAGACTATGCTTCATCAGGTCTAATTTATATTGTAATGTTCTTCCTGCAATAACTTCTACCCTGTCTTATCTGGTGCATGGCAAGGTCTTTGCTTAACTGGAACAAAGTCATTCTAACAATTTATCTCTTAGTGACAGATCTAGAAATCAAGTTTGAGTATCGAGGAAAAGAAATTGGGCAGACGATGACTGTAAGCAACCCCCAGGGATGTAGACTCTTCTATGGAGAACTGGGCCCTATGCCAGACCAAGAAGAGCTGTTTGGACCTATTAGTTTGGAGCAAGTAAAATTTCCAGGAACAGACCAAATCACCAATGAAAAGCAGAAGATCTTCACAAGTCGGCTACTAGATGTTATGGACAGGGGACTGATTCTGGAGGTCAGTGGCCATGCCATCTATGCCATTCGGCTCTGCCAGTGCAAGGTGTACTGGTCTGGACCATGTGCTCCTTCATCCATCTCACCAAACTTGATTGAGAGACAAAAGAAAGTCAAACTCTTCTGTCTGGAAACATTTTTAAGTGGTAAGTAACTTGAAATAGGCAATAATGCTGAGAACTGGCCTTTCAGCTGACAGTGCTATTCCAGCTTAGGCTGGAAGAGCCAGCCTGGGGTCAGTCTTGATAGTCTTACTCCTCATTTCAGTGCCCACTGAAGTAAATGGGAGTCTTTCCACTGACTTCAATGAGCTTTGGATAAGGCCTAGGTAAGAAGGGAAAAGTGAACAGATATTGTCTGCTGCTAAACAACTAACTGCTTATTTTATTCATTGAGCAGCATTGGTGGCTAGTGTAATTCCTGGAGAACCTTTTATCCAGGAGAGCAAAAAAAGCTCTGAGATGCGAGAGAAGTGATGCTGGAAGGGTAAACATTTTTTGCCGGAATAAAAGTGGAGATTCTGAACAGGATGCTTTGTAGTAAGCACTCATATTCAGCTGGTGGAGCAGGTTACTGTATCACCACCAGAAACATAACCCCCCATTTGACATTCACACTGCTTCTTTCCTTAGAGCTGATTGCCCATCAGAAAGGACAGGTAGAAAAACAGCCACCTTATGAGATCTACTTCTGTTTTGGAGAAGAATGGCCTGATGGAAAACCTAGGGAGAGAAAGCTGATAGTGGTTCAGGTAAGGGAGCTATGGCTCTGCAAAACAAGCACCTGTTAAAACAAGTGGATGAATCAAATACAGATTTTCTTGATACATTTTCTCCATATCAGCATATGTGACAGTGTACAACTTCTTCATGAGATAAGAAACCAGAACTGCAAGCTGGAGGATTCTTTTGGCTTTTAAATCAAAGTAAAATGGAATCTACTTACAGTGAAGTGGAATGTTTCTGCAGCTCAGGTGATAATGAAACTGTTCTATGGATAAAGAGTCTACCACTACAGAAGTGTCTTGGCATACCTGAGTGTATTGGAACCTTACTCTGCCACTTTTAGGTTATCATCCTCATTATGCTAAAATAACTGCTTTCTTTTAAACAGGTAATTCCAGTGGTAGCTCGGATGATTTATGAAATGTTTTCTGGTGACTTCACACGTTCCTTTGACAGCGGCAGTGTGCGGCTTCAGATCTCCACACCTGACATTAAAGACAACATTGTTGCCCACCTGAAACAGCTGTACCGCCTCCTGCAGACTCACCAAGAGGGCTGGCCAATGCAGGCGCCAACTATGCATATTGCTCAGCCACTCCCAGCACAATGATGTATTCAAGTCTGTGACTTAACTCTGCTCCACTCTCTGGTTTCTTATATGTATATAGAAAAGGATATTTTTAAATGGTGCCTTGCCCCTATATAAATAAAACCTGTGTAAATCCTATATACAGATGGTCAAATTTCAACAGTATATGAAATTCACTTTTTTGAGAGAATAAAATGAAAGGCTTTGAAGCAGTACCTTTAGTTACACTACACTTTTGATCTCAGGCTAGTTTGCTTAAGCAATCTATGTATAAATCACAGGTTTTAACATCTTAAATATTTTTAAATAGCTAATGTTGCAACCTTGTGTATAAAATAGTTGATCAATGTAAAAAACAGTTTTAATTATCAACTGTCAATGTGCTTTTTATTCTCTATTAAAATTGCTTTGAGAAATAATGGACCAAGATTAAAATAGTTATTTTGAATTTTCTGTAGCAGCAAATGACTGTCTGGTGCTTCATCTACAGTCATGCATTATATCTTGATACATGCAGGTGGCTGGACTTGATGACTTCTCAAGGTCTCTTCTTAGCCCTACATTTCTGACTCTGTGATTTCACTTCAGAGAATGCTACCATGCAGGTCCTGGACTTCAATCTCTTATCAAACAGCCTAAATTTGGCCTCCAGGAGCTCTCTTCTCCCATTCCCTGTGTCATCACAAACCCAAATACCTGTATTTCTGTATAAACTGCCTCATGCATAAATAGGAGAAAAGAGGCTAATAGGTGTAATTTTTTCATTATTCAGTTGCCTATTTCACTTCCTGACTATAGTTGTGCTGCTCTTAAGTATTCCTGGATCTCGCTTTAGTGAAGTGTCTTAGGCGAGTGTTCTGCATGCTAAAGCATTGCATTATGCATCTGATTCTCTGAGAAGCACTTAGGAACTATATTCTTGAATGTCAGTATATGATGTAATCACGGGATTTGTGTGAGGGAAATGCACGTAGGGCATGTGGCAGTGCTAATGTTCCCATAAAGGCTAGACAAGAGCCCTCAGCTCCATTTTCTAGTAGCAAATGCTACTCAGTTGCATGAATACAGCATTGACAAACCAGAAAAACTGAAAGTAAAATTGTTCCTTTCTGACTAGATTTTAACTTAGTAAAGTTGAATTTTAAAAGGCGAGAAAATAGGAAAGAAGAAATCATACCTTTTGTAAAGCTAAAAAGTAATCATTTTCATGTTTAATGTACAATGTATGTTTTTGTATACATGCATCTCCCAGGAGGTAAATATGATGAGATTGTTATATTGCACTGTTTAACAAAGGACAGGTGCCACGCTTTCTATCCATCAGTGTATTTTGTGTCTGCCCTTTTAAACATGTTTAATTCACCTTTTCCCCTTTAAAGCAGAGAATGATGGTAAGATGCTGCATGGAGGCACCGAAGAGAAGGGTGCTTTAGTGATTATGAAGTCCATAAAATTTAATCATAACTGATGTCTCACAGAGATTGTTACCCAAAATCTAAGGCATTAAGTTACCGAATGCAAACTGATAATCGGATAAGAATGGAAAGATAACGCAAGTTTGTTTTGCTATTAGAAAATAGTTTTTGGGACAGGCAGTTCCCTACAGTTTCATGCTATCTTGCTTATGCATGCATTTGCGGAAGTTTAAAAATTAATTGATATATTGCATATTAAACTAACAGGCTTCCCTTGCTAGAGATGTGGAAAGAAACTGCTAAATCAAAAAGACCCACTTAAATAGAACTTAGCCTTTTTCCTTATTTAGTTAACAGAGGTAAGCAGAACACTTATTTGGATTTGTAAAGCAAGAGATGCGTTTGTCAGTTGACTTTAAAAATAGACTAACCATATAACCATACTGCAAAAAAATAAGACATTCTACTTTCCCTATACCCAGCAAAAAGGGCGCACAGCGTAGCACCTTCTATTCAGAAGCAAACGATAACACATTTACACAAACCTTTACTGAGAGATTTATAACATCCGTGCTGTACCATACTCATGGGTGAATGAGTACCTGTGTACTGCTGTGTCAACCTCTAAGTCTACTAAAACTTATTGCAGGAAGTACTTTCCTTCTGATTTACTGTAACCCAAGAAAACTGATGTAGTTAAGCACCATAAAAACCGTGGGATGCTTCCAGAATACACAACACCTATAGGCAAAACAGCAATATATCTATTAATGTACAAACTGGCATTTCAAAGTTCATTGAGCATGACTTCCCTAAATTAATTGTGCCATAAGTAATAGATGGGCAAACCCGATCTGGGCAAAGCATGAACCAATCCTATGGTAGATCTAAATACTTTGAGGTTTGGAAATGCATTAAAATTTTCTTGATTTTAATTGCCTCTGTGCTTTTTGTTTCCAAAATAATACTGTGTTGGGTACATTTACAAGGGTTTAGCTTTTAGGTTACCTATTGTATCTAAGCTCCCACCTTAGGCTGTTGACAGATCTTCAGGGTTTTTAGAACAGGAACTCTGGATAAAACTCTGAATTGCTACCTGCTTTGAGGTTTACCTACCCTCTCAACCATGTGCTATAGTAAATCTTCTGTCATCCTGAAAATAGGATGTATAAGAGAGGGAACTTAGCTGCCTTTAGATCAGCTGGCGTGGAGGTACAGTTTGCCTTCCAGTTTACAGGATTGCAGGCTACCAGAGGGGAAAGTGGGGTGATGTGATATGGATTAACCTTTTTAAAAGCCAGCTACAGTGGTTTAGCTACAGTAGTGCTAGTCATGCCAGGGTCCAAAAGTTATGGGGCCTATGCAGCAGAAGGTGCCTAGAGTGGTAGATTTTGGGATCACCTGTGCCTGCCTCAAAGGATGGGAGTGGCAGATGAGGCTGGTGGGGCTGCCCAAGGGCCAGGGTAGGCTGCCACCCAGGTATCTGAGGAAGTCCTCTCACCTCTGTCTCCTGGGTAAGGTTGTTGCTGTGGCTCAGGCTCTTAGCAGCCTGGGGCTTGTCTGGGTGGTACTGTCAGGTTTTCAGTCCCTGGGACAGCCACTGCCCTGGACTCTCACTGCTGCCACCACAACAGCAAGGAGCTCATCTGGAAAGAGGCAGGAGGTGTGTGGGTTGCTGAGGGCCAGGTTGGGGGTGGGTCGGCTGAGACGGGCTGGGGCCCCAAAGCTATTCTTGTACCAGGCTCACTGAGGCTTTGTTATGCCCTGGGCCTGCTAGAGGGGAAGGTTGAGTAGCAATATGCCCCCTCTTACTAAAGGGGTGTATCAGGATGGACCTCTGAGCTGCTGAGTGGGTGAACCTCCCAAGAGCCTGGAGCAGGTGCTGTCTGCATGTTGTTTCTGTGGGACTTATCCCTGTAGTAGGGTGGGAGGCAGCAATTTAACGCTGAAAATGGGCTCCTCTGACCTACTTGGAAATACCTAGCAGGAGAGGGAGCAAGCCAGGCCCAGAGGTGAGGTTTGTGGAACCCTCCTGACTTGCCAAATAGGATGGTCCAGCTCTATGTCTGTGACACTCCAGTTGATGCTTCTACCTAGACAGTCTTTCGACTGAAAAATTTCCCTACAAGGAGTTTGGACACTAGGTTTGCATGGTGCTTTGGTCGCTGCTGGTTCAGTACTCGGCTTTTGTCTCTGAAATGGGCACTGAATATGATTCTGATGCAATGCAACTCTTGTTAGCGGAGCACCTAAAAGAGGATTCTGGGCTGCAAATGCAACATGGAAAGGTGTGTTTTACTTGTGTTCTAAGTGTGGCGTTTCACTTGCATCTACACACAGTCCCCAGGAGCAAAGGTGTAGCTGTATCTGCAATATTTGGAAATCTCCCAGTCCTGTAGCCTGCTCTGGGGCTAGCTTAGCTATATCCAAGGGGTGCAGCTTGCAGGAGTGACCATGGAGCGCTTCCGTGTGCAGCCGCAACACAGCAGGTCTCTTTAAATGCAAGCTGCAGGCGGGACTCGCCCGGCCGCTGTTGTGTCAGGTGATGAGGGAGCAGCAAGTGAGGGGAAGCGGAAGCCTGAGCTCTTAGTCGGATCCTATGTCCTGCCCTTTGCTTCCCGCAGTGGAGAAAGGAAAGCACCAGCTGGTCAGTGCACAAGGGAGCCCGGGCTCGGCTGAGGTCCTGCAGCAGGATTGCACGCTCCTCCTCTGCCCCATACGCAAGCCGATGCACACACGGTGGGTCGTATCCGCGTGGAGAGGCACACTTGAGAAACTGATCAACACAATGCTGTTCTCATCAGGCATTTCCTCCCTCCTTGTGCACACAGACAGTGCACAGCTCTGAGCTGGAGGGACCTCTGGGAAAGAGGGTTTGTGTGCAAACTGTTGCTAAGAATAGTCTACTTTGAAATACTGGTGCTAAATGCTCAGCAGGGTGGTGAACCCGGTGAACAACCGTCTTTCATTTCATTTCCTCTCCTATATTCTTTGTTTCAGCTGGGAACCAGGAGGAGAGCCTGGCCAGCTGGCTTCCTGCCCCCACCAGCAAGGGCTTTGCAGATCGTGGACCACAGTTTAGGGACCTCCAGTTTTAGGGGCCTGTATCTTATCTGTGTTGCCCTAAACTTTGTGCTATTGTTCAATCTGTTCTCTTCAGTCTTTAAAACCCCAAATCCTGGAGTGGACTCTGTAAATTGCTTCTAGAGCTTGAAGGGATGGGATTACATTCCAGAGAATCTTTGTTATAATGTAGATAGACATAATTTATTTTGTCCCTGCCCTGTGCAGGATAAATGGGGATTTAATGGATGTTTGTGCACCCAAGGGTGAAAATGTGAGGATTTTGGGATATATTTGCTTTTGCAGGAATTAAAGCCAGGGGAGGGCAGGGAATCTTAACTTTCAGAAGCTCACAAATACATTGGATCCCTTTTAAATGCTAATACTGTTTATTTCAGTATCTTTCAGGAAGTGATTTAGGGCAGCAGAAGCCTAAAGAAAAGTTGATTGTGGAGGTACAGAGAACAGTGATTCAAGATTTCACTGTGGATCAGCCAGTTCCAGAATAATCCTGAAACTAGGGAGCAGATGGCAACACTGTCCCCTCAGTTGCTAACTGCGGCAGCTCAGCAGAACCTTAGACCAGGAAGGAAGAAGAGTTTATCTCCAGCTGCCTCCTTGCACCTGGCTGGGGAGATCTTAGCTGTAGCTTCTGGGTTGAAACCCGCTCTCCTGTACGATTACAATTCAGTTGGAGTAGACAAAATCGAGAAGTACCTTCAGCAGATCCAGGGCATTGGCCTGACAAAGCATCGGCTGCACCTTCTAAATATAGCAGACAATGTTCTGATACTCAACCTGGAGAAGACGGCACTGTGGTTGGAAATGCTATTACTCACAAACAAAGTGCCCTTCATTGATGTTTCAGCTTCTAAGACGTGTCCTGGCCATTGCGAGCCAGAGTATGTGGAATCTATAAAAGGCCACATTGCTGAAATACTGGCTCATGTTAAAACACTGCCAAATATCACATCCCAGCCAGTCACTACCAGTGAGATCTTCTCTGCCGATTGGAATCTATGCACCATCTTTGGTGTTCTCCTGGGCTACCCAGCTTCCTATACTTTCATAACCGAGCAGGGGTTTGACAACTGTTTGTCTCTGACCCCACTAAGAGTTTTTACTGTCCAGGCCTCTTGCTGTAGGATAAGTAAAGATCTCAGAGTCCGAATTTATTCCTTTAGTGTCCCAGAGAACCTGTATCTTGCCATGAAGGAGGCCCTGGATGCATGGAGTGGAAATCTGAAGGATGTATTTAGTGCGCAGAATGACTTTGCAAACCTCTGTATCTCAACGGAGGTGGTTTCTGTAGCTGCTGTTGCTTTGTAAATCTAGTTTCTTCATTTCTTTTCATCATAGGCTTGGGGGATGCCAAGCATGAAATCTAGCGGGACACTTAACACTGCCCTATGGACAAAAGTTCCCCCGAGAATATCTTGAAACCACAGCTCTCCCCTACACCTGGAATTTAGGGCCCAGAGCACTGGATGTGAAGGGTGAGCATGTTAGATGCTGAACCTGTATTTGTCCTGTCACTGATATATTGAACACTTGCTTTTCCTGGAAGTGCACTTTGTGGATTCAGGCACCCACAGCTGGGTTGCAGGCAGTTCATGTGGGATGGATCCCAGTTGTAGGGTGTTCAACTCCTACGGTTTGTCTACACTTACAACACTGCTGTAGTGTTTAGTGAAGATGTGACCTTTGCCGATGGGAGAGCTGCGCCCTTCAGCCTAGGTACTGCACCTTCCTGAGAGGCGGTAGCTATGGTGACGGGACAAGCTGTTCTGTAGACATAGCACTGTTTACACCAGGAGTTCGGTCAATATAGCTGTGTTGCTCAGGGGTGGGGATTTTCCACTACCCTGAGTGATGTAGTTATACCAACATCAGTTCATAGTATGGACCAGGGCCTAGTAACCTCACTCAAATGTCACAATTGAACTCCACCTCATTTTGTCTTCCAAATAGGACTGTGGTAATTCAATTCCATTCCCTGCCGTACCACATCAACAGGTGCTCCTAATGGCGGTTTGATTAGAAGAATGAGCACAGTGACAGGAGTAAAGAAGCCATGAGTTCTAATCTCATTTTTTCCTCTGGGTCCATTGGGGCAAGTGATTTCTCCCCATATGTGCCTCAGTTTCCCTAGCTGTAAAATGGGGATATTTACCTCTCACAAACAATATGAGGATTAAAAAGGGGTCCATATTTGTACTGTGCTTTGAACATGTAAAATTTTATAAATATTGTTACTAATTGCCTATGTTGTCTAGTGTAACCCATCTACCATAGACTCTGCTTGTGCTCACAGCACAGATGTGTGCATTAAAGATACGTGCTGTTGTCAAAGCAACAGAACTCAGCTGTTAAAGGAATTTCAATAAGTACCCAGCATTGACTTGGATTAACATGGTATTGACATTTCACAATTTTTCTGCCCACACTTAATTTAAAAAAAAAAAAATTAGCAACCTGTAGTGCTTTGTATGGATTGGAGGGTGGGGGGGGGGGGGGGGGAGAGGATGAGGCTACAATGAGCAACTAGGAGTTGATGAGGAGCTGGACAAGAGCTGAGACTGTCTAGATGAACAGAAAAGGCGGGGAGGGAGCAGGGTTTTGTGTCTCCTACTAAGTTCTTTCCTCCCGCAGTGGGAGTTTTTAAGTGACTGATACTGTGTAATAAAACATATGGCTGCTGCAGCACAGAAACTGAACCTTTTCTAATGTAACCTTCAATTAAAAATTAAACCAAGCAAGAGGAATGATCTCACCGCATTTATTGGACCAGTGTGAATTTGCCGAGGAGTGAGACCAGCTCAAAAATATCCCCCCCAAAAACCCTACAAAATTTTTATACATTACAATGAAAAAAGTTGAGTCAGTTGCTGTGCTGAGGTAATTGAAACTGATGGATTCTCATGGTACAAAATTGGCTAAGAAAGCCGCCATGGCTGCTGCTATCACCACCATTAGGAGAGGGATCCAGTGGCCACATCGTCTCTGAAAGAGAGAATTAAATGTGTTCAGTGATTCAGTATGCAAAAAGGAAATTTTTAATTTGTCTGGTGTAAATACACAGGTGCTATCTTTCCTCCGTTGTCCAGATGACCTCACAAACCTCACCACCTTCTGCTCCAAGTGCAATGTGTTTCTTTCACTTTGCTTTCTCTAACATAAACATGTAGCAATGTGTATTTAAAAGAAAGACAAATCTTACCAAAACAAGAGGAAGAGGAATCCTGGGGAAAGGAAGGAACCAATGTGATGGATGTGTAGTCATGTTGCTTAATGCACTACTGGAGGGGGCCCAGACAGTACAGTGATGCATGCAGCATAAGAAACTGAGTAGAACAGAGCTGAGAAACAAATTTTCCCCAAGCCCAGCCCCAGTGTGGCGCCTGCAAAGGTGTCAAACTGCTCAGGATGTTTGCAGTAGGTAACTGCACACAGTAAAAGTGAACTCCTACTTTGGACTGCTTGCTCTGGAACTGATTGAGCTCGTCTCGGCACTGACGTAACTTGGTCATGCAGGAGTGGTACTCGTCGCTCAGGGCCTCCAGCTCAGAGCGGAGATCTGCGCACTGGAAACAAAGCAGAGGAATGTTAGGAAATGGCTCACGTGTACCAAGAATTTGGCCGGTCTCGGTGAAGTTCCCAGGGCAACAGGACTGATGTAGTGGAGAGTGATCTTCCCTCTCACCCCTAGTATTGTGACATCTAGGGCAGGACAGCTGTTTATTGTTAAGAGGAGCCCAGGGGAAGCACACTCTGCCTCAGCCTGTATATTACCCCTCTTGGGGTCTTTAGCCTGTCGTTCTAGTACGCTGGCACCTTTCAGCAGCACTCAAGTCGTGTGGGAGAAAAAGTAATATTTCCCCCACCAAAACATAACATATTTAATCCCATCCCACTGCCTGTGACAGCTGAAGAGAAAGTCCTCAGGTCTGCAGCTGGCTCCATATAGGTAAATGGCTTGCCTCCATGCAGAGTTTCACTAGCTGGAAGGTAGGAGCAAAATCAGTAGGACTGAGGGGAGGGAAGGGAAGGGAAAGCCATCACACAGAAGCAGTCCTTCCCCCCAAAAAACATTTTCCTCTGTGACTGGTCATTATTAGCTCTCCCCAGAACTTTCACCCTCCCCACCCCGCCACCATGCCTTGTGGGAGTGACCCTTTAGCATCCTCTAGCTGGGAGAGCAATGCCTAGATCATAGAATATCAGGGCTGGAAGGGACCTCAGGAGGTCATCTAGTCCACCCCCCTGCTCAAAGCAGGGCCAATCCCCTGACCCTTTAAATTGGGCAGAATCAAGCAGCTGCAGCCCTAGGATGGCTGCTTTGGAAGGGGCTGCTGCTGGCTGCATCTTGCTTTCTTCCAGCAGGTGAGTGGCTGTTAGATTTTTCCTTTTCATGTTGGAGAGGGGAAGTTGTACTTTCAGCAGCTCCCCCCAAAGCACCAAGATTCTGGCTATGGCTGGGGGGCACTGTTATTACCTATGGAGATGACCTGGTGTTTGTGTGTATTCTATGTTGGTTGCATTGATGTTTGTGGCAATGCATAGTAGTCAGGTGTGCCTAGGGCTGGTCAGATTGTTTTGAGGCTGCATTGTATGAGGAGTCAGTGGTCTATGTGAAGTGCAACACAAATTTTTCCTGACGGCGCACAGTACGGTATGTAATGTAGCCCTGTATAAGCTGTTGGAAAAGCAAGAACTTTGTGTGTTCTAGCCAGTTCCTGCTCTCACCTGTTTCCTTTAGATTTAATGGTGTTTTGCACTCGCCATGCCCCCAGCTGATTTAGACCTAATTTGCAGTGGCTGGTGCTTGTAGTCGTTGAAGTAGACAGTGTGGGTTCAGTAAGACACACTGAACTCCATCTGCCACAGAGAAGGGTAAAAGCCTATTTTATAAATTCCTGCGTATAAGTCTCTTGGTGCCTGGAGATTGTTCTAGGCACTATATTAGACGGTCAATAAAGAAAGAAAAAAAGCCTCAGCTCTCCCTCCCCACCTAAACAGCTCCTCTGAAGGGGGTGGGGCTGATGAGGACATAAAGAAGTAGGGGAAGAGAGATTAAAGCAGAGCAATTAAATTTCCCAGAGCCACAATTCCCCAGGCCTCACTTTAATTGACCCTTTACATTCCAAGTGCTGGAGCCACAGGCGTGTTTGGGATGAGCAGCGAGTAACTGCCCCACTGGCAGCTGCCAGGGGCTTCTGAGTGCAGAGGGCAGACTGACAGAACATCTCTGTGGTTCTGGGGGAGCCCACTGAGATGATAACTACTGCATGCTGTGAGGGGCAGGTGTGTACTCCCCATAACAGCAGCTCCCACAGCACTCCCCTAGGGGTATCTAGCATCAATGGTGCTGCTAACACATGCTTGTGCTTAGGAAGCACTTACTCTAGAATTCTAGTCCCCCACCCGGGTGCATACAGGTCCCTTGTACCCTCTTTGCTCCCTGAACCCCGATCAGTCTGCCCTGGTGTCTGCTCCCTGTGGCATTGCCTTGTGCATGTGCTGTCACATTGTGAGCACTTTGCTGGAGAGACTTGTTCTTGTCCAGCACTGCTCCTGCATCCCACAGCTCTGTGTGTATTTAATTTTAACATATGCCTTTGGGTATTTTCTCTTGCCAATTCCCTTTGGTAGACAAAAGCTATGTTTCTATCATTCACTTCTCTGCTCCAGGAGATAAGTCTCAAAGGAGCTGGCTTGGCGGGTGGGGGGGAAGTCAATTGTCTGGGAAGATGGGTACCAATGTGTTGTTTTATGATAGCCCTGAGTTGTCTTATGTACAAGATCGACCTGCAGTATTTAACTCGCATGCCAACGTACATTTCAGCTTGTGCATGTGAAGGTTTTATTCGGGGTATGAAATATTTGTGACTTTAAGGCTATCTAGGTAAAGGGCTTGCTTTGATGTCATTGCATGACTATTATTCTACCTGGAAATACTTAGAGGAAACCCAACAGGGGGTTTAGCTGAGGTCAGAATCAAAATGTAGTGACCATGAGTCTCCAGTTACAGAATTAGATGTTATTTGTATGGTTACTCCTAAAAATCATCACACATCAGTTTTATTTCTGCCTTGGAAGCCTTTAAAAATAGCAATTAATCTGCTAATGAGAACACTGAATCTCATTAACGGATTGTATCACCTTCTCACCTCCTTTTCCTTTGCAATGAGTTGGGCTGTCCTCTTCTGCATCTGGTCCTTCAGACTTTCCTCTCCCTCATCATCAGGATGCTTTAACAAAGCATCTTGTTTTTCTCTGACTGGACTGGGGGGTTGGATCTGCATAGTTAAAACCTGATCTAAAAAAACAGCCAGACTTCCAGTGAGAAATGAGTCCAGGCTTTTGGTCAGCCTCTTCATTGTTCTACAACAGGGGTCCGCAACCTTTCAGAAGTGGTGTGCCAAGTCTTCATTTATTCACTCTAATTTAAAGTTTTGCGTGCCAGTCATACATTTTAACATTTTTAGAAGGTCTCTTGCTATAAGTCTATAATATATATAACTAAACTATTGTTGTATGTAAAGTAAATAAGGTTTTTAAAATGTTTAAGAAGCTTCATTTAAAATTAAATTAAAATGCAGAGCTCTCCTGACTAGTGGGCAGGACCCAGGCAGCGTGAGTGCCACTGAAAATCAGCTCTCGTGCCGCGGGTTTCCTACCCTTGTTCTACAAGTTGATTATCAACTTGTATTCAGGTGCTAAGCAACTGGAAATGAATGCAGGACATGGCTTAGTTGTCTTCATGCTCAGCTATGAATGTGAATTAGAAACATTTATTTTTAAAACAATTATGAAGTGTTTGACAGTAGTCTGGCAAAACAAGCTACCTTTGGTGGGGAGGGGGTCAAAACTTTGATGATTTTCTTGGTGTGCAGGGGTAGCTGAAATTGGAGCTGGAGCATATCAAGTAAACAATGACTGCCAGGGTCTCTGAAGAAGGAGTGTTGAAATCAAATCAATTTATTGTTTAAGGCATTTGCCATCACAGATACACGTATTCGAATATAGTGAGGCTAAATTTGGTATCCATTAGGAATACATAGCAACCTGTTATGAACAGTACAATTCCTTTATGCTAAACACATAAACAGATTTCATTCGAATTTACCGTTTAACCTTTTCATGTGAGATTAGAAGCATAATGGTTGTCTAGAGTCTGAGTTACAAAGTTTGCTGACCTTTTCTTACTACCACCTCTTCCTGAGCCGCCTTCTCCTTGGACTGGTTCTGTAACTGGTCTGCAAATAGAATAAGCCACGATTATCACCCAAACTATGTACACAAGTCAGTTTCATTCTGGGCATTTCCTCTTTCTCTTCTAATCTGCCCCTTCTCCTATCTCAGCCCTCCTTGTTTGTTTTAATTCACTGTAAACTGGTTCTACTCTGTGGATGGTTTGACTCGCTTCATTCATACAATTTATTGGAAAATTCTGCCACCGGTTATACCCAGACTATTCTGCTAAAAGCTCAAGCGTTGTATGGCTATCCCCTAAGACAAAAGAATTAGATCTTCTGTTGCCAATATTGATTTTTATACAAAAATACCCAAACAGATACTGTGAAGTCTGGACAGATTTACTCTGAAAGGCAAAATCTTATTTGTTTATGATTAATTAATATAGACTCTAGCATGCAGGACCCAGTACAAAGTGGGTCTCCATGTCCAAGATTTTTAAATGACGTGATTTGGGGCAATCAAGCTGAAAGATCTTAAAGGGAGCAGATTTTCAGGAAGCAGGAGCCAAGCACTGTCTGAAAATCAAACCCCTTTAAGGCATCTCAAGTTGTGCACCCAAAAAGTCAGGCTGTCAGAGTCACTAGTCACTTTTGAAAATCCAGGTCCTTCTATGTTAAACCCTCCATGGTCTTGCTCCAGCCACAGAGCTTGGCTATCTGTGTCTGTCACGCCTCATAGTTCTCCCCTTCTCTCTAGTCCCAGTGTCCTGTTAACAGTAGCCAGGTTGTGTTAAAGTGAGAGCCAACTCCTCTGACTCTCCTGTTGTCTGAAACAGCTTCCCTTTTGCCCACCACTGTATCTCCATCTCTTTTCACTGTCAGGTGAAAACAATCTCCTCTGCCCTCTTCTCTTGTACTTTTTCTCTCTCTGCTAATATTTAAGACAATCTGGGATAAAGTCTGTGTCAAAGACACATTGTAAAATGAGGTTGAGTTGTGCTAATGATCAATGCCAAGCGCTGGTGATGTTCCTAGTGGAGATGAGCAGGTGCGGGGGGAATGGTGGGGGTATTTCACACCCTCCTTCCATCCCTCCCTCCCTCCAGATCTCTGGATTTTCTGTGTGCAGAATCAATCAGCTGAGACCTTCTGATAACCTGGTCACCGTTACAGCCAATCACAGTCATTCTGGGTGATGGGTAAACCTGCTCTTATATAACAAATAGGAAAGACAATCCAATCAGTCTCTGTGCAGGGGAGTTTATCCATGAATGGAGAAGAATAGATGCAACTGGAGAATGTTCTTGCATTTCCCTGTAGTGCGCATTTCACAGAGCAGTGGACCTAACTCTCATCTTATCCATGTAAGCCAGGGTTCTTGAGCTCACTGGAGTTACACTGCAACGGCAGCGTCAGACCTAATATATTTAAAAAATGCAGTCCTGTGCCCTGCAGTGCTACTTACTGTGCAAACGAGTGATTGTCACCTCCAGCGCCAGCTTTTGCTTTTGTTCATTTTGCAATTTACCTGAAATTAACAAATTAATTTTTAGTAGTCAGGGTTGACAAAAAAATCTCTGAGGAAATCTGTGTAAATGCTGCAAGTTTTCTTCTCTCCAAATCTGTACAACTTCTGTACAGTGGAATGAAAGGTGTTGAGAGCCTTACTGAGCTAATGTTTTCCCTTAAGACTCCAGTGATTTCCTGTTAATCACACATGCCCAGATAAATGCTGTCTAACCAGTGATGGCAGCTCTGGTGCCCTTTACATTCTATTAATAATGCTGTATGTTTTGGTTTTAGTTTAAATTATGTTTTGCAAGCCTAATCCATTAGGTAGATGGGGCTGCCATTAGTCATTTATCAGTCATTACTTGTGTTTGATATACTTAAAATAGCCACATTAGTAGTAACTGAATTTCAGTGCCCCTGTCTGAACTATCAAGTATCAGAGGGGTAGCTGTGTTAGTCTGGATCTGTAAAAGGCAACAGAGTCCTGTGGCACCTTATAGACTAACAGTGTTTGGAGCATAAGCTTTCGTGGGTGAATACCCACTTCGACAGACGCATGATACTGCTTGTCTGAACTGCCACTTGTCAATATGATTAGCATTTTATTTATGGCCTCATAATGCCCAGCACTGTTCCCATGCAGCTCAAATGTTAAAGAATTTGTCAACAACCGTATGAGGTGGGTTAGTGATATCTCCATTTTACAGGTAGGGAAACTGAGGCATGAAGATGCAGTGACTTGCTGTAGACTAGAGCACACAGAGAACCTGTGACGGAGTTGGTGATTCAACCGAGATCTCTTGGCTCCGAGACCACCCATTCTTTTGGGAAACTCACTTGACCTCCTCATAGCTCAGTCATGCTAGGTGGAGAAAATTGGATAAAACTTAATCTAGGATCCCTTTTGGAAACCAGAGTCTGCTTTCAAGCTGAGATGTTCAAAATGCTTAAAGGAAGGTATTTTTTTATGTCAGGCTTTAGCAACTGGGATTCTTAAAAAAGTATTTCCTGATGGTAACTTGTCAGGGAGAAATCTCTGCCATTACTGATCCTGCTCTTCCCTTTGCAAAGTCGATACCTTCCATTGCACTGACGTGCTCCATTCTGAGCTGGTTGTCTGCTTGTAGAGCCTCAATTCTCGAATAGAGATCTTCACGCTCACTCTCCAAGTTACGCAGGGCCTGGTGGAGCTGATCATTCTGGGTGTCTGCCCACTACGTTCAAGAAAGCATCAGGGCATTGGTTGGTAAAGTAGTTATATGTAACAATTCAAAGAAAACACAATGTGGGCCTGGTTGTCAGAAGTCAAAGTGAGCTGAGTGCTCAAAACCTCTGAAAATCTGGTCCTGTCTGATTCATAAATAACACAGTATTGTTTAATCAACAAAATGAGAGGCTTTGTTTTCAAATTGGCCTCAATCTCTGGCCCGCATAGGTGTATGCTGAAGTTTCTGCACACCTAGAAACATGTATTTCATTGTGTAATTGATTCCATTTCTACAGGACCCACTTGGCCTATAATTGCAATCCAGCCTCTTCTGAAGTGGAATATGGTGGCTATTTAACAGTAAATAGAAATGCCACACAAAAGAACACAGTGTGCAACTGAGTCTCAAGGGGAATTCAGTTATCTGAACTAGATGGCTGGGACATCAGGGTTAAAGTCATATGGAGCACATGACATTACATAGAGAGATTTAATGAGTATATAGACTTTTAAAACAAAGTTCCAGCCTAGGGAAAATCTTATAATCACCTAAATACTGTGATTTAGAAGAGGATATAGATAAAACCTTTGCCATAGTGGAGTTGTGTTTGAATTTAACCCATTCATGGTTAGACATCCGTGGTCTCTGACAGCCTGACCACAGCGGCAGAGGCAACAAGACAACCATACAGTAGAGAATGAGCTTACTTGCAGCTGGTTCTGCAAAACCTGGAGCTTGTTCTCCAGTTCAGTGTGCTTAGTGACTGTCTCACTCCACTCTGTTTTTAATGTGTCATAGTGTTCTTTCCAGAGAGCACAGTCGTCTTCTGTGACTGCCAGGGTCCTCTGAAGAACAAAACAACATCCAGGACGCAACGTTGTTAGCTTAGGACTGATCTACACACAACATTGCTGCACTGTGTGATTTTATACTGGTTTAGTTAAACTAGTACAGCTCCTATATCTGTTTGATACCAGCTTTTATCTTGCACCTATACATTTACAAGCACAAGTTCAACTGATAGAACTAGCGATGAACTCAACCTGATGCCCCTCCTTTAAATATTCCCCATTCCCCTCATTGAAATGAATACAGCGCAGCAAAATCCAAGCGCGTGCACACATGAATGTGTAGGGTTTTCTCTTTCAAGGTTGTATGCTGACAGCACTCTCTCTAACACCTCTGGGAAATGCAAGGGGAAAGGAGGTTCTGTGCATTTGTAATATGACATGATTGCATTGCCCTGTTTCTGTGTAGTGAAGTAGCACAGAGACATATTAGAATACGGTGCCACTTGATGGGGGGGAGAGAAACAAGCAGGAGCTTTTCATTCTGGAAGTTAAAGGTACATATATGACTGTATATATAAGAGGAGTGTTTAGTATAACTGCTGTGAGTTTGACATAGGGGATTACCTGATCTCTTGTGTGTTTCTGTAGATTTAAAACAGATTATTTCTGTGCTGCTTTGTCATAGTGTTTTGTTTTCCAGTGTTGAAAATGCTACTTTGTTCCCTGGCCCAGTTGACAAATGTGGCACAGGAGGATTCTCTCAGTGACATTATTTGTTAGGTATCAGAGGGGTAGCTATGTTAGTCTGGATCTGTAAAAGCAGCAAAGAGTCCTGTGGCACCTTATAGACGAAAAGACGTATTGGAGTATGAGCTTTCGTGGGTGAATACCCACTTCATTGGATGTATGCATTATTTGTTAGGATTTTGGTCTAAAAAAAGCCACACCAAAGGGCACCCATCCAGAGCTCTGGACGTACATTTAAAAAACACAGCAACATCGAGGTTACAAACCATGAAGCTGCCCAAAGCAGCACCATTTCTCCTTCCCACCACGTTATTTAATCACCCATCATTTGGCTCAGACAACTGAAATATGTCTACACACATGCACCCAAACACATGCACCCAAACCCAAAGGCATTGTACTGTTAAGTATGGGGCTGGAGGGTAGGGGGTCGAGGGGGAGGACAACCACTTTTGCCTTTGTTCAGTAGTTAAAAAATATTATTTTGCACAGTTGTTGAAGATGGTAAAAGGGACAATCCTCTTCTCACTAAAGCCCAGGGGTTTTCCAGTGATTTCACTGGGAGCAGGATTGGGCCCAATGTTATTGAACTGGCCATGTGATTACATTTTTCAGCAGCCTGAAAACGGGCCCGTCCTTCTAGCTAGGACATCTGTTGTGGGATTCATTTTCCTCACCTGAGTATTCTGTAGCTGCTGTTCTGCTTGGAGTTTCTCCTCCAGCAGCTTCTGTAGAGCTTCTCTTGCTTTCTGCTCATAGGACTGCTTTTGGTCCTCCATCTCCATCAGAATCCTCTTCACACTGTCCTTTGAGTAATTCTTTAAAGGGACAATTGAATGGACAGTTGAATAAATATTATCAATGGACTCTTAACCCAGTGGTGAGGGACAAGCCTAGAAATTCAAAAAGATCCACCAGGATCTAATTCAGGATTGCTCTCTCTCTCTAATACATTCTCCACAACTTTGTCCTGATTCAGTTTTAAATGTCTCAAACACCACTACCTTTGATGGGCTACTGCCCAGTCTCAGTGATCTCACTGGATCTGAGTATTAGCATGTACATGGATAAATGCAACAAGCTGCAGCAAACAATATAACATTTTTTCACCCTATTTAATAAAAGCCTTCTGGAAAGTAAGACCTGATCTAATTACATTGTTCTGTGTTTTTACTTGGATGCAATTTTTTTCTTTCTATCTGTTCTCTTTGCTTTTTTTTTTTTAAAAAGTCTCATACGTTACCTGGGCACAGGTGTGAAGCTGATTTTCAAGGGCCCTCAGTTTACCCTTTAGTTTGTCTTCATTCAGCTGACCCTGGAAGAAACAATTGAGGCAAGGTCTGGAATACTGAATTACACAACAACCTCTGCAGATTTCTAAGTGAATCCATCATACTTTGGCTCACTCATGTTTCTGATTTTTCTTCTGCTCCTAGTGTCATACCCAAGGCTGGCCAAATTATTTTCAAAGTCAAAGTTTAGAATAACTTTCAAAATTTAAAAAATAAGTGGGGAAAAATTTAGAATTTCAAAGTTTTGAAAAAAGGAAAAAAAATGAAACACTTGCAGGTCCTCCTCCTTCCCCCATTTTTTTCCTAGCCAGCTCTATCAATTATAGGAACGCAGGAGCTCTCAGAAAAGTTAAAGGTGCAAAGGAGTCACATGGTTACTCTGGATGAATCTGTACTGAGAACAGAACTGCTCCCAAGCCCACACACACAGCCTTGTTTTCTGCTTCACAGTTCTCTCTTGCAACAAAATTTTGGCTTACAGCTCCAGCTGGTGGCAGCATCTTGTCTCAGCAGCTTCTACAGAAAACAGATTGGGTTTGTACTACAAGGAGCTTTGCTGAGGGTGGAGAGAGGAATGGGGAAACTGAGTCATATTTTTTTTTCCAATGTTGATCAGGTTTTGCAGTTGGATTTGTAAAATGCAGGCTGTATGCAAATCCAGGCAAGGCTTCTAGCAAAGTGCTTGCCTGGACTCTCGTCTTCCACCTCTGATCTGAAGGATGTCAGCACCACTGCCGCTCACTGTTGTGTGAAGCCACGCTTAACATCCATTGGGTTATTATTTAATATTATATCATGGTAGCATCCAGAGGTCCCAAGTAAAATCCGAGCCCTGGCATGCCGGGCACTCTGTCAACACAGAGATGTTTGCGCATCCCAGCCCCAAAAGTGTAAAGTCCAATAAATCCAGCTGTCAGTTCCCATAACAAACTAGAGGCCAATCGTAAAAATAAAATAAAATAAAATAAAAAGAAGGGGGTGGAATTTTAAGAGATATTTTTAGATGCAAGCAACCAGAAGAGATTTCATGCCAGATTCTACTGATAGTCTTTTTAAGCCTGTGGAAAGTGGATGTAAAGCATTGCCAAGTCAGAGTGGTTGCATTTCTCACCCACTCTATATATATGAGTAAGAGAGCACAGAGGGCCAGATGGGAGAATCAGACTTTGTCTGTACTTGACAGGGTTTGCTGGTACTAGTAGATTTATACCAGCAAACTCCCTCCTCCCCCTAAATGGAGATGCAGCTTTCACCCACAGGAGCCCTTTGGTCCCCCTAACTTAGACCATTTCCCTGAATGGAGTAAGCTCTACTCTGCAAAAGGACTTTTTTGCCAGAATAACTGTGTCTAAACTGGGCTTTTGCCAGAACAGATATGATGGTTACATGTGGGGGAAAAAACCCGCCCCTGACCAACATACCCATGGTGGTGAAACTTAAAACTGTTTACAAGGCTCAGGTTGTATTTACTAGCCCAGAAGGGATTGCTAAGAAGACACCACAATGCTCCTCTTAGCTGTTCATTCTCACAGTTACATTAGGGTTGTTCCTCATGTCTGAGTTCTCTTAAGATGGCAGCTCACACTTCTCACAGATCCCTGCCTCAACAGCCTGAAGGCAGCACAGAAGGGAGCTCAAAGTTAGTCGGAGGCCCAATGTTTGCAAAAGTGGCTGCTGACTTTGGATGCCTCAGTCCTTGGGTACCCCTCGGGCCTGATTTTCAGAGACTGGATGACCTCAATTCTATGTGGAGTGAATAGAAGCGCCGGATGCTTGGTACTCTGGATCTCAGGTTGGGCTCCCCAAAATTGGGACATCTATGGTCAGTCACCACTCCAAAAAACCTGGCTGCAAAATCCTCCCTCTGCTTGCATCCCTGTTCAGCTGTCAGCGAATCACAGCATGTTTTCTGTGGTGTCCTGGCTAGCCCATGATTGGTAGACTGTGTCTAATGTTCCCTCCCTCTTTGCTTTTTTTAAACCTGTCATTTTAAATTCCTGGTTTAAAGAAGCAATTTTAAGCGTTGTTTTTGGACTGCATTCCCTTTGTTCAAACACCATGCCCATGCCAAATAAAATGGAGAAAAGTGAACCCTGAAAGTGGCAGTGAGTGGGTGGAAAGTGTCTTTAAACTATGCAGAAAATGTCCCAAATTTCCCAAGGTCAGACAGCATTTTGGGGGATGGGAAAAAATATATTCCAGTGGTGTTTTTACACTTCAAAAGACAGGTCTAAAAAAATCATCACTAGTTACCATAACAACATGAAACTTAGTTAACTCCTTTCGTCTGAAGGTCTCAAAGTATTTTACAAACAGTAATTAAGCTTTACAACAGCCCGGTTGTTATCCTGCTGCTTGCACATGAGGAAACGGAGACACAGATCGGTTATGTGGGTTGCTGAAGGTTGGTGGCAGAGCTAGGAATAAAACCCAGAGGAAATGGAATCCTACAGTCCTGAATGTAGCCCCTTGGCCCAACTGTTAGATATATTCCTGTTGTACTGATGAACACATTCATCATATTGGTCTAGATGCACCCACAAATATTAAGTAGGATCTGACAGGGATTCTCAGTGTAATTATGACCAGACCATTGTTGTATAGCATGATCACATTTTTCTTTCCCCTTCAGACTTTCCATTATAGGAGCTACTGGTTCTAAAATGCTGCCTCAAGGTTTGGTGCCTCAGATAGTTATGGACATGGCAACCGTCACCTAATTTGCTTTAGAGAGACTTCCAGATGGGACCCCTAAGAGTCTGGCAACTTCATTTGCCAGCCATGGTCTTGCAGAAGCCTCTCTGAGCGTTTTTCCCCCTGGCCTGTTCTTTTCATCCTATGTGCTCAACTATTCCCAGAGGACCAATTTCTAAATATCATTTACTTTGTTTGCTCTGTTAGGTACACCACCAGCAACAAATAAATTTGATTGTCTCATGAAAAGCTAAAAGCAGAGAGAGCAGAGAAATCTATTTTCTATAGCAAAGACATTAAGAAGCAAAGTGCACCCACCTGTTTCTAATCTGAGGTTTCATGGCTACTTCCTGCCAGTGTGTGTGTCAGCGTGTTTTTTCCTGCTTGTATTATATTTGTCAGAAGCAGTTTACGGAGGAAGTCTCAAACCGCAGTACATCTTAACACATTTTTTGCTCCATCTCACCCAATCACTTGGCTCCTCTGCTCTGACAGAACTCTTTCAGATCTTTTTTTTTTTCAGCCTAGTTCCAAATTAACGTTTTTTAACAGCAAATATTTTGCAGTGCAACTTGATTTTAAATTTCTATTTTAAAATTTGCTTTATGACCTAGTCCATAATGGCTTATACTTTTCAGAAGTAGTTGCTTAATGTCACCTCCAGGCTGCTGGTTAAAAAATCTACTCTGGGTCAGCTGAAATCAGAAATTGTTACCATCCGCTACCTGTTTGATGAGCCATGGGAACTAGATTTGGCGGGATGGAGGCCCTAATTCAGCAGAACACTTAAGGGTGTGTTTGTTTAAGTGTTTTGCTGATTCAGGGCCCTGGGCCTGTGCTTTGTGAAGAGTGTCCATATAACATAAACTGCTGCTGCACCTGGCTCTGCGTCATCTCCTGATTGCTTGTTTCAACAGAGCAGCAAAGAGGTGAACAGACTTTAACTTGAAGGGACTCCCTCTAACATATATCAAGAATGGATTGAGATACAGTGCGTGGGAGAAGCTTGCTCTGCTGCTCTCTGTGTTGTATCTGTTTTGGCAGATAAATAGATATATTCAGCCTCCAGGATTGTGTCTAGCACCTTCATCAGAATGAAATTCTTTCCCATACACTGGCGGTTTAAACTGAGACGCCTGCTCCGTTCGGTTCTGGATTCATTCTTTGCGCTATTATTTAGCACCTCACCTTGGCAGCTTTTGGCAGGAGAACACACAGAAACAAGCTGTTGCAGAGCTTATCGAGGCTATCCCTCTTGTTAAAATCCCTCTTTCCCCCTTTGTTTCAATACACAAAATGGGGTGGTTGGTTTTAAAAAAAAAAAAAAAAAAATCAGTGTTTTCTCAACTGAAAAATGGTGCTTCAATCTAAATGAAAAATGATGTGAAAAAATTCATTTTGGCTCAAATCTTTTGGCCTTCCCTTCCCCCTCAAAAAAATTGAAACAAAAGTTTGTTTCAAAGTGAAAACTTTTTTCAGGGTGGCAATTAAGATTTTTTTATGATCTCCCCCCACGATCTTAGACTTTTTTCCTACTGGAAAAGGAGGAGAAACATGAGTGACAGAAAATGGGGAAAAATCCTCAAAACTTTTTTAAAAAGAAACAAGACGAGAAACATTTTTAGTTCAAAACTTAATGAAAACTTACGTTTCATCCCAACATTTTTTGTCCAAAAAAAGCATTAAAAAAAAACAGTGAAAATTTCAAACAAAAAGAAAGTTTTCTTAACAATGGGGAGTTGTTTTTCAGTTGGCTCTAAAATGAAACAATTTTGTGAGGAAGGGCAATGATATTCACATGCTAAATAGTTCTGAGCTCAGTCATGTCCCCTTGCAGACACAGCTCAGCTTCAGAGCTATACCATCTTCTCCTTTAGGAGAGAAGGATAATCCCAAAATTAGAAGACCAGAAACAGAGCTGGAATTCAGCTGGCAGAAATAAGCAAGACCTGATGGAGTTTTCCCCCTTGCACGCATGGGACTCTGCCCTGGCAGATCCTGGCATAATCTGTAGCAGCGTAGCCATTTGGTACCTTCCAAGATTTTTCTGATGCTTGCAGCAATGTGGATAAAAGCTCCTGTAAAATCACCATCTTCTGCTTCAGCAGCAGCTCCCGATGTAACGCCTCCTGTAGGCAAAATGAGAAAGCCAGGCTAATATAGGTGCTCTGAATGTGTCTCATTGACCCTAGTTCATCTGGACATCCAGGGGTGACCTGTTTCCCCTCTAGGACTTATTAGAGCTATTTTCACTCCTCTGTTTTACTGTGTTTTGGGAACTTATTCCCTGGACTTCAGTAGCTGCTCCTTTTGTTTTTCTGGCCACCTTAAAACTAGGTGCATGATACCAGTTTAGTAAAAGCTACATCCTCACACGCACCCTCCACCCATTTCTAGAACGGTATTTATCATTTTTGTGCTTACCTTGAGGTAGTTGGAAAGTTGAATGATTTCCTAAAAGTGAAAGAAAAGTGCAGTAAAATCCAGATTCAGTTGGTGCAAACCTTCTATTGGGTTATATTTTTAAATCAATCACTTCGTCCATAAAGGAAACCATTTCGCCAGAGCCTGCAATCAGTGGTATGAGTTCTAACAAGAATTACACGGGAACCCTAAGTTATCACATTCTCTGGGCAATGGTAATAAGCTGTACAGACCTTTACTGCGCTTAGGCTTGTGCAATAATATAACTGTTGTGTCATTCATTGGCTCAACCCAAAGTAGGTATTTTACTGCAATCAGTGCTTTCCCTGGAACAAGACTGTCTCTGTCTACTGCATTAGATGTACTATCATAGATCTTCCTGTCAGTAAATAAGTTTCCAGCAATCTCTGTCATCTACATTCCAATAAGAAATAATCAGGAGCAAATCCTGCTTTCGTTGCACTGTTCAAACCCTGGAAGTGCAGAATTTGGCCCATTGACGTTCATGTTTCTTAGGACAACAGGATTCTCGTAGGCATTTCCGTACATTTTGCTTACCTTATCTAGCACTGCTATTCCACAGCTACAATAAAAAAAGACAAGGATTTTCTTAAGATGGACGTGATACAGATTTATGAAAAAGATCACAAGAATGGGTGCGCTGAAAATACTTGCTAGGAAGAGGAGCAATCATATGACGATTCATAGAACAATAAATAATGCCAATAAAAATAATTCTTTTCACTCATATAGCACCTTGCATCTAAGTACGTCAAAGTGCCTTTACAGGTATCTGTGAATCCCCAGCCCCGCAGAAGCAGGAAGAATGTGCTCCTAATAGGATAGATGACAAAATACTTACTCTGTTTGTTGGCTTGAATTTTTCTTTATTGCACTAGAATCTGTTAATGTTTGAGTGCCTGTTAAGATAAAATTGAGAGGGTGGGCTACTGGTTCCTAAATTGTCAGCAGATAGCTAGTATAAAAACCCTCATTCACAGCTGCCCCTTTCATTCTGAAGGCTCATAAAGTACTTTACCAACTATATATAGGGATTATTTCAGCCATCACAGAAATGCAGCCATTTCTGGGATGACACATGGCAGTTTAAACTGCACACGGCAGCATAACACAACAATTTAGAGCGGGAGTATGCAACTGAAAATGCAAGTGGAATTTAAGTAATTTACCTAAGCTAAAATTTGGCCAAGCTACTGTCAAACACGCCTGTTTCTGAGAAAAGTGCCATGGAGATTTTAATGATTGTAAGTGTTCAGAGCCTCCATTTTACGGCTGTATGCAAAGATGGCTCCCTCTGGAGCACAGTGCCATTTTGCAGCAGGCTGGGGCGCCGAGGTCATTACTGACTCAGCACAAAGAATAGCACCTGGTGAATAAACATATTCCTATCATGCAGAGTTTGGAAACGGAAAAATGTCAGATTTGGCTGATACAGAACATCCTCCTTAAACACTGGAACAGGGCTTCTAGGAACAGGAACTCTTTTGGCATGTTAGTATTGTGTCTGATCCTGCTCCCATGCAATTCAAAGGCAAAACACCCATTGATTTTCAGAGGTGCAGGTTCCAGCACTTTGTGATTTGGCATCTGAGGGGATTCTTTATCAATACAGATCCTCTTTCTCTGCCTGCTTTGGGAGTCCAAACCAAAATAATCCAGGTGATTCCCTTGAACCTCAGAGGTTTAAATAAAATGCAGTCCCCAGATCCCAGTAAGCTTGAATTCCCTTTTGCAAAACCTAAGCCTCATTTAACCAGTCTTCTTGTACCTCGGCTAAGCTTGGAAATGTCTTTGGGGAGGATGTTTTGTGATGAAATGTCACAGGAGTGCCAGTTGTTCTGCGTGCGAGGATCATTGAGGCTGTGCTGGGGATGTTTGTGATGGACCATGGAGGTGCTGTAGTTCTGAAATGAAATGAGAGTTTAATTTTTATAATGGCCTATTAAAAATAAGGAGAGAAAAAGGGAAGCAACTAATCAAGTGGCATGGTGTCACTTTGAATTGTATAGATCAGGGGTAGGTAACCTATGGCACCAGGGCCAGTGCAACCTATTACGTGACCAAGGTGGTCGCCTAGGGCACTAGGATTTGGGAGGCGGCATTTTCTTTGGCGGCGACTGCGGCGGCTGGATCTTCGGCTGCCCCGGTCATTGCCAGCATTTAGGTGGAGGGAGCTGGGTCAGAGGGTGCGGGGACGGCCGCCTGCAGCAAGTAAGGGGGTGGGTGGCACAAAGGGGAACTCCCCACCCCAGCACACCCCTGCTCTGCCTCCTTCCTTCTGGGTGCCTCACTTCTCCCGCCTCCCAGGCTTGCAGCACCAATCAGCTTAGGTGCCACAAGCCTGGGAGGCGGGAGAAGTGAAGCAGCTCACCCCTGCCCCGCCTCACCCTAAGCACACCAGTCGCTGCTTCACTTGACCGCTCCCAAGGCTATGACGGCGCCAATCAGCTGAGGTAGTGGCAAACCATGGGAGGTGAGGAAGCAGGTGAAGCAGCCACGTCTGTGCTCAAGTGAGGAGGCGAAGCTGGGGTGGCAGCTGACACACGGACCTCCCCAGCTAGCGCGGAGGGACATAGCCACTTGCGGGGTGGGGGATGCCTCAGGGCACTGTAGCGGGGGGGCTGCCACCGGCGCGGGGCGCTCAGGGCGGGGGGACGGGGAGCGCGCAGTGGAGTTTTGCCGTAGGGCGCGGAAACATCCTCATGCGCACCTGCTTCTGCTATGGCACCGTGCACAAGCATCACGCGAGCTGGTTTTCAGTGACTCACACTGCCTGGGTCTCTGACCATGGTCCAGGGGGCATCTAGCACTTTTTAATTTAATATACAAACTGAAGCTTCTCTTCAACATTTTAAAAACCTTCATTTACTTTACATACAACACTAGTTCAGTTCTATATATGATTAAACTATATACGAAGCGACTTCTAAAAACAGTTGATCTCAAATGTAAATTACTGGCACACGAACCTTTAAATTCGAAGAATAAATGAAGACTCAGCACAGCACTTCTGAAAGGTTGCCAACCCCTGGTATAGACTGTGCAACTGACCTGGGGAATAACATGGGTGGAGACTGAAGTATACAATGATTTTTGGGTTCAAGGCCTAATTTTTCAGAAGGTGCTGAGCACCCTCAACTTCCACTGGAGTCAGTGCAAGGTGAAGCCACTCAGCAACACTGACGGGGCAGTGGGGGAACCTGCTAACTGCTGGTAAACTGTGAAGCAGCAGGGAAAGAAAGTGCCTCTGAGACTCTGAGAGACCAGGAGGCCAGTTGCTTCACTAACTACACGGAGAGTAAGAAAAGAGTTTTGATGCCCTGAGTTAGCTCCTGGCTAGCATTACTGCTAGCAGCTGGCTAGCTGTAGGCTTAGGCTACATCTTCACTACCCACCATATCGGCGGGTAGCAATCGATTGCTCGGGGATCGATATATCGCGTCTCATCTAGACGCAATATATCGATCCCCGAACGCGCTTATATTGATTCCGGAACTCCACCAACCCGAACGGAGTTGCGAAGTCGACATGGGGAGCCATGGACATCGATCCCATGCCGTGAGAACAGTGAGTAATTCGATCTTAGATACTTCGACTTCAGCTATGTTATTCACATAGCTGAAGTTGAGTATCTGAGATCGATTTTCCCCCGTAGTGTAGACCAGCCCTTAGATATTTGTTCTGCACTCATCAGAGTTATATCTGAGTGCCTTTCCAGGATCTCTGGTAGTAAGAGCATGAACTCTTTTCTCCCTTACTTCAGTTCCTCAGAGCCCCCTGCAGGTACTAGGATGAGAGTAGTTCAGCAGCCAAAGTTACAGGCACATGGGCTGCAAGCATGTGAATGCCTGCTCCAAGGTCTTGCTGTCTGGCTTGTAATTAAACCCAGTGATCAAAAGAAGTAAACGGTAGCATGAGGTAAATAATTATCCTCCACACTCATGCCTTGTAGAGGAGCCCCCAGGGCATGTCTGTGCTTTTATTTTATTGTCCTTGGTTGTTCATTTAAGTTAAAAGACCCTTGGATAACTTTACTTAGGTACGAAAACAGATGGGGGAATTATTTCATTTGAAAGGCTGTGAGTTTAGAAGGTACAATCTGATTGTCTGACTCTGGAGCATTTATGTATGATCGTAATCTGGTTTTATTAAATGCATTGGCTCATCTGGTTCACTGCTGGCTGCATATAAAATCAGTAGGCTTGGCAGAGTCATTTTGATTTTTATCCATTTAATTTTTCACAGTTGAGAGAAATTATGGGGCAATCAACATTACTTGTCAAAATATACAATGTAAATATCCTTAAATCAAACTCCAATAAGTTCTCAAACAGCATTTTTAAAACTTTGCCTATCTGTAAATTTTGGTTACTGTCAATGAAAATACTTTATTGGTTGTATATGTGTGGTGATATCAATGTTTACCAATGTTTACTGATAAAAATCTAATACTTCCAAGCCTAAATATAGGTTAATGTGTAGTTTGTAAGAAGGATGCTGAAATTAGGACACAATCAGACACACATTACTAACTCAACATGAGAAAATTCCTCCCACTGAAGATGCTGGTGGGAAGTCATGCTTCCATAGGTTCATCCAAAGAAAGCCAACTGCTTATGGTGATCATCTCAGATCTTTTGATGAGAATGAGAAGCAATTTGCACAAGTGGAAAACAATTATTTTGCTACCAAAATGCAAGTCTGAACTACGAGAAATGGCTGCAAATCTCCCTCTGGGTCAAAGTTGAAGATTTTGAAAGCAGGAGAGGAACACAACAAGAGTGACAGGACAAAATCTTGCCCTTGATCAAGTTTGTGAATCGTCAAGGAAATATCCATTTTTGTCACTGAATTCTCAGTTTTTGCCATCAAATATTTAGACCCTAATCCCAAACCTCTTGTAGTCAATGGAAAGACTCCCATTGATTCTAGTGAACATTGGATAAGGCCCATAGTAAGTAGCCAACCATCTATGAAAAGTATGATTGTCATAGCTGCAGCTGTTACCTGGAGGGATGTGGGTGACCTCAAATCCATCCAGGAGGATGCTTCCTTGGGGATGCCTGTTGCACACTCTGGTCCCGGAGATACTGGTGTCCCAGTAGGAAACCTCACTTGTTTCTTTTCTTCTTCGGTGGCTAAGTTCCTTCTCTTCAGGAACTCTTTCTGGCGGGGGCTCTGGGACTGCTCCTCTGCCTTTTTCCAACATTGCCTCACATGGCGACATGTGGTGACATTGTTTCTCCTCCACAAGCTCTCACGGGTCCGTTGCCAGCGCTCGCACTTCTCATCGTAACTCTCACTCAGATGCTTGCACTGGCGCGGGGACGTCTCAGTTTGACTGATCATATTGTCCACGGCTTCACACACAACACACCAACCTGTGATGATCTTCTGGCTGCTTTGGTGAAGTTCTTTCCTAATGAAACCAAAGGGAGTGGGGGAAGGAGAGACATTTTAAGTGAAAACAAATGATCAGGCTGGAGGCTGAATAAATGTATGAGAGACACCAACTCTAGGAATATTCTCCTTATTCAGTGGATGCAGGTGGCATCCTTTTCCTGACATCTCTCTACCCCCAGCCATAGATAAATGATAAATATACACACGCACACACTTGGGAGCTAATAAAGGATTGCTCCCTGAAGTAGATTTTCCAGTGCTTTATCCAGTTCAGTTTCAATCATGTTCAAAATGATGACGTTTCTACCACCTTCCCTGGGAGATTTATTCTTCAATCTTAGATCATGCCATTATCAAATACTTCCTGCTGTTTAGTCTAAATTTTTTTTGCTCAGTTTCAGTCTGCTGCTCCTAGTTATAACCCCTTGGCCCACCTAAAAAAGTAAGATTGCAGCAAGAATAATGGCTCCTGGTATTTCCGTAGTAGTGGCCTTTCATTCCTTTCCTCCATACATATATTTTTCCAGTCTGTTCCCAAAGACTAACTGTAGATGTAGGAAATTTGCTATTATATAATTTACTTTTCATGCAGCTGCATGTATTTCTAAATCCTATCTGCCTTCTGTGCACACCCAGAGAGGCCTGGGACATGGAGCTTGTCTGCATGGATTTTTCTATAGAACCAGGGCCATCCTTAGCCATAGGCAGAACAGGCAGCCGCCTAGGGCACCACTAGGTCTGGGGGCACAGCTCTGCTGGGAGCATGGACAGACGGAAAGCAGTGGAGCATGTAAGAGCAGGGCTGCTGGGTCCAAGAGAGAGATGAATGCAGCAAAGTCTGAGGGAGGAGATTGGCTGCTGGGGTCTCTGGGAAGGGGTGAGGGAAGGAACTCACCTGTAGGGTGACCAGATGTCCCGATTTTGTAGGGACAGTCCCGATTTTGGGGTCTTTTTCTTATATAGGCACCTATTCCCTCCCACCCCCATCCCGGTTTTTCACACTTGCTGTCTGGTCACCCTAAGTGGTGGTAATTGGTACCCATATAAGACAAAGCCCCAAATATCGGGACTGGCCCTGTAAAATCAGGACATCTGCATCTGGACACCCTAGCTGGAAAGTGTGTCTCTCCCCCGGACTGGCACCGATCCATCTCATCTGGGGAGAGCTGCACAGGGCAGGATGAGCTGCTGTGGCTTCATAGGTGCTCCGTCCCTGAGATCAGATGCTGTGCTAATTTCACCATGGTCAGTTGTGGGCCTGGGCGGTGGTGCCCATTGGCATGTGATCTGACCTGAGGGTTTGGCCTTGCTGCTGTTGCCAGCTCTGCACCCAAGAGTGGATTTTAGGTACGGCAAGTTTTCAAGTTTATCTCCTCCTCTACTGCAAGGCAGTTGAACGCAGCAGGCTGAGGCGGGGGGGCGGGTTGAAGCCAAGCATGAAGCAGTACTGTGTTCCATTTAGATTGTCATATTAACAAATTTGGGTGCCCAAAAATGCTTGCTAACAATCTGAATCAATTTCAATATTGTTTTTAAATCAAATAATCTTAGCCAAAAAAACAGAAAATTAAGTTGACATTTAATTTGTGACACACTAAGTTTGGTATGGGGAAGGGGAATGGGCACAAAAAGTTTTTCAATCAGATGACACAAAAAAAATGTTGACTGCCCTGTTACTGCTAAATAGAGCCCTCCAACAACTGTAATATGCTCATCTCCTTACTAGTGTATAGAGCAGGGGTCGGCAACCTACGGCACATGTGCCAAAGGTGGCACGCGAGCTGATTTTTTGATGGCATGCAGCGTGGGCTGAGCGGCTCAGCCCACCCACTGCTCTGGGGTTCCAGCTGCTGCCCCATTGCCACCCGGGGTCCCGGCCACCAGGCCCCACTCAGCACCACTGCTGGCCTGGGGACCCCCAAGGAACCCCAGGCTGGCAGCAGGCTGAGCAGGCTGGCGGCTGATACCCTGGCTGAGCCACTCAACCCGCTGTCGGCCTGGGGTTCCATTCACTCAGCTGGTAGGTGGGCTGAGCAGACTAAATTCAACGAAATAGGAAAACAAGAGCAACTAATGACAAAGTGCAAGAACCTAGAGCAGTGGTCCCAACCTTTTTTCGTCTGGCGGTCACCAGACGAAGGACCGTGGCAGTGGACGAGCATCCGCCGAAAATGCTGAAATTCGGCAGCATTTCAGCGGCGACGCCTCTGGATGACGCTGCTTATCGGCGGCAAGCGCCTGTCATCCAGAGGCGTCGCTCGCCGAAATGCTGCCGAATTTCGGTGGCATTTCAGCGGATGCTTGTCCACGGCCAGTACGCAGGTGCACTGAGAGGCCCCTGTGGGCGCCATGGCACCCATGGGCACCGTGTTGGGGACCCCTGACCTAGAGAGCCTCCTGAAGCACGGCGATCATTTTGATTTAAATGGACTTGAACTGTATGAAGAATTGAGTACACTGTCATCAATGTTGCCACATGCAAAATCGATGATGGACATTGTACAGTTTACTCATACCAGCAAACTTGTTGACATATATCCTAATGTGTACATTGCCACTCATATTCTACTGACAATTCCTGTAACAGTAGCATCAGGAGAACGGAGTTTCTCAAAACTAAAGCTCATTAAAAACTATCTCCGCTCTACAAGGAGTCAGGAACACTTGACTGGTCTTGCTATTCTTGCAATCAAACAAGACATCACTTTGTCTTTGTCATACAATGACATTATTACTGATTTTGCAGCCAAAAAAGCCAGAAAGATTGCTTTTAATTAAAAACAAATCCTTGTTTCAATACCTCTTCATAGAAATTTCCAATAAAATGTTGACAAATTAAAAAAATTTATATTATTTGCATCATTCTGTCAAATCAGAATTTTTTCTATAGTGCTACTTCTTTAGTGCTAGTCCATCAGCATTACAGTGTGCTTAACGACGTTAAACTGGTTTTAATAACATGCGTGTGGCAAGTTTTCCAATAGTGTAAGCTCATGTTTGTGTTGCTAAGAGCAAGACAGGCACAGGGGCACCAGATTAATAATCCCGCCTAGGGCACCATAAATCCTAAGGACGGCCCTGTATAGAACCTTTGGGAAAATCCCATGTTGTTTCTGTCTCATCAGTTTTAAGAGCCCTTAGTGTCTGAAGATAATGGTCACCCTAATGTTGAGTGTTGCATTATTTCAGCTCCTCTTCCTTTCCACTCACCTTTTGCAATAGCTTGACTTAAATGGTACATTCCAGTTTGCACTCTGCACGTTTTTCTTTCTTTTTCCTCACCAAAGCTTGTCTGGCTGTAATACCGTGTCCTTAATTCTCCTGGCTAGTGGCACTGCCTCCTGTCCCCTTAAGTTGTAAATATTAAATACATTAATGTTTACTCTTGTTAGAAACATTGTTGGACTGGAGATGAGGGGAGAGCAAGCAGGAGAGCTGAATGGCACTGCTCAGCCCAGTCCTTTTGCGTCCACTTCTGTTTGTGTCTAGCTCAAGCAAAGCAGGTAGGTTGCACCAGAGGCCTGCCCTAAGAATGAGCTCCTTTGTTGGGGCATTACCTCCCTACAGTGTGTACATGTGCAGAGAGAATGATAATCCCTTCCCTCCACTTCCTCCTACAGAATTCTTTGCTCACTTGCAAGCTTCCTTCTTACTCGTTTTACTAGACTGCGGCCACATGGAAGGTGTTTGGGTCTTCTCCTCTTCCCCAGTGAGGGAGAAAACAGAGCATAACATGACACACACTGACAAAATCCCTAAAATGTTACATTTTCCCTTCTACACCTCCTTATTAGCCTTCACTTTTTCCTTAAGGACACATAGCTGGTGGAGTGCAGGAGGTGGAGGGCATCGCCTGGGTCCTAGTGCCCACACAGTGTGTGATGGAGGGGTCTGCCCTGCTCGGTTCTGGGCGTTGTGGGGAGGAGTATCACACTGCAGCCCTGGGATGGAATATCCATTTTATTTTGACCAGCTAACAGGATCCAAGCCGAGAGCTTGGTTCTCATTTCACTCACCCTGGTTTTACCTCCATTGATTCCAGTGGAGTTACTGTGGGTTGATATAGGTGCAAATGAGTGAAAAAAAATTCCCGTCTCCAGAATTTCAAAAGTGCTCAGAGCCAGCAGCTCCCATTCAGAGCAATGGAGAATATTCTCTATCCCTACTGAGGATAATAGGAGCTCTTGAGTGCGAAGCTCTTTTGAATAACTGGACATTTAGTAGAATATATCTGCACTGCAGCTGGGAACGATACTCCCCGCCCAGTGAGACAGACTCCTGCTAGCAAACTAGCGTGCTAGAAACAGCAGTGTGGACATTGCAACTCAGATGGCAGATGGACTCTCAAGCGCATCTGACCCCCTGGGTCTGAGAATGGGTGGATAGCCTGAGTAGTTTTTTGGTAACTGGAGCTGCAGCTTCCACACTGCTATTTCTAGAACACTAGCTCAAGCCCTGCTACCCCCCACCCCCCAAAAAGGCAGTTGTGGAAAGCATTTCAAAGCTTTTATGCATGACTACTAACAGAGGAAGGGGAGAAAGGAATATATAGATTAGCCAAGAAACACACAAGACTTGGCAGCTGCGAAGTGTGTCAAAGAGGAATACAGAAGAGAACTGGTGGAAGATAGTGAAATCATTAGGAGATGGCCAAGGCTTTATGAGAACTGCTCAGTGAAGAGAATGCGAAGAAATAGTTGTGGGAAGTATGCACAAGCAGCAGCTTCATAAGACCTATGACCAGTGTGGAGCCTCAGCACTGAAGATGATGAAACATGGGAATGCAGTGGGACTGGACAGTGTACCAAATGAGGCATTTAAAGCAGTGGTTGTCCAGCTTTATCATTGGTGATCTTTCACATAGCAAGCCTCTAAGTGCGACCCCCCTTATAAATTAAAAACACTTTTTTTTGTAAATTTAACACCATTATAAATGCTGGAGGCAAAGTAGGGTTTGGGATGGAGGCTGACAACTCGTGACCCCCCATGTAATAACCTCACGACCCCCTGAGGGGTCCCAACCTCTAGTTTGAGAACCCCTGATTTAAAGCATTCACCCATGAGGTCGTGGTGATGATGATGACAGACTTCTTCAACCTTCTGTACTGGGAAATGCCCAACAAGTGGAGGAAGAGCACATTGGTCCCTGTCTTCAAGTGTAAAGGAGATGTGCAGGAATATAGTAATTACCAACCCATCTGTGATGCTCTTCTCAGGGAGTCCAGAACCATAGGCTCACTGTGTTACTGCTCTGCCTCAGCAAGAGAGAGTTTTCCTGGAGCTTAAACAGTGTGACAGCCTCCTGTAACACCACTCTGGCTACATCTACGCTACAGGATAATTCCGAATTACATTAAACCGGTTTTATAAAATAGATATTATAAATTTGATTTCACGCGGCCACACTAGGCCCAGTAATTCGGTGGTGTGCGTCCATGGTCCGAGGCTAGTGTCGATTTCTGGAGCGTTGCATTGTGGGTAGCTATTCCATAGCTATCCCATAGTTCCCGCAGTCTCCCCCGCCCCTTGGAATTCTGGGTTGAATCATTGTCGTGGGTGGTTCTGGGTAAATGTCGTCAGTCATTCCTTCCTCCGGGAAAACAACAGCAGACAATCCTTTCGCGCCCTTTTTCCCTGGATTGCCCTGGCAGACGCCATAGCACGGCAACCATGGAGCCCGTTCAGCTTTTTTTTTTTACAGTCACCATATGTGTACTGGATGCCGCGGACAGAGGCGATACTCCAGCGCTACACAGCAGCATTCATTTGCTTTTGCATGATAGCAGAGATGGTTACCAGTCGTTCTGTACCGTCTACTGCTGGAGTAAACTGGCAATGAGATGACGGTTATCTCTCCCCCTTCTGTACTGTCTACTGCTATCATGAGTGCCCCTGGCTGAGATCGGCCGGGGCGCAAAAGCAAAACTGGGAATGACTCCCCGAGTCAATCCCTCCTTTATGGTTTCTAAAAATAGAGTCAGTCCTGCCTAGAATATGGGGCAAGTGTACTAGAGGACCAGTGTATCAGAGAGCACAGCTGCTCCGTGTCAGTATTCACAGGGGGTGCCCCTGCAACAACCCCACCCGTTGCTTCCCTCCTCCCCAACCTTCCTGGGCTACCGTGGCAGTGTCCCGCCCATTTGTGTCATGAAGTAATAAAGAATGCAGGAATAAGAAACACTGAGTTTTTAGTGACATAAAATGAGGGGGAGGCAGCCTCCCGGTGCTATGACAGTCCAGGCAGGACATTAATCGGTGTGGGGAGAGGAGCCAGCATGCCACTGCTATGATAGTCCAGGCAGTACAGAATCTTTTCTTTACACATGAAAGGGAGGGGCTGATTGAAGCTCAGCCCCCAGTTTGCTATGATGAAGACGGTTACCAGCCGTTCTGTAACATCTACTGGGAGTGACCAGGAGTCATTCTGTTCTATTTTTAGCCAGGCACCCGCCCGGGCCTGGCCTCATCTCAGGCCAACATGTTAGATATTGAACATTATCAAGCATTGGCGCTCGGGTTCATAAGGACCGATTACCAGTCCTACTGCACCGTCTGCCACCGGGAGGGGAGAGGAGCGATACTGCTCTTCACTGCTGCAGCATCGCGTCTACCAGCAGCATTCAGTAGACATAGGGTGACATTGAAAGAAGTCAAGAAATGATTTCTTTCCCTTTTCTTTCACGTGTGCGGGGGGGGGGGAGTAAACTGAGGAGCTATTCCCTGAACCACGCCGGACAATGTGTTTGAACCTACAGGCACTGGGAGCTCAGCCAAGAATGCAAATACTTTTCGGAGATGCTGTGGACTGTGGGATAGCTGGAGTCTCACTACCCCTCCCCCCTCCCTCCATGAGCGTCCATTTGAGTCTCTGGCTTCCCGTTACGCTTGTCACGCAGCACTGTGTAGCCTGGAGATTTTTTTTTCAAACGCTTTGGCATTTCGTCTTCTGTAACGGAGCTCTGATAGAACAGATTTGTCTCCCATACAGCGATCAGATCCAGTATCTCCGTACGGTCCATGCTGGAGCTCTTTTTTGGATTTGGGACTGCATCGCCACCCGTGCTGATCAGAGCTCCATGCTGGGCAAACAGGAAATATAATTCAAAAGTTCGCGGGGCTTTTCCTGTTTACCTGCCCACTGCATCCGAGTTCAGATTGCTGTCCACAGCGGTCAGTGGTGCACTGTGGGATACCTCCCGGAGGCCAATAATGTCGATTTCCATCCACACTAACAGTATTCCAAAGTAATACTATCGATTTTAGCGTTACTCCTCTCGTTTTGTAGGAGTACAGAAATTGATTTAAAAAGCCCTTTAAATCGATTTAAAGAGCACTGTAGCGTGGACGGGTACAGCGTTAAATCAATTTAACGCTGTTAAAATCGATTTAACGGCGTAGTGTGGACCAGGCCTCTGTCCACCTCACCAGCAAATATCTCCAGACTCTGCCATTCTAAACTTTGCCTTGCAGATAACATTTAGTGAACCCTGATTCCTGAGTCTCCTAGAGGCATCTTTCTGCAGCCTGCAGTCCCTCTCACTTGGACACTCATCGAAATGAACAAAGTCTCCTGTCTCCAAAGAGACAGAATACACCTCAGCCTGTTGGCTCAGTTGAGGATATATGCCTCACTTTAATATAACAGGATGGGGATGGTTTATAATATAACTAATAATACGTTAATATAGATTTAAGTGATCGTGAGCAAAAGAAAAGAGATAGGTCTGGTTACAAACAAAACCAAACCTACTTTCTAGTGACTGAAACTTAACTTTAGCAAGCTACAATCTTTGCCTGAGCAGCTTTCTTATTCACATCAAGCTATGAGCATCCCCAGCCACTCAGGCAGAAGGATCCACCATTCACAGCATCAAAGGGTGCTGATCCCTTTGTCTCCTTAGTCCAAAAAGCCTTTGAAATGTGTTCTTTGAAAATAAATCCAGACAAAGTTCCTCTCCCCTGCTGCTTATTCTTTGGGGTGCAGGTGCCAAGCCCCTTCTTCATCCTCGGGTCAATTTGCTTTTTTGGATTCACTTGATCACTTTGTTTACCTTCGATACGAATGTCTTTCTACTGGCCTGTGCTTGTAATCAAGCCATGATGTTTTTCTCTTTCACTGTTTGCTTGATCCATGCAGACAGGTAAATCTACATTCCTTTGTCTAGGGCAGGCTAGTTTATCAACTGTCTCCACAACATATTTTAAGAACATATTTCCAGCATAAATACATAACTCTGTATACACAACCCGTATGTACATCACACACGTTTTTTAAGGATACTCTATGAGACATAGTTTGGCTAAATATTCTTTGAGTGCACTCTTTGCTAATTGGCATAAAGGGGCTCTCAGGGTCACACCATTAAGTTAGTGAGTAACACTGTGAAATGGCTAGAAAGAATTAGAGAAAAGATTTTAGCAGGAGCTGGAGTATCAAATATATGACAACACAGCTGGGTTTATGTTTGGAAGGTCAACAATGGAGGCAGTATTAGCAATCTGAATATTGCAGGAGAAGTATGGGAATAAATTCCTGGAGCTGCACTTGATGTTTGTAGATTTAGAGAAGGTTTATGGCAGGGTTCCTAGAAAATTGCTTTGGTGATGCCTTTGGTTGTGCAATCTGCCAGAGACACATATTCGGACTGTGATGGATATGTATGAAGATAGCACGACAGTAGTGAGAAGCATTCACTGAGAGTGTAGCTCTACATCAAGAATCAACCTTAAACCCAGTCCCGTTTGTGATTGCAATGGACGCCTCAATGCAGGACATTAGGGGAGAGGCTCCATGGAGCATACTTTTTGTGCCGTGAAGATGAATACAAACTGGGAAAGGACCTAGAACTATGGAGGACTGCATTAGAAGAAAATGGCTTAAGAAGCAGCTGACAAAAGACGGAATACATGCAATGCTTTGTTGGGAGGGACAACATGAAGTCAGTAAAACTAGATGTAAAGAGTTAAAGGCTGTGCAATAACTTACATACCTCAGTGTACTGTGGAGCCATGATGGGGATGTGGATGCAGATGTTAGGAATCACCTGACGAGTGCTTGGTGTAAATAGAGAGAGTTGACGGGAATTCTCTGCGATAAGGATATGCCAGGTAAACTAAAGAGCCAAGCGTATAAGATCATGATTAAGTCAGCCATGATATGTGAGTCAGAATGCTGACCAGTGAAACAGAGAGAACTACTACTTCACACTGCCAACAGGAGAATGCTCAAGCAGGTGCTGGGTAAGACAAGAGCTGACAAGCTATGCAATGAAATGGTACAAGCCAGGATTCAGGTAGCCTCCATCACAGAAAAGCTGAGAGAGATGACTGGGTCATGTGAAATGACAAGACGTAGGATGTGTTGGGCAGAGAGTTCAAAAGCTAGTAGACACAGGACAAAGATCCCCTAAAAAAGGTGGTTTGAGATGCTGAAGGAAGATATGAAGAAGGTTGCTGTTAGCTTGGAAGACACACTTGACAAGAACACTTGGAAAATAAGAACCAGAGCTACAGACCCTGATTGATGGGAGAAGGCAAAGAGGAGCTCAAGCCCTGGGCTGAGAGACATGCTTCCAGCTACAATGTTAACACACCCATAGGGCATGATTTTCAGTGGGTGTGAAGCATTGACCTAACTCTTCCTACTGAAGTCAGTGGGAGTTTTACCATTCACTTTAACAGGAGCAGAGTTAGGCCAACGCGGAATGCTTTTGCAAAATCCCAGCCTTAGTGACTGAGGAATATCAAATGATTCAATCATTAGGGTGCAGTTCTGATAAGTACCCAAGGTTTTACCTTAGGGTCACATTCTGCTCTGCGTTGTATAGAAGTCAACTGGGAGTAACATCACTAAGTGGAGGCACTCCTGATTTACACCAGTGTAATTGTGAGCAGTCAGCCCTTTGACAATCATTTGAACAAAAAATAAAATAATTTTTTGATGGTGTCTGGTGATTGGTTGGAAATTGAGATTGGAAATAGGGAGAGGCTGCTCTCTTCCAGCTTTAGGTTTCCTATTCATATCAGATCACAGAGCTTTGGAGGACACATGCCAGCATCTATTCACTTGGCAAGAACATAAACTGGCAGCCATCATATGCATAAAGTCTCTGAGTTTGGGCTCTTGCTGCTGGACCAGTAGGCTAAGAGTGTGGTAGTAACATCCATTCCTAGCAAACATTTTTCAGATTTTCATTACAATATATTATATTGTTTTCATAGCAACCATTTGTTCCAGTCCTTAATGTCTTCGTAAGCTAGATAGCTTCATACACTCTTGCACTCAGAGCTGAAAGACAGACTAATTGAGATGTAGATAGATAAGATCAAATTCCTATCTAAATCCTTTCAGAGTTCTGGGAACTCTCTATCCAGGTACTTATAATGCTCCCATCACTCTTGAGTCTGAGAGTCTGACTGCCTGAAAGAAAAAAATGTATCAACTAAAGTGAAGAAAAAATAAGGAAAATTAGTCTCTGAAAAAAACAGGTTAAACTTTGTTCACTCTCAAATAAAAATAAGCGATTTCACTAGCATTTCTTTGTCCCAAACAACTGGAAAATCACTGACAGGGGGATTACGGGGGGAGGGATAGTTCAGTGGTTTGAGCATTGGCCTGCTAAACCCAGGGTTGTGAGTTCAACCCTTGAGGGGGCCATTAGGGGGATTGGTCCTGCTTTGAGCAGGGGGTTGGATGATCTCTTGATGTCCCTTCCAAACTTAATAATCTATGATTCTATGACTTTGATGGAAACACTGAGGGCAATTAGTGGCATCAATTAAAAAGTCTGTAAGGTTTTGGGGAAGGAGGAGGAAAGATGGGGGGATTTGATAATAATCTGCCCCACAGAATAGTATAGCTACCTATAAAAAACCACTATAGATAACACATTTTTTATAATGGCACAGCCAGAGCATGTCACTGAAATGTTTTCCTTTAACTGGAAGAACTCCTTTCCAATATTAGAACAGCCTTTTAATAACAATCCGAAGGGCTTGTGCTTTTATGTAAGAGAAATATATGCAAACTAGCCATCAACGCATCACCTTAAATGCTCCCCCAGCCAACTAGGAAAATGAAGACTTCCAAGATAATATTGAAATGAATCACTTTCTAAATGGCCCTGTACTTTTGGTTTTTTGGGGGTTTTTTTTGCATTATTTGTTTGGAGATGCTGCTGACTCTCTAACCTCTCACTGTCCCTGAAATGTCCTTTTTTTCACTTAATTTTTCCACTCATCCCCCTCTGTGTCTCATTAAAATCTGCTATTCATTTGTTTCTATTGTTGCAGACTTTCAACTGGAGAAATAACAGAACTGGGCAACTCACGTAAAACACTTAGAATGTTGTTTCCACACAGCTTTTATGTTCTTGACTTAATAGTTTCATTGTGGCCCTCGTTCTGGGCTTTCTCTCTCATGCCCAATCTTCCTCAGCACAGCAGGCTGAGGGTAGATCTGGTGAACAGCTTCGCTGACATTGAAGTACATAATGATTGGGCCTGTGCCAACACCCTAGAGCTGAAAACCCTCAGAAACTGGATCTGGATGTGAACTCACTCCTTCCCTCCTTTCCCCCCTCCCCAAAAAAAGACAATTGGCCTCCAAACTTTTCAGGCCCTGGAGAAGATATTTTTCTCTGTTTATATTTTCATATTTTAAAAATGGCCCAGTCCAGTGCTGAATATGAGTGCTGCTGCCTATTCATCCGAGTGTATGACATGTACTCAAAGGCTGCATTTGTTTGACTTTTTCTCATTACAAGCTGCTCGGCTAGCTTCTCACCTGCTCTGACTACATTCTTTACAGAGCCTGCTTATTGTGCATCCCAGGAAGTGGGACTTGTTTATACGCTTGATTTAAACACAAAATACCTTCAAACTTTTAAAGCAAGAAAGAAACGTAAAGAAACGTGTGATCTATTACTCACCCCCAAGCTGAGCAAACTTCTGAGCCCTTGCTGGCGACTTACGGGTTTTATTTTCTTCCGTGGCCACCCAAAATTACTTTTCCTAATTAATAAGCATGCCCTTTATCTCTCTTTTGCATGCTGTAACACTCAAACTTCAAGGGAAAAAAAATCCCTTGCTGGCTCATGTTACAACCTCCCAGTGTCAATCATGCAGGCTGAAACTCGGGGTTAAAAAACAAGACACAAATTGCCTCCCTTTACAGGGTCAGCGTTTATTTCTGTACATCCATAGCTAGCCACAGATCTAAAGGTTCTTACCTCTACGCAGCAAGGACAGCCCTGAGGTGGATTCGCCAGATGTTCAGAGGTCCTGCTCAGCTCCCCGACCTCAGTTAAGCCCCATGCCAGAAAGGAGAAGGGTGAGCCCTGGGTTACTGGGTGCTAGCACATTGCAACTGACATCTTGTTTGAATGACTTCTCTTTGCTGCTCTCTTTTTTTTTTTTTTTTTTTTGAAACAGGAAATGTACTAAGCCGCAACACTTAGCCCAGGTTCCTGTCTCTGCTTAGAGTTTGTGACATGGTAGGAGAGGCTGGAGCATTGATGCCCTGCACAATACAGTTGTTTGGTTATCTTGTGGTGGGACAGGCTGCATACCACTATCACCAGAGTCCAGAAGTGTCCTTTGCTGTTTCTCCATTTATCAGCCGCTGCACCCTGAGGCGGTGCTTCATCCTGAGAAGCTGTGCAGGATGAGCTGTGACTGGCTCTGCCATGCCACCTTTGGCATGAGGAATCGTGGTGTTGGGAAGGAAAGTAGTATTACTTGTAAACAGTCTTCTGTAGTGCAAAATTCCTATTTCTGCCATCTGAGGTTAGGCCAGCAGCAGAGTTGACAAAGGTCAGAGTGACGCTGGTGTGAACGCTCCCCACCAAACAGATGTGTCCAGGTAAACATGGAAGGAAATGAAACTCTAAGGCAGCCATCTTCTTTATGATAGCTCCAGCCTTATTTTCTAAAGACTCATCCAGAAGTGATGCTTGAGCCAAGTCCATGGCTAAAGAGTGCTAGAATAAAAAGCAAGAGTCTCCCTTAGTATTGCTTCCAGAGTTTACACATCCCAAAATAAATCCTTATTTGGGCTGAACGGCAGACCCCCTTTCCCTTCACCATAAATCTCTTGCTTTCTCTGTGTTTTCCCCCCTATTTCAACCATTCTTGTTAAGTTTCTTATTTGACGTTTCTGAAATTCCTGTGGGATTATTTGGCCCAGAGGGCGCCAATTATTATTGTCAGAGGGGAATATCTGCTGCCACCTATCATTCCGGTAGAGCTCAGCCTAGTAGACATTGGGCCTGGAACTTCAATACACTATTCCAGATGTGTTCTCAGGGACTAGTGTCTCCCTGCTCACCTGATTCGCTGTGTATGTAGCCCAGAGTCACCCTGGCCACCGATCTACCATGTGACTGCAATAGTAGGCCACCTAAAATTTGCTGCCCAATATTACCTCAACATCCTTCAGCCATTATTGCTTTCTGAGGCACCTCCATTCCATGGGATATCTTCTAGCTGACACCTTTCACCTGAAGGGAATAAGGAGCCTACAGTCCCTGTTTTGCTTCAGTACCAGGATGTGAGAGGATCCGTGTATTGGCGTCTGCTGTCAGCAGGTGGCAATGCGGACTGTATTGATACAGACTCACTGTGATGGGCGTGGGGGTAGGTAATTCCACCCAGAATAGGAGAGGGGAAGGTGTGGACAGAAGTGGGGAAACAGTACCTGGAACAGAAAGGTCCTGGAGGGAAATCCTAGGAACAGCCTAGCTTGGGTGAGAAAGTTTAGGCTGAGCTTAGGTGTTATTGCTATTTCCACTGCCAGTAAAAGAACTACCTCAGAAGAGAGAGGCCTTTGGACACGAAACCAGTGAATGCACACACTCCATGCTAGAGCATGGGAAAATTTCACCACATTCATAGCACGTTTTTGTAATTTTCCCTTTGCATTGTTAACTAAAGCAGAATGCTTTCAGCAAGGACCTGATCCAAAGCTCATTGAAATCAATGGATGGGCTCCTATTGACTTCAGTGAACTTAGTTTTGGCCCCAAGAGAATAAACACAAATCCATTTCAGATTTGTGTGTTTCATTGAAACTCCCCTGATTTCCTCATGCCTCCCTGGAACCTGCTGGATTGTGTCTCACGGCTTTATTTTTTATTTATATTTTTAGATCAAACTTTTGTGAGATTTTATAAAATTGCAAACAACCAAAGTAATAGACTAACTATTAGTAAACGAATAGAATAAAATACACATTTCACAGTCTCATTTATTCTCATCTTCTTTTACTCCATTATGCTTTATACATTATTAATTTTGATGATTTATGAGACTCCAGATGAGTTTCTATCCTACTGCACTTAATTTTTAACAAGCATAAATTCACTGTGCTTTGCCCAGCAGCGAGAATAGTTTTATAGCTCGTATTACACTTTCCTGATGTATATTTCAATTAGAACTTCAAAATGAGGTTGCAGCCTCTTTAGGCTATACATTCTTGGTGCTGCTATAGATTTTCCACCTCTAATTTCACAGAGTTTAGGACATTTCCCCTGCCCCTGAAATGCAGCTGTTTTCAACCACAGAGGCACCTGCACTTCAGAGCTGAACGATGTGATCCCTAAACTTTAAAGGTTCTGTCCCGAGTACTGCTGAATTTGGTGGGAATTTGAAGTCTGGCTTGATGGGTGTTCATGGAATGCACAATTGGCCTCTATACACATACAATCTTGCTAATGTGAATTACAGACTGTAAGCTTGTTGGGACAGGAAGTCTTTTTTTTTATCATGTGTGTGTCCAGTGCAAAAATAGGCCCCAACCCCTGCTTGGGCTTCCAGGCATTATTGCAATACAGATAAATATTACTAACAACAACAATTAGTGTTTAGCATGAAGGAATGCTGGGGGACCTGATGCTGACTCAGTTAGGGCACAGTGAGAGGAGAATGAGATCCTCTTAGGTTTTTCAAGGACAATTAAAAAAGCAGATTTCTTACTAAGCAACTTTGTGCGGTAGAGCAAATGGGAGGTATGCTGCTGAAACCAGTGTGGGCTGTTTGCAGCATTGGGAGGTCTGAGAGTTGCTGTCCTGGTTGAAAGTGAGTGATGCCCACACCCCATCCCCGCAAACATGAACCCAGACATTGCTAATGCTGTTCTGCAAATGGCGGAGAATTTGCTGCTTTGCAGAGGCCTCATGTTGCCCCCTCTTCTCATCTCCAGAGAGAAAATATAAAAAAAAAGGTGGGATTTTCAGAAGCACGTGAGTGACTTCGATGTACAAATCTCATTGAAAGCCAATCGGATTTGTTGCTACTAAGTCCCTTAGATGCTTTTGCAAATAGCACCCAAAATATTTAGACTGAAAATAAAATGTCCCCATTTAGCTGAAGTTCGTGCCATTAGGTTTGTTTTCTAGTTAGGCCCTGCTGCATGTGACAAGCTAACTTCTTTTGACATTTTCCACATTTAAACTATTTCTTGTGAGTGAGTCCAAAAATTCGGGAGCCCAGTCTCGTATTAAGAGGGGGATTCTCACAGCGGTGTATGGATAGTAGAGTTCCCGTTTCCGCAGTGCTCCGCTCTTGATAATCTCCAGTGCACACACTTCCTTCGGAGCACCTGGTTTCTGCATCACATGGGAAACAGTTTTCTCAGCAGTTTCTGGGGAGAAAGAGAAATACAAGAAAGGGAACTGTCATCACAAACCTGTGCAGAGCAATGAAATCTAAAGTTCAACATTTAAGGAGGTATTTTGGCATTCTGAAAATGAATTACTAAATAGAGTGGGTTAAAACAAATGTTAAGATTTCAACAAAACTTCAACTTTTTTTTTTTTTTTAAAAAAAGGAAATTGGTGAGATGTATAACTTCTCCTTTGCTTTTTGAGTAATTATACAACTGGAAAATTGTATTGTTGTTATCCAAGCCTTTTGACCTGAATAACTTAGTAATAAAATTAGCAAAAGTAAATAAACAACATTTTCAGAAATACTCAAGTCCCATTTTCAAAGGTGACTCAGGGTCCTAAATGCCTAAGTCCCTTTTGAAAATAGGAGTTAAGTTACCAAGTCATTAAGATGTGTTTGAAAATTTTACATCTTATCTTTTACTTGTGTTTAGCACTTACTGGTGCTGTAAAAATATAATAATAATTTCCTTAGCAAGTCTGAGACACTCATATTTGGGCTGAATTTCTTGTGACTATAAAGTCATCATTGATGCAATTTTGAGATGTACTAAAGAGGTTTGCATGAAAGTTAAGGTGATAAACCGAATTAATTAAAAACAGTTCCTTCATTTTTGTAGCTGAAGCAATGAATTTTTAGGAGATTTGGGTTCAGTATTGTAAAAACTTCTAAAGAGAACAGTGACACTCTTTTTTAGAAGTACAGTGTTTCATTAAAAACATTCATACTACCAAAAAAAAAAAAAAAAAAGCTAACATGTGGACACTATTCTCCAATCTCTGGATGTTAATAATATTTTTATGCCTGGGTACTGTATGTACAAGCCCTTCTAATTAGCAAGGCCAAATAAGTGTGCTGATCCTACCAGTAGCAATGTGGCCCAAGATGCAGAGCGTGATGGAAACACTGATATTCTCGATTATTAATTCCTGTCTCAAGGAACTGAAAAATCCATCCAGGGCAAACTTAGTTGCAGAGTAGGGAGCAACAAATGGAATTCCAATTTTACCTAGAGAGAGATGCAACAACAATGTTTACGAGGCTAAACACTTTCAGTGCACAGAAGAAAAAACATGTCATTCTGACTTTCTTATCCTTCAGCAGCTGTCATATTTTGACTCACAGGAACTGACTATCTCAATAGGCTGAAGGATATAAGTAAATCCACTAACACTGAGATGAGGGGGAAGGGGATAAAACATTCCTAACAGTTTTCCTGTAATATGTGATATGTACAAAATATATGATGAGATGGGATGATATAAAGGTATTAGCCACATGAGGTCTGAATGACCTCCATAACTCACTCATGAGAAATGTGACCCTTGCATAGAACGCACATCCACATATATATCAGTTAGTGTATACAACGCACAACTTAGCAAACAAACAATATGTATTGTGATGGCAGATATTACCACGTGGCGCTGTTATGCACTTTTACAAGATCTTTTGCTTAGTGTGCAAGTGAGTGTTTACTGTTGGGAAGACACGTGGTGGTAATGTTAGTCTTTGGTTGTGCAGGTTGTGTGTAGAGGCAGCTTCAGAAAAGGGAGAGTTTGCTCCATGCCCTGGACTCATACTTAGAGTCAATTATTGCATCATCAAAGATTTACAGCCTATCCTTAAAGATGATCCCTCACTCTCACAGATCTTGGGAGACAGGCTAGTCCTCGCTTATAGACAGCCTCCCAATGTGAAGCAAATACTCACCAGCAACCGCACACCATACAACATAAACACTAACCCAGGAACCTATCCTTGCAACAAAGCCC